>NC_064286.1:31599689-31720557 GCF_019186545.1 Solanum stenotomum | reverse complement strand
CCGCTTGACCCTCCTCCTCCGCGTGGCTAATACGATTTCCTATCAAGGTTATTGGTGAGTCCTCCATTCCTGGGACGTTGCTCATGATCTTTTGCTATGTATAAGACTTTTTGTTTTTAGTTATGTTTTGACTATGAGGGTGAGCCCGGTAGTTTGTCGTGGCCCCCGCTAAGTACTCATGTTTAGAGGTGGTGTTGGACAAGTTGTGTATTATGTTTGAGCTTGACTCATCTATGCTATTTATGTATCATTCCTTTTTTCTTTTCTCTTACTCCCTTAGTCCCGATTTCCCCCTTGATTATGCTTATCACTTATGGTCATTTTAATTGCTTCCGCGACCAAGGATGTGTAATGATATGCTATGAGGCTTGTTTGGGGTTCCTTCGGGTTCCCCATTCGCCGGTCACGTCTAGGCCCTAGGCTTGGGTCGTGACACAACGAGAGGACTTTGAGATGGACGTTCTACCATTAGTAGAGGTTGCGTCTCTAGAAGCAATCTCATTGTCCCAAACTACATGCCCCAGTAGCATTATGTTAAGTGACTAAGCTAGTTGATCCACCTAAGCTAGAAGCTTATAGTCCTTACTTTGGCAAGTAGGACATCTCTTTTCAGTGTGGGAGCAAGCCATCAGATTCTAAATTATAGCTCACGTGGTGTATGTAGCTGAATAGTAAAAATCCCACAAAAATGAATTAAGTGACCTCAAAGGTTTTTATGAAGCTTTCATTCTATTTAAGAATGCATTGACCATGTTTATGACTTGTGATTCTTTAAAAAGCCTTTACTATGATTTAGTTTGGTCATGCATATCATGTTTTAATGTTCTCATATGGTCATCTTTTACGTTCTCAATTGCATTTCTCTATACTTAGTACATTCCATGTACTAACGCATACTTATGCCTATATTGTATCAGCATGTAGGGTTTTTGATGTTTTTCTGCCTCCCTCTTGTGGCTGGATTCGGATTGTGCTCCATTTCATAGGATTGGTGAGTCAATACTTTGAGGGAATGATCATGAAGGATTTATTGCTTTATTCCCTTTTATTTTGAGTTTTTGTGTGTGGTGTAGGGGTTACATTCTAACCACTCTTACAATTATTAGACTAGCTTGTCAAGACTTAGTATGATTTCCACACTTATATTCAAATTTTTTCTTTCAAGATATAAGATTGCTTTACCTATTCTCTTGTTTATCCATTCTATTGTATTGTATGTATGTCAAGTTACTTGAGTAGGGCCTCCGTAGTCTTATATGCCATGTCACACCTAGGGTGTACTTTGCGTCGTGACAAACTTAGTATTTAGAGCGCACTACAACTTTTTAGGCCTAAGGCCACACTAAATCTGAACAACATTTGTAATGTGTTGCCTAAAATATTTTTGGGTACACTTTTGAAGTGTAGCCTTAGTTTTTAGCTTTTGGCCACAATAATATTGGCAACACTTGTAAAGTGTGCTCTTTAGTGGTATAAGCTACACTTTTTAAGCATTGCCATATAATGATATTATTGGCAACGCCTTTTAACACATATGACTACACTTTTAAAATGTACTCTTTTTATATATATAAAACAACACTTAACAAGTGTGTCCTTGTAATTTTCCTAAAATGTTCACTAAAATATTGATTTCCCTACAACATATTAAACTCTCCCTCCAATTTTTAAGTTTCCAAAAGAAAAGAAGTTTTTTAAAAATAAAAACACAATTTAACTCTAAAAATTGAAAAAAAAAAAAAAAAAAACCTCTCAGTAGGAATAAATCTAATCCAAAGACCTCATTGTTACTTTGCCCAAATCACTACTCTTATAAATGAAACCCTAAATCCTATTGCCCTCTTCTTCTCATTTTCGCCATAAAACTCACCATGGTTACGGTACAAAGATTATTGTCACTCCTTCGTCTGAGATTGGTGGTGATTTTTCTAATTGTTTTTCGCCTTCATTCGAATAACTGGAGAAAAAGTTCGAAGAAAACTGACATCGTTTGGCGGAATGTGATTATATACGAGAGTGGATACTAGATATGGCAATGGAGATAGTGAAATAGGCCAGCCTTCTTCTTGTTCATTAGTCTCGCCATGTTGCTGGTATTCAAAAATTATAATTTATATTACTATCTCTTCATTTTTTTGTATTTTGAAATGTTTGGTGAAACTTTATCTCTAGGTAACCTTTATATTTGAAGAATTTCCACTTTGGTTAATTACTTATAGTATAAATTTGGAGTGCATTTAAATTTGCTAGGTGTTCTGGAATTGTGCTTTATATTCAGTTTTGAAATGTTTGTGATTCATTTTGTTGGCTTTTAGATTATTTGTGCTTAGCATTAGTAAAATCCTTTTATTTTGATTTAGCACGGTATCATGAGCAAGCCATGTTTGATGAATTTATCTGAAAGTGTGTGTAAATGTATTATGATTTTTTATTTTCACAGTGATTGAGTGATGTTGTTTGTGAGTTGAGGACGTGAGGCACCTCACATTTGAATGACTATAAATATCCTTGTTCTCTTTTTCCATTTTCACAGATGTTGAAATAACAATGTTTTAGATACGAATAAACTAACTTAATACAAGTTTTGATGCTACTGCTTTCATTAACAAGATTTGTGACTGCATCAACTACCCATTGAATAACACCATTGACTTCCCGGGAGTTCTAATAATCGTTGTTCCTCTTCAGCAGATTAGCAAAATGACGCAAAGCTCCAGCCTTAACAATTACTTGTTGGTGCTCCTACTCTCAGGCATAAAATTTAAAATATAAAGAAAAAGAGTAAATATCTACCGTCTTATAGATGCAGGAATTAAGAACTTTACATTATGTTATTTACAATTCACATTTATATTTCCTCTGTTCTTTATATTTCACATTCACAATAGTTTTCTCTGTCCTGAATATATGAACAATTCGTATAGCTCATTCGACTAGGATATTGACCAATTAAATCTCCATTCTTTCTTAGTTCTAGGAAGGACAAGATTTTGTATAGCTCAACCAATGGATGCATGAATTCCAAAACCTTTACTAGTAGTATTTAGATAAAATTACTCTTCATCCGCAATATAGGTGGATCAGAAACACTTGTCTATGCTCTGCGGTTCATTATCTTTAGGGATTTATATTGTTATATATGGATTATGCATCTACTTACTCAGTTTGCTGATCTTATTTGTCGCCTTTCATTGACCTTGAACCATCATTTTATATATACTTGTATAAGTGGCCCTTATTTTTTTACACAAGTAACTATTGTATATATATGTGTATAAGTGGGTGCACAGTATATGGGTTGTACTACAACCAAATTTACAATTGTGCTCCAGAAGCTAAACTGATCTACCTCTATATTGACTCTAGAACTCTACCTCTACGCACAATGACCGAGTATTTCATCATTGAAATACTAAATTTGATTCATCTAAACCTCCTACCTTGGGATAGAAATAAGGTAAGTGATTAATGTTTCAAAGACACTTCATCCAATTTTAAGTGTCAACGATCGCTAGTCAGTATAAAACCCAACTAAATGAGTTGGGGTCGAATCCCACACGAAGCGGTACGTGTTTGAGAATCAATTAGGAAGTACGAATATGATCAAATCAGTCATAGGAATGTAATTTATCGAATAAAAATATAATTCAAATTAAGGGGTGACACGAATGTCAAATAAAATGATGGGTTTTGGTTTAAAATTATCAACTACAGCAACAATAAACAATATGAAATACAATAATGAGACGGATTATTGGGATGTGATTCGATTATAGACTAATATAGACAAATGGGTTATTGCAACTGTTAGGAAATAGCTTTATACTAGTGAGCAAGCTAAGCCATAGAGGGAATAAATTTTCTCTCGAACAATATACCTCGAATCAAGTTGATTTCTCTCGAACATCAACAAGCAATCAAAATAACATCATCCTACACCTTAGTCTATTCACTCTCTCAAGCTGAATGTGGGACTGAGTTTTGGATTCACTCTCTCGAGTTGAACCCATGTAAACCGAATACCCACTAACCATCAATCAATAATCTTGGTTTTAAAATCTCTCTCTCAAGGAAGCCAAAAACACGAAGGTAGAACTACATTTGCAACTATATTTCCTAAATAAAACCACAATTACTGATTAAACTCACTTCTAAACAACATTTAAACTAACAATTAGCGATACTCATAAACTAAATTAGCCCATAATCACACCCCAACAATTAGGGTTTTAGCTAGACATCACAAAAAGATAAAAGTCGTTACCAGATTGAGTTTCCATAAACTGGGTAAGACTAATTTTGTCCTTATAATGGTGCAAGTAAAAAAAATCTAAAAGACCCACTTTCAATTTTTTGAAGGTGAAAAACTTCAATTCTCCAAAGCTTAGGAAAAACTAGTCTCAATACTTAGAATTCAATATGCAAAATTACTCAAATTATTATCCAAAATAAAATATGATACTAAACTCAATGTTTAAAATATATTTATAGTCGCCAAAAATATGTTGCAAAGGGTCATTCGGCGCAGTAAGTAAGGCTCGCCGATCCACTCGGGAATCTGCCCTTTGGTCAATATTCTCACCCTTTTGCTTTGGCCTTTAGCATCCTCAAGTTCTGTAACTTTGGACGATCCAACACTAGATCGCGAAACCAGTCGGTGATCCACCAATTGCTCTTTTCTCTCGCCAACTTGGTTTTCTCTTTCACGGCTTGGCACACTAGAACTTTAGGTGATATAATGGCCATTGGTGACTCGCCAAAGGGATTGGCGATCACCAGGTTTTCATTTCTACGTTCTTTTAGCTCGCTTTGTTTCTTTTTGCAAATTAATGTCCATGCTTTGTTCCTCAATCCATATACCTAGAAATCAAGGGTTTTACATCAGTTATTTGCACAAAATAAACATTTGAGGACACTAAATCATTGTAAATAAGCCCTAAATGAGTCCAAATCTTGGACTCATCAGTAAGACAAATTGAGTTAATCAATGTCTTCCCAAAGTCAAGCAAGGTTCACTAGTTTTAACCCTCTAATCTAGCACTTCGTTTACTATCAAAGTTGGATCTGTAATTTGCTTGTGCTTTATGAAGACATTCTGATGTGTTGAAACAAGCTTGTCAATAATACTCTTAAGTCTTTCAACCAAAAACTTAGACACAATCATATATATACAACTAATGAAGCTAATTGGCCTTATAGTATTTTAATTTCACAACTCCTTTTCTTTTAGATATCAGTTCAATAAAGGAGGCATTGCCTGATTTAACCATATGGCAATTCTGATGGAAATCAATGAGAGCTCCCACCATTTCTGGCTTGAAAAACCCCATGTTCTTTAAAACAAAACCGTAGTGAAACCATCAAATCTTAGGGCTTTGTAAAGAGTGTGGGACTGAATGATGGAGTGAACTTCCTCCTCATCAAAAACAAAATTTCAAGCATATCTGTATCATCGCCTGATATGTTGAGCACATCATTCTCAAAAAAAAATCTCAAAAAGTTTGGCACCTGTAGTGGGCTTCTAAGCATTAATTTTGAGTGTTTACATTCTGGTAGTACCTCCTCCTTAATTTGCACTTTGTTTTCAATTATTTCCACCACTTTAAACTTCGGTCAGAGAAAGACTATAAAGGAAGTTCTGTCAAGTTAAACTTGGGTCAAACTTAAGTTTTATTAATGAATTGTGAGTTGATTCATGTTGAATTTAGCATTGAAGTTGAATCAGAGGAATCTCTCTATCTATCTATATATATTAGGTTTGTATTATGTTATATGATTATAGGACTCAATTGGTGTCAACATTCTATGCATACTATTAGTACTTTGTGCACAAGATTGATATGGTGGTCTGTTTGTATATCTAAATCAGCCAATGAAATTGGAATTGATGCAATGCAAGAATTATAAACCTAATCCCCGACATACTCTGGCCCTTTGTGGCCGTGTTAAGAATACAACCAATCCACCTCATGACTTTAAGGCTCAAAGTGACTATCCTAATCATATTTCTTGAAGCATTCAACCTAGTTGAACCAGATTTCAAATCCTGAAATTGTCGTTGTAATGTCAGCAGATTAAAACCCTGGGTCAAAATAAATTTTACCATACCCTATGTCGAATATAGACTAAGTTTCTAATTAATCACTGAAGAATTATTGAGGAGCAAACTAAATTTCGTAGTACAGAGTTGCCAGAAAAGTGGTCTTTAAGCTTGCAGAAAGGAGAGAAAGTTACACCTTGATTATCGTATCTGGGAGTATTTTTTAGGGTCAACATTTATTTTGAAATAGATTTCATTATAGGTACTAATAGTGATATCTTATTAGCATACATATGAAAGACATGCTATAATAGCCACTAAGAGTTTTGTTTTCCATACAAGTACCACATACTTTGAGTTGCCCAAGATCCTATGGTTTGGTGTAAGTGTAGTTAATTGTCTAGTATTGCACCAACCTATAGTTTACATATAAGAAAATGCTATAATCTCTTGAATAACATGTACCTCAGTTGATGGAGCAGAGAACACCACATTTTGTTGAAGTTGGGATAGACTTGATCAATGTTGCAGTTGGTTCATCGATTCTCCTTGGAGTAGGGAAAAACGCACTTCCTCTAATACAAATGTTGCAGAAGATGAAAGGTCTGATCCAGAAGCTCCTACTCCCCATGTTGAGGTACAATCTGAAGCCCCTCATGACACTTCATGTTCAATTTCTAACATCTCTTAGGAAAAGTCATTCTTTCTTGCATATTATATTTGTAGATGATCTTGTATATATATTTTAGTAACTCTTTCTAGTACTATTATTTACTCAAAAGAGAACTAAAATACATTTTAAAATCAGTTATAAATTTGTAATTGAGTTAGCTCAATTATCATATCTCCTTTATGATCATCTACTAAAGTACACATTAAACTATCCAAATAACTAATGTACTAATCAAATTTATCATCAAATTTTGAACAAAACTGTAACCTTTAATTGGTGGAAATTTTTAAAACTAGCTTCATGTGTTTGTTTGTTTACCTCTGTACATTGCATTCTTAAGAATGTCCTAAAGACATGTTTGTATATTTTCGTTATCGTATTTCAGCATAGATTCAGTCAATTGTACCCTTATGTATTTATGAAGTGAGTGATATTTCCTATTTATAGGCGTATAATGGCCTACTGCTATTGTTGTGGTTTTTCTATTTGATTTGTATGCAAACATTAAGCTGAATCTTCTTCCATTAGGTGTTGGTTATTGCACGAGGAGCTGTTGTTGTCTTGCGTGAGGTATCCCATCATCCTTCTCTCAAACTGATTGACATATGTGAGATTGACAAGATGGTAGTTGAGGTAGTAAGTCTCTTTAATTGTAATGCTTAATCACAAAATGTATATTTTGGATGCCAACAACATTTTTCAACTCCTCTAAGGGTAGAGGAATGTGATTGAGGGGTTGCAGGTTGAGAGTGATTAATAACGTTTCAAAGACACTACTTCCAATTCTAAGTGTCAACAATCGTATATTAGTATAAAACTAAACTAAATGAGAATCCCACAAGGAGCGGTATGTGTTTTAGATTCAATTGGGAAGTATAACTATGGTCAAATCAGTCATAGGAATAAAGATTATGGAATAAAGACATCATTCAAATCAAGGGGTGATACGAATGTCAAATGCGGGGTTTTGGTTTTGATTATCAGCTAAAAGCAATCACAAACACTAGGAATTAACAATAATTAGACGGATTCTTAGGATGTGATCGATTATAGGCAAATATAGACATACGGGTAATTGCAACTATTAGTAAATAGCTAGATACTAGTGAGTAGGCTAGGCTATAAGGGAGGTAATTTTTCCTCGAATAATTACCCCGAATCAAGTGATTTCTCTCGAACATCAACAAGCCTGAGAAATAAGAGCAGCCCACACCTTAATCCAATAACTCTTTTGAGCTAAATGTGTGGGATTGGGTTTAGGATTTACTCTATCGAGTTAACCCAGATCAACCGATTACCCACAAACCATAAATTAAAAACCTTAGTTCTAAAACCTCTTTCTCGAGCTAGCCAACAACACAAAAATAGAACTGCATTTGCAACTATAATTCTTCAATTAAACCACAATCAATGATTGAACTCACTTTTAAATAATATTTAAACTAACAATTAGCAATACCCATGAGCTAAATCAGTCCATAATCACATGATCACACCCCAAGAATTAGGGTTTTAGCTAGACATTATAAAAAGGTAAAAACAGTTACCAAATTGATTATCCATCAACTAGGTAAGAGTGATTTCGTCTTTACAATGTTCTAATTTGAAGAATCTTAAAGACCCACTTCCAATTTCTTTAAAGTTAATTTCGTCAATCCTTTAAAGTTAAGAAAAAACTAGAGAAAATTGTCTATAGATACTTCAAACTTAATAATAGATTCTAAGATTAGATCCTAAACTAAATGTTCAAAATTATATTTATTGTCACCGAAAATGTGCTTCGAATAGTAAATCGGTGAAGTAACTCTGGCTCGCCAAACCACTTGGCTTGCCGCCCTTTGCTCTTCTCCATCGCCTTTTTGCCTTGTCATCCAGCATCCTTGGGTTCTGTAACTCTTGGCGATTTATCATTGAATTGTAGATATACTCGGGTATGCGCCAACTGCTTCTTTTTGTCGTCGATTTGGTTTCTTTCCTCAGGACTGGCACACTGGAACATTAGGCAGTGGAACTGGCCCTTTGGCGATTCACCAAATGTTCTTGGCGATCACTAGGCTTGTCTTTCTTCAATTCTTCAGTTTATTTTGTTCCTTTTTGCATGTTAGTGTCCTTGCTCTGTTCCACAATCCATGTACCTAAAAATCAAGGATTTCATCAGTTTATGGACAAATTAAGCATTTGAGGACACTAAATCTATATAAACAAAGCCCTAAATGAGTCCAAATCTCGGACTCATCAACACCCCGAACTTAAACTTTTTCTTGTCCTCAAGTAAAATTCAAGTTCAGCAGTTCAAAAAGAATGTCTCAAACAATGCTACAAAAGGCTCAATATAAATGCACATAACAAAACTGAATTACTCATGCAATGATCAATTGTGCACTCAAAGATTCAAGTTGTGACTTCACCATTATCAAAAATGCTCAAGTTCACAATACCCGCTTCGAGTGTAATATCAAGCTCAACAAAGGTGCTCAAATTCCCTGACAACAAGAATGATTGCATACTGACACACAATGTTTCAACAATTTCTAGTTCCAAAATCGCATATGACTCTCACACTCACAAAGATGAACACATGCATGACTTTACCCATAGGTTTGCCCTTATTTTCCAATCAACAATTGTTTCAGCTCACTCAAGATCAAAAAGGTCTTTTCAGGGCAAGTAACGGGACTGAGTGAAAAGGTATGGTCATTTAGGCTCAGTGGCTGCTACCCTCATAAAATTTGGTATGAACATCATTTTTCTTCCTTCCTTTAGCATTTTACTCATGATCAAAATTAATCCCATTATTCAACATCCAATGGACTATTGGATACCCCATTCTTTTGTCACTTTCATAACTTTATTTCACAACTTTTTCATTCTTTTTCTTTTTCTTTCTTTTTTTGTATGGAGGGGTTTCATTTTTTGCAAGACCATGGTTCAAAGGGGAATTATTCAAATTTCTTGATTTGCCTTTCCTTTTTACCACACCGCAACTTAGGTTTTTGGCCTAAGCTGGCTATTCAAACAAACTACACTTCATGAGACTTAAGGGTGAATGGATAAAGAGGGGTTACAATTGTTCAAGTTTCTTCCAAGAAAAGGATAAGGCTCAAAGGGTTTCAAGCAAGGTTCACACATCTCACAAGGTTGGCAACAAAAAGAGGTATATTATCAAATGGTTTCACTCCTCAAAATCGTTGCCTAAGATCATTTCAACATTTTGCATAACTTATTCAACCAGATAAACGGGGCAAATTAAAGGTGTCACCACACACAATGTTCAAGGTAAGCTTATCACATTAGGGGTTGGCACCAATATCAAATGAGACTCATTCGAGCAAGAGTGCATTGTTCATCACAAGAGACTCCATTCAATAACTGGCTAGTCACAACGAGATACAAAAAGTCCACATATTATCTATGCAACTTCATTTAGCCTCATTGTAGCTGCGCAATCATTTTTGTTCGATTAAGAGTACTATTCAAGTCATCGGTATTGATAATAACTGATACTTAAATTTGCATAAGAATAGCCACATTCACACCCAACAAGAGGTGGCACAAAATTTTCAAAATTGGGTCAAAAACCAATTTCATTCATAACAAGGAGCCACAAATTCAAATATCCACAAGATAGAATCAACGCACAATTTAAAACACAAAACCCCAATATATATACATAAAATGTACTAAAAAGTGGTAGGTATGGAAATACATTACCCCACCCACAAAAGAAAAGAAGTTGTCCTCAAATGCAACTAAAAACATAATAATCATAAAAGCAACATAGAGGGAGGTAAATAATGGTCCAGTCTACTCGGTCGCCCCATGTGTCGGGGCATCAATGCCCGGTGTCACACTCTGATATTGGGCCTCAGGGCCCGGGTAACATCAGTTGTAACCGCACTTGATCCAACAATAACAGTGTCTCTCAAAAAGGTCTCTCAGGTAGTCTCAAACATAGCATCCTCCAAGTCAGCTAGATCATCATAAACATCCTCATCTCACTCCCCAAGCTGCTCTTCATCCGTCTCTGCCTCTGGCTCAGCAACAACCACATCATCCATAGGCACATCTCCGGTGGTAACCGAACGCATATCAGAACTGCCCAGAACACCCTGAACCTCAGCTGACTCAGAAAGAGAAGTGGAGTATGTGGTCTTCAGATAGACCATATCCTTTCTCAAATCTGCAACCTCGGCTTTCAAAGTCGTAACCTCGCAAGTGATCCCCTGTCCTCTTTCACAAGTCTCTATCTCGCTGTGAGAGCATTAATCGATGTTTAGAGGGGTGTCAAAGAGTCTAAGATGGCTCGCTTAATCATCCAAGGCACCTCGGCCTCTAGCCGAAAAAGTTGCACATTGGTAGAATGGGCTAGGTGCCATATCTTGAGGAGCAGGGTCTGAGTAATCCTGGTAGGCTGGGAGTAGCAGAAAAACCTAGGGCCTGAGAAGGAGTGGTAACGCGTGTACCTGAAGGCCCAGAGGCCAGAGTAGGCAAAGATTCCTCTACAGGTATAGACTAAACATCAACATCCTGGGATATATCCACCGGAGCCGCTCTCCTCATATCAACCTCATCCCGTGTGTACTCGGCTTCTATGCATCGAATATCTATGGAGGATGTGGGTGTGACCTCAATGTTCCTCTTCGCGTCACGAGGATCTCCGGCCTACTGACATAGCTCTGTAATAAGCACTGGGAATGGCAGGGATGTATGGCGCTGTTTGGCCCTTATGGTCATCTCCTGTACTATAATCAGTCCCAAGTTGAGTTGTTTCTTGGCGATGATGGATCCGAGATAAGCCGTCTTAGGGTGGTAGAGAATGGAATCATTCAACGAGGGCATGATAGAACTGCTGATGAACCCGAACCAATAGTGAGCTGCTATATTCAAGTCTTTATTTTTAATTAGGGCTCCGGCCTCAATCCACCTCGGGGTGGTATTAGAAATGAGGGGAGCAAGCCAGCACTTTACGTCATCCAGGGTCTGTGTTTTAGTTATGCCCTCGTAATCATGATCAAACACTGTAGCTTTGTCAAGTGCAGCATTGATATGATCGTTGTTGCATCCTATTGTCTTCCCTAGAACAACCACTGACTCTAACGGTCTAAAGGAACTGGCCTTCTTCTTCCCCTAGGGTACTAGGTCACCGTATACAGTGTAGAACTCACAGACCCAGGTGGGAATGTATGGGCCACAGGGCCGGGTGAATAGGTCAAACCTGTGGTACCGGAGTGTGTCCCACACAAGACGGTACGTGTCCACCACACCATCTATGGACTACCTCTTCTCTTTAAGAATGGTCCACAGTCCCCCGACCTTTAGCTTGTTAAGTAGCCGGGGAGGAGGACCCTGAAGGAGCTTGAACCACCGTTTGTGCCGAAGCTGACACTGGATAATCAGCAGGAGGGGTCCACCTAAGGATCCTAGACGGATCCTGACGAACTCTGGCAAGGATCTCAGCCCACCTGGTCTGTAGTGGTTGGTCATCCTTAGGCTCTAAGAATGAAGCATGAGAATGGATAGACTCCCAATCACTGCCGGAGTTATGCTCTGGTCTTTCTGCTAAGGGCACTTTGCCCTTTCCCTTGCCTCTCTTTGGAGGTGCTTTCTTGACTTTTTTAGAAAGTGCAGTTTCTCCCTCATTAATAACGAAGCCCCGTGCTTGTTTGCGAGGAGGCATTCCACTCTCGTCCAAGTTTGTCCTAGCCATATCTGCAAAACACACCAAAAAGAGTTAGAAGTAATCCATGAAAAAATGCAAAAAACAGGTTGCACAAAAATTCACCAAGTCACTTTGGCAAGCCAAATCAGGCTTGTTGAAAGGACTGGCTTGAAAATTTTCAGACAAGTAGCAAGTCGGCAATATGCAGGGCCCTTCAGTGAATCACCGACATCACTTGGCGAGCTTAGACTAGTCCACAGAAATAAACTATGTGTTTTAGAGGTTAGGGGCGCAAAAAGGGCGATCAAAGGAGACTTTCGGCGAGTTGTCGAGCACATTTGGCGAGCTTAAGCTTCGCGCTGAAAGTTATAGATTCTGACCTAGCAAAAACATGAAATTAAAGGCGATCAAGGGGGACATCGGTGAACCGCCGAACAGTTCGGTGAGCTCGACTTAGCTCACCAAACTGCCTAACGTGCCAAATTTCAACCCCATTTCCCAAACTAAAGCCCACAGCCCTTGAAAACAAAATCAAAGAACACAATTATGTAATTAAGCTTAGACCCACTAGACCTATGCCACCGGGGTACTTAGACTTCCCTCTGTTTGGCTAAAATTGGTCATTTGATGACTTTTGCCCTTAAAATGATGCCAAACGCTCCATCATTAGGTAAAGTATGTCATTTAGCAAAATTGGGGTTACTCAAAATTCACCCAACTCGACCAAAAAT
Source organism: Solanum stenotomum (assembly GCF_019186545.1). Lineage (NCBI taxonomy): Eukaryota > Viridiplantae > Streptophyta > Magnoliopsida > Solanales > Solanaceae > Solanum > Solanum stenotomum. Next base: position 31,707,454 of record NC_064286.1, on the reverse strand, counting down.
TATTTTACAAAAACTCAGGAAATCAATCATTTAGGCAATTTAGGCACGATTTTAAAACTAAAATAGGCAAACTAGAACAACAAATACGATTTCAGCACAGGCCCAACACATATCAGCAAGAATTAAACAAATGCATTCTAGTTCAACTAAAAATCAAGAGTTTGGGGTTCGGTAAACCGATCTAAAGGTCGAAATAAGAGTTTGAAATGCTAGTTGGCAAATTAATCCAACTCCCAACACGAGATCGGTACGACAAGAAACAAAAATGGGAAAATATAGGAAAATCTAGAGTGTGGGTGCAAGTGTACAAGGCTAAAATGAGGGAATATGAAAGAGTTCAAAGTTTAAATCGTTTGGCCTTTTAAAACCTTTAAGTTCACGACCCTTTCGGTGGTATTAGTCATCCTCATCGAACCACTAGGTGATACGTCGAGTGGTGACTTACCTCACCGAGTTTTACATGACCTTCAATCAATTTAGGGGTCCATACAGCAGACAAAGTCGGGCTTGCCGACCTGTTCAGCGAGTCGCCGACTAGACTCTTGGCTTGCCAACATGCACAATTTCAACACATTCCACACTTCAATTTCCACAATCCACACTGGTTATAGAAAAACAAACACAAAGCAATAAATACTTGGGCTGCCTCCCAGGAAGCGCCTTAGTTAACGTCGTGGCATAACGCAAGTACCTATTCAAGCTTCATTTTTGGGGTTTGCCATAGTATTACTAGGTAACTCCCCATGTTGTATTGGGTTTAAATGTGAAGAAATTTAACCCATTTGGGTCTCCAACTGCTCGATAGAGACGGAATAAGAGGTTACCATCTGGTTGAGAGTCGATACATCTTTATTCATTTCCTTCAATACTTTACGGGACCCTTCAACTTTGTTGGGAATACGTGAGAGCATAGCCTCAGTTCGGCCACCCACAACTTCTTCGTTCTTTTCAGCCTTTTTGTTCCTTTTTGCGCCTAAGTGTCCATGCTTTCCATAAAACTTCAAATACCTGAAACTTAAAAGTTTTCATAAGATATTGAGACAAAATAAGCATTCGAGGACACTATTCTTATCAAAATAATGCCCTAAATGAGTCCAATTTGTGGACGCATCAACACCCCCAACTTAAACTTTTGCTTGTCCTCAAGCAAATTGAAGTTCAGCCGTTCAACAAGGTGTTTCAAATAGTGCTACACAAGACTAAATCATGAACATACACAACACGACTCAAAGTACCTCTGCAAAATTCAATTGTGTACTCAAAGATTTAAGGTGTGACACACCACTACCAAAGATTCTCATACTCGCAATACTTGCTACTTGTGCAAGTTCAAGCTCAACAAAAACTATCTAAATGCTCTCGCACAAAGAATGATTCCATATTCACACACATCAATTCAAGATCAGGAATCAGATGCAATGCTCACACTCAAAAAGAGGAACAAAATGCATGTTTTTCACCCATAGGTTTGCCTTTATTTTCCAATCGAGTTTCGATTTGACTCACTCAAGATCAAATAAGTCATTCTAAGGATTGTAATGAGGATGAGTGCAAATATATGGTCATTTAGACTTAGTGACTTTTTTTCCTCGTGAGATGTGGTATTCTCAAGGCATTCCCTTCTTTTCCTTTATCAATTATTTTTCTAGTGCTTCTAAGTCATCTTTTTATTCAGCTACATGGATTGCTTGGAAACCCGATTTCCTTTGTACTTTATATCACACACTTTTTAAAGGGGTTCATTCTTATGTAATACAATGGGTTAAATGGGACTTTTCTTGCACTTCTTGACTTTTCCTTTTCCTTTTCACCACACTCAACTTAGGCTTTTGGCCTAAGTTGGCTATTCGCTAAACCACAAATCAAAAGGATTATAGGCAGTGGGTCAAGTAAGGTCCAAGGTTCATCAAGGTTCTTCCAAAGAAATATAAGGCTCAAAGGGTGTTCAAAAGAGTTTCACATGCTCACGGATAGGCCACAAAAGAGGTAAATGTCAAATTTTTCTCACACTCTTTAAAAGTTGCCTAAGATCATCTCAAGAGCACACCTTACTAAATCAATCAAACTAACGGGGCAAATTCTAGGTTTCTTCATGCAAGGTTCAAAGTAAGCTCATCACACAAGGCATCGATACATAAGTCGAACAAGACTAAGCACTTTCGTTAGTGTGCAACAGTCATTACACGAGAATCAATTTGAAAAATGGCTAATCACAACGAGATGCGAAGAGTTCACATATTGTCTATGCAATTTCATTTGTTCTCATCGTAGACGCACATTCATGTTTGTTTGATTGAGAGCACTATTCAAGTCATCGGGATTGATCAAAATCGAGACTCAAATTTGCCAGAGAACAACCACTTTAAATCACAAGAGGTTGCAAAAATTTTTGTTTTTGGAAGGGTCAAAATCGCTTTTCAATTTAAAACAAAAAGGAGCCACAAGCTTAAACATTTGCACAAGCAGTATAAAACAATTTCAAGCAAAACAACCCAAATATGTACGCAAGACAATATTCAAAACAACACACAAAGGTGAGCCTCACCCAACCACTAATAAAAACATTTGTCCTCAAATGCAAATGGAAGTATCCAAAAGTAAAAATAGAGAAAAATAGAGAGCGAGGTAAAGAGGAATCCAATCTACACAATCGCTCTATCTATCGGGACCTCAGTGCACAGTGTAGTTCACTGAATATGGCCATTAGTGTCCGCAGTAACCTCAGAAGGACCAGCACACGACAATACGATATTATTATGGCAAATGAGTATCAAATTTTCAAAAATGTATTTAGGGGTTTAGAGACTAACCTTTGATGCCGATCAAATAGCTTTTTGTAATGCTACGCAACAAAGAAATCCAACCCCAAGCACTAGTCACCGATTAAAATACTAATTTAAGGCAAAATTCTAGAAAATAATACCTTTGGTGTGATTGTGGAGAGTTTGAAATGACGGAAAGTGAGAGATTCAAAAATTTGACCTTCGGCGTTTAAATTACCGTTCAGTTCTTCTCCATTCGGCGACGTTAGCCGCATTCGCCGAACAACTCAGTGAAGCATCGATTAGTCTTTTATCCCTCCCTTTCTTCGAAATCTTCATTTTCTGGGGGTAAAATTGGTGGTCTGCATCGAGATAGCCAAACATGATGGCGATGCGTCGAGCTACTTTTCGAGTTTGCTGAGTTTTACAGGCTCTGCAACGCACTAACATTGAGCCCAACGAGTGATTCAGCCTAGCTAGCCGACCAATTTAGTGAATCGCTGAATGGACCTATTGCTCGCCAACTTGAAATTTTCCACACTTATCTCATTTTTAACCTGCCACATTAACACACCATTCTTTATAAAAGTAAAATCCTACATTTATGACCTTGGCTTACCTCCCAAGAAGCGCATTCTTTAACGTTGTGGCACGACGCAACTCGTCACTCAAGTTCCATTAGTCAGGTTTGCCTCATTTTCATGAGGCCACCCTTCATTTGGCTCTAGGTAGATGACCTGCATACACAAACTATAAACAAAGAAAAACAAAACAAAAAGTAAAATTAGTAAAAACTACACCAAAAAGAACAAAAACTCTAGGAGAACTACATCTTCACGTAACGCCACTCCCTGGCAACGACGCCATTTTGAAAATAGTAGTTAGGGTAAAATTTTGTTCTAGTTAGCTGTAGTTTGAGAAATTATTGAATAAAAACAGAGTAAATCCAAGTGTGTGACACCAAAGTGTCAAATATCAATGGGGGTTTGTCACATGTATAGCTAAAACAACAAAAATAAAGAGAAAATTCAAGTATGGGAGAAAGTTCTATAGGTTTGACCGCAATACAAGTTGAGATAAATTGTTGGGTACATGCTTTCGATAAGAAATTTACAAGATAATAGTGACCAGGCTAAGCTTTAGATGGAAATAAGTTCCCTCTCGGGCAACTTACCCCGTTTCAAATGGGTTCCTCTCGGACACCCACTTGCCGCGTGAAGACCAGCCCACGCCTTACCCCACTCACTCTCTCGAGTTGAGTGTTAGGATATGGGACTAGAGTTCATCCTCTTACGATGAACCTCATGTTGACCCACTCCTTAGGCCATCAGTCTGGTGGTCTTAGTTTCGCGACCTCCCTCTTGGGCAAGCCGAAAACACATGGGTGGTTTGGTGTTTGCAACTACAAACCTATTAAGTTAAACCACAACCAATAGGTGATATCACCAGTAAAATACATCTAACCTATCACCAAGCAAGACCTAACAACAATATCCACATATTTGCTAAATCACACCCCAGGAAAGGGGTTTAGCCGCACATCAAGAAATAACAAAATACACCTAAAATGATACTAAAATCAAATGGGTTTAAGAAATTAAACATTGATTTAAGCAAAGGAAGAAAAATGGAGAAGACACACTTCCAACTTGGGGAAGATGAAATCCTTCTCTCTTGTAGTTTCCCACAAAACCCTCTTTAAATTTGAGAAAAAATATCCCAAAAAGTACTATTCTATTGTGGAAATTAAAATAAATGTTCGACTCTTCTAAAATTCATAATAAGTTTAGTATTTATAGACTTCAGAAAGTACTGCTGGCAGATCTTTCGGTGAGGTTAGTCGATGTCGTCGAAGGACTCGGTGACTCGCCCTTCTTTTGTTTCATCACCGTTTCGTGTCTGCCTTCAACATCTTCACATTCTGTACCATTTGGAGGAATAGTACTGCTTCACGAAAATATTTGGTGAAACACCGACTGCTCCTTTAATCGCCCTTTTATCCTTCATCTCCAGGGCTTCGCGCACTAGATCAATGGGTGAAGTGAATCCCTTCGGTGAATCACCAAGTGTGCTTGGCGATGCTCATACTTCAACTTCTTCGTTCTTTTCAGCCTTTTTGTTCATTTTTGTGCTTAAGTGTCCATGCTTTCCATAAAACATCAAATACCTGAAACTAAAAGTTTTCATCAGATATTGAGACAAAATAAGCATTCGAGGACACTATTCTTATCAAAATAATGCCCTAAATGAGTCCAATTTTTGGACTCATCAACACCCCCAACTTAAACCTTTGCTTGTCCTCAAGCAAATTGAAGTTCAGTCGTTCAACAAGGTTTCTCAAATAGTGCTACACAAGACTAAATCATGAACATACACAACACGACTCAGAGTACCTCTGCAAAATTCAACTATGTACTCAAAGATTTTAGGTGTGACACACCACTACCAGAGATTCTCGTACTCGCAATACTTTTTAATTGTGCAAGTTCAAGATCAACAAAAACTATCTAAATGCCCTCACACAAAGAATGATTCCATATTCACACACAGAGGCTAATCAATTCAAGATCAGGAATCAGATGCAACGCTCACACTCAAAAAGAGGAACAAAATACATGTTTTTCACCCATAGGTTTGCCTTTATTTTCCAATCGAGTTTCGATTCGACTTACTCAAGATCAATAAGGTCATTCTAAGGATTGTAATGAGGATGAGTGCAAATGTATGGTCATTTAGGCTCAGTGACTTTTTTGTCTCGTGAGATGTGGAATTGTCAAGGCATTCCTTTCTTTTCCTTTATCAATTATTTTTCTTGTGCTTCTAAGTCATCTTTTTATTCAGCTACATGGATTTCTTGAAAAACCGATATCCTTTGTACTTTATTCCACACACTTTTTTAAGGGGTTCCATTCTTCTGCAATGCAAGGGATTAAAGGGGACTTTTCTTGCACTTCTTGACTTTTCCTTTTCCTTTTCACCACACCCCCAAATTAGGATTTTGGCCTAGGTTGGCTATTCGGTTAACCACAAATCAAAATGATTATAGGCAGTGGGTCAAGTAAGGTCTAACGTTCATCAAGGTTCTTCCAAAGAAATGTAAGGCTCAAAGGGTGTTCAAAAGAGTTTCACATGCTCACGGGCAGACCAAAAAAGAGGTAAATGTCAAATTTGGCTCACACTCTTTAAAAGTAGCCTAAGATCATCTCAAGAGCACACCTTACTGAATCAATCAAACAAACGGGGCAAATTATAGGTTTCTTCATGCAAGGTTCAAAGTAAGATCATCACACAAGGCATCGATACTTATGTCAAACAAAACTAAGCACTTTCGCTAGTGTGCAATAGTCATTACAGGAGAATCAATTTGAAAAATGGCTAATCACAACGAGATGCGAAGAGTTCACATATTGTCTATGCAATTTCATTTGTTTTCATCGTAGACGCACATTCATGTTTGTTCGATTGAGAGCACTATTCAAGTCATCGGTATTGATCAAAATCGAGAATCAAATTTACAAGAGAACAACCACTTTAAATAACAAGAGGTTGCCAAAATTTTTGAAAAATATTTTTTTTTGGTAGGGTCAAAATCGCTTTTTAATTTAAATCAAAAAGGAGCCACAAGCTTAAACATTTGCACAAGTAGTATAAAACAATTTCAAGCAAAACAGCCCAAATATATACGCAAGACAATATTCAAAACAACACACAAAGGTGAGCCTCACCCCACAACTAATAAAAACATTTGTTCTCAAATGCAAATTGAAGTATCCAAAAGTAAAAATAGAGAAAAATAGAGAGCGAGGTAAAGAGGAATCCTATCTACCCAGTCGCTCCATCTATCGGGGCCTTAGTGCATAGTGTAGTTCTCTGAATATGGGCATTAGTGCCCGCAGTAACCTCAGAAGGACCAGCACACAACGATACGATCTGATTATGGCAAATGAGTATCAAATTTTCAAAAATATATTATGGGTTTTAGAGACTAACCTTTGGTGCCGATCAAATAGCTTTTTGTAATGCTAGGCAGCAAAGAAATCTAACCCCAAGCACTAGGCACTGATTAAAATGCTAATTTAAGGAAAAGATCTAGAAAATAATACCTTTGGTGTGATTGTGGAGAGTTTGAAAGGACGGAAATTGAGAGAATCAAAAATTTGACCTTCGGCGTTTATATTACCGTTCAATTCTTGTCCATTCGGCGACTTTAGCCGCAGTCGCCGAACCACTCGGTGAAGCACCGATCAGTCTTTAATCCCTCCCTTTCTTTAAAATGTTCATTTTTCTGGGGGCAAAATTGGTGGTCTGCATCGAGTTCTCCGAACAGGTTGGCGATGCGCCGAGCTGCTTTTCGAGTTCACTGAGTTTTACAGGCTCTGCAACGCACTAAAATTGAGCCCAACGATGGACTGAGCCGAGCTCACCGACCTATTTAGTGAATCGCTGCATGGACCTGTTGCTCGCTAACTTGAAATTTTCCACACTTATCTCATTTTTAACCTGCCACACTAACACACCATTCTTTATAAAAGTAAAATCCTACATTTATGATCTTGGGTTACCTCCCAAGAAGCGCATTATTTAACGTCATGGCACGACACAACTCGTCACTCAAGTTCCATTAGTGAGGTTTGCCTCATTTTCATGAGGCCACCCTTCTTTTGGCTCTAGGTAGATGACCTGCATACACAAACTATTAACAAAGAAAAACAAAGCAAAAAGTAAAATTAGTAAAAACTATACTAAAAAGAACAAAAACTCTAGGAGAACTACATCTTCACGTAACGCCACTCCCTGGCAACGACGCCATTTTGATGCTTCGTGACTACCGACATTAACAAACAGTACGAGTGTCTACGACCATCGATAATAATAACACAACCAAGGGTTGGGGTCGTCTCCCAAAGGGGTGGTAGTGAAAATAGTAGTTAGGCTAAAATTTTGTTCTAGCTAGCTGTAGTTTGAGAAATTATTGAATAAAAACAGAGTAAATCCAAGTGGGTGGCACCAAAGTGTCAAATATCAATGGGGGTTTGTCACAAGTATAGCTAAAACAACAAAAATAAAGAGAAAATTCAACTATAGGAGAAAGTTCTTGGGGTTTGACCGCAATACAAGTTGAGATAAATCGTTGGGTACATGTTTTCGATAAGAAATTTACAAGATAATAGTGACCAGGCTAAGCTTTAGATGGAAATAAGTTCCCTCTCGGGCAGCTTACCCCGTTACAAATGGGTTCCTCTCGGACACCCACTTGCCGCATGAAGACCAGCCCACGCCTTACCCCACTCACTCTCTCGAGTTGAGTGTTAGGATATGGGACTAGAGTTCATCCTCTCGGGCAGAACCTTATGTTGACCCACTCCTTAGGCCATCAGTTTCGTGATCTTGGTTTCGTGACCTCCCTCTCGGGCAGTCCAAAAACACATGGGTGGTTTGGTATTTGCAACTACAAACCAATTAAATTAAACAACCAATAGGTGATATCACCAATAAAATACATCTAACCTATCATCAAGCAAGACCTAACAACAATATCAACACATATTTGCTAAATCACACCCCAGGAATGGGGTTTAGCCGAACATCAAGAAATAACAAAATACACCTAAAATGATACCAATATCAAATGGGTATAAGAAATTAAACATTGATTTAACCAAAGGAAGAACAATGGAGAAGACCCACTTCCAACTTGGGGAAGATGAAATCCTTCTCTCTTCTAGTTTCCCACAAAACCCTCTCTAAATTTGAGAGAAAATATCACAAAAAGTACTATTCTATTGTGGAAATTAAAATAAATGTTCGACTCTTCTAAAATTAATAATAAGTTTAGTATTTATAGACTTCAGAAAGTAGTGCTGGCGGATCTTTCTGTAAGGTTAGTAGATGTCGTCGAAGGACTCGGTGACTCGCCCTACTTATGTTTCATCACCATTTCATGCTTGCCTTCAACATCTTCACATTCTGCACCATTGGGCGGAATAGTACTGCTTCACGGAAATATTTGGTGAAGCATCGACTGCTCCTTTAATCACCCTTATATCCTTCTTCTCCAGGGCTTCGCGCACTGGAACAATGGGCAGAGTGAATCCCTTCGGCGAATCACCAAGTGTACTTGGCGATGCTCATGCTTCAGCTTCTTCGTTCTTTTCAACCTTTTTGTTGCTTTTTGCGCCTAAGTGTCCATGCTTTTAATAAAACTTCAAATACATGAAACTTAAAATTTTTCATCAGATATTGAGACAAAATAAGCATTCGAGGACACTATTCTTATCAAAATAATGCCCTAAATGAGTCCAATTTGTGGACTCATCAACACCCCCAACTTAAACTTTTGCTTGTCGTCAAGCAAATTGAAGTTCAGTCGTTCAACAAGGTGTCTCAAATAGTGCTACGCAAGACTAAATCATGAACACACACAACACAACTCAAAGTACCTCTGCAAAATTCAACTGTGTACTAGAAGATTTAAGGTGTAACACACCACAACCAAAGATTCTCATACTAGCAATACTTGCTACTTGTGCAAGTTCAAGCTCAACAAAAACTATCTAAATGACCCCCCACAAAGAATGATTCCATATTCACACACAGAGCATAATCAATTCAAGATCATGAATTAGATGCAACGCTCACACTCAAAAAGAGGAACAAAATACATGTTTTTCACCCATAGGTTTGCCTGTATTTTCCAATCGAGTTTCGATTCGACTTACTCAAGATCAAAAAGGTCATTCTAAGGATTATAATGAGGATGAGTGCAAATGTATGGTCATTTAGGCTCAGTGACTTTTTTCTCCTGAGATGTGGTATTCTCAAGGTATTCCCTTCTTTTCCTTTATCAATTATTTTTCTAGTGTTTCTAAGTCATCTGTTTATTCACCTCCATGGATTGCTTGGAAACCTGATTTCCTTTATACTTTATTCCACACACTTTTTTTAAGGGGTTCCATTCTTATGCAATACAATGGGTTAAAGGGGACTTTTCTTGCACTTCTTGACTTTTCCTTTTCCTTTTCACCAGACCCCCAACTTAGGCTTTTGGCCTAAGTTGGCTATTCGCTAAACCACAAATCAAAAGGATTATAGGCAGTGGGTCAAATAAGGTCTAAGGTTCATCAAGGTCCTTCCAAAGAAATGTAAAGCTCAAAGGGTGTTCAAAAGAGTTTCACATGCTCACGGGCATGCCACAAAAGAGGTAAATGTCAAATTTTGCTCACACTCTTTAAAAGTAGCCTAAGATCATCTCAAGAGCACACCTTACTAAATCAATCAAACTAACGGGGAAAATTCTTGGTTTCTTCATGCAAGGTTCAAATTAAGCTCATCACACAAGGCATCATACTTAAGTCAAACAAGACTAAGCACTTTCGCTAGTGTGCAACAGTCATTACAAGAGAATCAATTTGAAAAATGGCTAATCACAACGAGATGTGAAGAGTTCACATATTGTCTAAACAAATTCATTTGTTCTCGTCGTAGACGCACATTCATGTTTTTCTGAGCACTATTCAAGTCATCGATATTGATCAAAATCGAGATTCAAATTTGCAAGAGAACAACCACTTTAAATCACAAGAGGTTGCTAAAATTTTTGAATAATAATTTTTTTTTGGAAGGGTCAAAATCGCTTTTCAATTTAAAACAAAAAGGATCCACAAGCTTAAACATTTGCACAAGTAGTATAAAACAATTTCAAGCAAACCAGCCCAAATATGTACGCAAGACAATATTCAAAACAACACACAAAGGTGAGCCTCACCCCACAACTAATAAAAATATTTGTTCTCAAATGCAAATGGAAGTATCCAAAAGTAAAAATAGAGAAAAATAGAGAGCGAGGTAAAGCAGAATCCTATCTACGCAGTCGCTCCATCTATCGGGGCCTTAGTGCATAGTGTAGTTCTCTGAATATGGCATTAATGCCCGCAGTAACCTCAGAAGGACCAGCACACAACAATACGATATGATTATGGCAAATGAGTATCAAATTTTCAAAAATATATTATGGGTTTTAGAGACTAACCTTTGGTGCCGATCAAATAGCTTTTTGTAATGCTAGGCAGCAAAGAAATCTAACCCCAAGCACTAGGCACTGATTAAAATGCTAATTTAAGGAAAAAATCTAGAAAATAATACCTTTGTTGTGATTGTGGAGAGTTTGGAACGACGGAAACTAAGAGATTCAAAAATTTGAACTTCAACGTTTATATTACCGTTCAACTCTTGTCCATTCGGTGACGTTACCCGCATTCGTCGAACCACTCGGTGAAGCACCGATAAGTCTTTTATCCCTCCTTTTCCTCAAAATCTTCAATTTTCTGGGGGTAAAATTGGTGGTCTGCATCGAGATCGCCGAACAGGTTGGCGATGCGCCGAGCTGCTTTTCGAGTTCGCTGAGTTTTACAGTCTCTGCATTGCACTAACATTGAGCCCAACGATGGATTCAGCCGAGCTCGCTGACCTATTTAGTGAATCGTTGAATGGACCTGTTGCTCGCCAACTTGAAATTTTCCACAATTATCTCATTTTTAACCTGCCACATTAACACACCATTCTTTATAAAAGTGAAATCCTACATTTATGATCTTGGGTTACCTCCCAAGAAGCGCATTATTTAACGTTGTGGCACGACGCAACTCGTCACTCAAGTTCCATTAGTGAGGTTTGCCTTATTTTCATGAGGCCACCCTTCTTTTGGCTCTAGGTAGATGACCTGCATACACAAACTATAAACAAAGAAAAACAAAACAAAAAGTAAAATTAGTAAAAACTACACTAAAACGAACAAAAAGTCTAGGAGAACTACATCTTCACGTAACGCCACTCCCTGGCAACGACGCTATTTTGATGCTTCGTGACTACCAACACTAACAAACAGTACAAGTGTCTATGATCATTGATAATAATAACCCAACCAAGGGTTGGGGTTGTGTCCCAAGGGAGTGATAGTGAAAATAGTAGTTAGGCTAGAATTTTGTTCTAGTTAGCTGTAGTTTGAGAAATTATTGAATAAAAACAGAGTAAATCCAAGTGGGTGACACCAAAGTGTCAAATATCAATGGGGGTTTGTCACAAGTTTAGCTAAAACAACAAAAATAAAGAGAAAATTCAAGTATGGGAGAAAGTTCTTGGGGTTTGACCGCAATACAAATTGAGATAAATCGTTGGGTACATGCTTTCGATAAGAAATTTACAAGATAATAGTGACCAGGCTAAGCTTTAGATGGAATTAAGTTCCCTCTCGAGTAACTTACCCCGTTTCAAATAGGTTCCTCTCAGACACCCACTTGCCGCATGAAGACCAGCCCACGCCTTACCCCACTCACTCTCTGGAGTTGAGTGTTAGGATATGGGACTAGAGTTCATCCTCTCGGGCTGAACCTCATGTTAACCCACTCCTTAGGCCATCAGTCTAGTGGTCTTGGTTTCGCGACCTCCCTCTCGGGCAAGTCGAAAACACAGGGGTGGTTTGGTATTTGCAAGTACAAACCCATTAAATTAAACCACAACCAATAGGTGATATCACCATTAAAAAACATCTAACCTATCAGCAAGCGAGACCCAACAACAATATCAACACATATTTGTGAAATCACATCCCAGGAATGGGGTTTAGCCGCACATCAAGAAATAACAAAATACACCTAAAATGATACTAAAATAAAATGGGTATAAGAAATTAAACATTGATTTAAGCAAAGGAAGAAGAATGGAGAAGACCCACTTCCAACTTGGGGAAGATGAAATCCTTCTCTCTTCTAGTTTCCCACAAAACCCTCTCTAAACTTAACAGAAAATATCCCAAAAACTACTATTCTATTGTGGAAATTAAAATAAATGTTCGACTCTTCTAAAATTAATAATAAGTTTAGTATTTATAGACTTCAGAAAGTAGTGCTGGCGGAACTTTCGGCTAGGTTAGTCGATGTCGCCGAATGACTTGTCGACTCGCCCTTCTTCTGTTTCATCGTCGTTTTGTGCTTGCCTTCAACATTTTTATGTTTTGGACCATTGGGCGGTGTAGTACTGGTTCACGAAAATATTCGGTGAAGAGCCGACTTCTTCTTTCATCTTCCTTTTATCCCTCTTCTTTAGGGCTTCGCACACTGGAATAAAGGGCGGAGTGAATACCTTCGCCGAATTGCCAAGTGTGCTTGGCGATGCTCAGGCTTCAGCTTCTTCGTTCTTTTCAGACTTTTTGTTTCTTTTTGCACCTAAATGTCCATGCTTTCAATAAAACTTCAAATACCTGAAACTTAAAAGTTTTCATCATATATTGAGACAAAATAAGCATTTGACGACCCTATTCTTATCAAAATAAAGCCCTAAATGAGTCCAATTTGTGGACTAATCAGCCATCAATATCCGGCACATTGAATTTACCTTGGTACCTAAGCACCCCATCTCCCCCTTGGGAAAAGACCTCAACGGACTTGTTGAGAACCGATTATTTCAACTCCATCAATATAGGATCATGATGTTTCTTAGACTTCACATCATCCACAAATGACAATTGGGAGCTATGATGAACCATGAATCCACCCTTGGTGGAATCTACTAGTTGGACACCTAGCCGAGACAATCTATGCACATCCCGAACATTCCTTCTTCTCATCTTCTACATGAGCCACATTACCCATGGACAATCTACTTAGGGCATCAACAACCACATTAGCTTTTCAGGGGTAGTATAGGACACTCATGTGATAATCTTTAAAAAGCTCTAAACATCTTCTTTATTGGAGATTCAAGTCTTTTTCGCGAAACACATATTGAAGATTCTTGTGGTCGGTAAACACTTCTACCTGCACCCCATATAAATAGTGTCTCTATATTTTCAAAGCAAATACCACCGCCGCTAGTTCGAGGTCATGGGTCGGGTAATTCTTTTCATGTATCTTGAGTTGCCTTGAAGCATATGCAATCACTGTACAGTGTTGCATGAGAACACACGCCAACCCTACTCTCGAAGCATCACAATATACTATGAATCTGTCGGTACCCTCCGGCATGGACAACACCGGAGCGGAGATGAGTCTATCCTTCAATAATTTGAAGCTTTTCTCACAAGCCTCCGACCACTCAAATTTGGACTTCTTTTGAGTCAAAGCCGTTAATGGAGAAGCGATGGATGAGAAGCCCTCAACAAATCTACTATAATACCTGGCTAAACCCAAACAACTTCTAATATCGGTGGGAATTAGGGTCTAGGACAACTCTTGACCACATCCATCTTTTTAAGATCAACCTCTATAACCATGCCCGACACAATATGCCCAAGAAAAGCAACCGACCTTAGCAAAAATTCACACTTACTAAACTTAGCATATAGTTGGTGGTCTTTAAGGACTTGAAATACTATCCTCAAGTGATCTTTATGTTCCCCTTCACTCCTCAAATAGATCAAAATATCATCAATAAAGACAATCATGAACGAATCAAGATATTGTCTAAACACCCTATTCATTAGGTCCATGAATGTCGTCGGGGCATATGTCAACTCAAAAAACAAAACCACAAATTTGTAGTGACCGTAACAGGTTCTAAAGGACGTCTTAGGAATATCACATCCTCTTTCCCTTAGTTTATGGTAACCAAAATGAAGATCTATTTTGGAGAAAAAGGCAGCCCCTAGGAGTTGATCAAACAAATCATCAATCCTAGGGAGTGGATACTTATTCTTTATAGTGACCTTGTTCAATTGGTAGTAATCAATACACATCCTAAGGGACCCATCTTTCTTTCAAACAATACATGTGCACCCCATGGATATATGCTTTGTTAAATAAAACCCTTATCTAGCAAATCCTTGAGTTGTGCCTTCAATTCCTTCATTTCGGCCGGAGCCATCCGATAAGGGGGAATAGATATAGGTCGTGTATCCGGCATTAGATCAATGCCAAAGTCTATTCCCCATTCGGATGGAATACTAGGAAATCCATCGAGGCAAACTTTTGGATACTCCCTTACTATGAGGACCGATTCCAAAGGAGGAGTCCCGGACTCAACGTCTATAACCCTAACAATGTGATACAAGCACCCCTTTGAGATCATTTTTCTAGCTTTTAGACATGAAATGAAACAACCTCTAGGTGTAGAGTTTCCCCCTTTCCACTTTAAAGTAGGCTTATTAGGAAATTGAAACTTCGACACCTGGGTTCTATAATCAATGGACGCAAAGCAAGCATGCAACCAATCCATTCCTAATATAACATCAAAGTCCAACATATCTAATTCTACCAAATAAACCAATGTGACTTTATGAGACAATGAGATGGGACAACTCCTATAAACTCGTGTAGCTATAACCGAGTCACCCACTTGGGTAGAAACCAAAGAGTGTTCTTCTAAGACATTGGGGAGTACATCAAATTTCATAGCCACTAAAAGAGTAACAGAAGACAATGTGAAACCGGGGTCTAATAATGGATAAACATCGATGGAAAATACTTGTAACATACCGGTAACAATGTCTGGGGAACCCTCTTGATCCTTTCAGGATTGGAGGGCATAAAAGCGGTTCTTCTTGGGAGCATCGGAATTTGAACCGCTGGAGGGACTTACTTACCCTCTCTTCATTTTACCTTTAGCATGGGACAATCTCTTACCATATAACCACTCTTCCCACAATGAAAGCAACCATCCGTTCCAATAAGACACTTGCCCTCATGCTTCTTGCCACACTTGCCACATGTAGGCCTTGTCATGGAATATTATTCACCATTGTCTCCTTAAGGTTTAGGGTTTGGCATTTTATCTCTCTTGACTCTTGGAGTGCTATAGGAGCCTTGGTTGGAAAACCTTTTCTTGAACCTTAGTTGTCCTTGACCCTTATAATTGCCCTTTCAAAAATTCATATCATCAGTCGTAGGCCTCTTCACATATCTATTCATTTCTTGGAGTTTTTCATCCTCTATTTGCTCACCATACACCATAAGATGGGATATATCCATGTCGTTATGAAGCCTAGCGAACGACATTCTTTCCTCACCAAGCTAGACAAACCCGTTACAAATCTACTCATCTCATCTCTTGACTCCACAACCATGGATGGAGCATATTTGGACAATTCGGTAAACTTAAGAGAGTATTCTTCAACACCCATACTTACTTGACAAATGCTGATGAATTCCTCCACCTTGGCCTCCCTCTTTTCATAGGGAAACTACTTATCAAGGAATGCCTTTTTGAATACATCCCAACCTATGGGGCCCGCTCCTTCCTACTTATTTGCCTTCCATTGAGTGTGCCACACGGGGATCCTCATGAACCAGCCTACCAAACGAACCCTTCAATTATAGGAGCCGAAACATGGTGCTTGTAATGTGGAACACAACGTTCCCTTCAGTTGGAGGCAAACAAATGGCAACAACACCACCCATTTGGTTAGGGTCATTGACATTCGGTTCATTGACATTGTTCAGATTTTTGATGTCATCTTGGTGGCCCACTTGGCAACCATTGTTACCATTAAGGCTCATTTCCTCTGTTTTAACAAGCAACATAAAAACCAAAACTAAAAATAAGTAGATTCAACTATGACTAAAAAGAACACAATTCAACTTCACTAAAAGAATTTCAAACAACACCACTCCCCGATAGCGGCGCCATTTTGATTAATAATGTTTCAATGACACTACTTTCAATTCTAAGTGTCAATGATCATAAATTAGTATAAAAACCCAACTAAATTTGTTGGGGTCAATTCCCACAGGGAGCGGTACGTGTTTTAGATTCAATTGGGAAGTATAAATATGGTCAAACCAGCCATAGGAATAAGAATTATCAAATAAAGACATTCAAATCAAGGGGTGACACGGATGTCAAATGGGGAGTTTTGGTTTTGAATATCAGCTAAAAGAAATCACAAACACTAGGAATTAATAATAATGAGACAGATTCTTGGGAAGTTATCAATTAAAGGAAAATATACATATGGGTACTTGCAACTATTAGTAAATAGCTAGATATAAGTGAGTAGGCTAGGATATAATGGAGGTAATTTTATCTCGAACAATTACCCCGAATCAAGTGATTTCTCTCGAACATCAACAAGTATGTGAAATAAGAGCAGCCCACACATTAATCCATTTACTCTTTCGAGCTAAATGTGTGGGATTGGGTTTAGGATTTACTCTCTGGAGCTAAACCAATATCAACCCACTACCCACAAACCATTAACCAAAAACAATAGTTCTAACACCTCTCTCTCAAGCAAGCCAAGAACATAAACATAAAACTGCATTTGCAACTACAATTCTTAAATTAAACCCCAATTAATGATTGAACTCAATTTTAAATATCATTTAAACTAACAATTAGCAATACCCATAAGCTAAATCAGCCCATAATCACACGATCACACCACAAGAATTGGGGTTTCAGCTAATCATTATATAAAGGTAAAAACAATTACCAAATTGATTATCCATCAACTGGGTAAGGGTGATTTCATCTTTACAATGCTCCAATTTGATGAATCTTAAAGACCCACTGCCAATTTCTCAAAAGTGAATTTCTTCAATCCTTCAAAGCTAAGGAAAACTAGAGAAAACGGTCTCCAAATGCTTCTATAACGATCCTAAAAATGAACTAGTGAATCTATAGCCTAACGTGTGTGCGTTTGTGTTCGTCTTGAGTTTTGATGTGGTTTAATGTTGTCCCGAGCCATGGTTGAGGTGTTTTTGGTATAGATGTCAAGGTACAACTCCCGAAGGATCACCTAAAGGATCCTTGATGTGGACCCTAAGTCTAAACCCCAAGACCCCAAGGAAACCATCAAGTTGGCCAAAACTTTGTGACCAATGGATGGGGTTCACGCCCCGTAGGTCCAGCCATGCCCTGTGGATGGCCTCCATAGGTCAAGAGGCCTAATACAAACTTGTATCCCCAGACCACGGACCACCAGCACGGTCCGTTAATGCACTCATGGTTCGTGAGTCCAGAGCGTGAATGGGAACTGTTTTTCAGGTGCAGTCTCGGCCAAGCTAGGGGTGAGTTGGTAAATTCAACCCAAGTCCTAATTAATATATGGAAAATTATTTTAATTGTTTTAAGGTATTTTAATAGTATTAAAACATTAAAATGGTATTTTAGATTTCATTATTTACTTTTCCACAAATCAAAACCCTTCTCTCCTAAAAGGTTCTCTCTAGGTCAAGTTCAAGCTAGGGTTTGAGAATTTCAAGGTGTTTCTTCTTCAATTTCGTGGGATTCTTCAATTATAAGGAATGGTGATCCTTCATCTAGGGTTTTCTTTCACCCCAGAGTCAATTTCAAAGAAGTTTTCAAGGTTTTCAATTATACAAAAACCCTAAGTTTCACTCAATCTCATGGGTTCTTGCATCAAACATTTTCAAATGATAAACTATGATTAAATTGATGTTTAATTGATCATTTAAGATGAAAAATTCTATGAACCCATGATTTCTCTCAATTCTTAAATTGTGACTTATAAAGTGGGTTTGATGAGTATGAATGAATGATAATGGATTTATGTGTAGATTGATTTAGATTGTTGATTTGTAGCATTATCTAGGTTTAATTATGGTGAATTGAGTATTTGTGACCATAGCCTTGAAAGGGCAAGTTTGACCTAATTGCTTGTTGAAGTAGAATTTTACTTGAATTGTTGATGCACTTGAACAGTGGAGGTGTTTAATTACTATGTACATTGTGATCATAGCCTTGAAGGAATATTGTGAGGAATTGAAGCATTATCATAATGTGTAATTGAGAATGTATAATGTGAATAATATACCTATTATTTCAAAGATGGAATGATCATCTTGTATAGAATGTGAACATGTTGTGATTCATAGTATATTCTTTCTTAACACTCGTGAATGAAGATGAAGGAATGTGAAGTGTTTTATAATGATGAATCTGATATATTGAATTGGTAGGCAAATTCATCCTTTCCTTGTATTGATGAATGTGATCATCAATGAAGTATCTTGAATTGGTAGGCTTAGGTGCCCTCTTCTTGACTAATGAAAAATATATTGAATGTGATCTCTTGACTTGGTAGGCTTAGCCATCCTCCTCTTGAATGATTAATGTATATTTACTTAATGTCTTAGATTGGTAGACCTATATTGGTAACCATTCATAAATGAATGAATGAATGACTAGAATTTGTTGACCTAATATTGGTAGCCTTTCTATAAATGTCTAATGAAGTATTCTAGGCTACACTTTGGATTGGTAGACTTAATGTTAGTGGCCTTTAATGAGGAGTCTAGGTGCTAATGTGAATGTAACACCTAGGGTTGGTAGACCTAATGTTGGTGGCCTTTCCTTGTGTGCGTTTTAAACCTTGAAGCGGTAGACCTAATGGTGGTGGCCTCCTTCTTGTGTAAAATGATAGACTAAGAGATGGTAGAGCTAAAGGTGGTAGGTCTCTCCAAGGAAGTCAACAGTTATCCTTAAAGTACCTTGAAATGGTAGGCCTATTGGTGGTGGCCCTTTCTTGGGAAAGTACACGGTAGGCCTAATGTTTGTGGCCCTCTATAGTACACTAATGTAAAGAAACTACTCTATGGGAATGTAGGCTAAGGACCAAGTGGATATGGTTAGATGGAGATTCTCCCAACGTTAGGTCGGATCTCAATGAACATCTTTCATATCCCATAACTATGTGCCCACATAGGTCCTAGCTAATGGATCCACCTAAGCTAGATGAACCGGTCTTCCATCTGCAAGGAGATCAACCATTATGATATAGGATAGTACATCGGATTCAATGTCTATCTTGCATGGTCTATGTCGATTAAACGCGTATTCCCTTCATGTGAGATGTTCACTTTAGTTACTTGATATGTACTACAAAGTGTAGGTAGTAGTATGGGATGTGATCTATACATTGCACGAGTAGGCTTTGAAGGGCCTATACTGAGTTTTCTAAGTCTCATTGACTATTGTTTGAAAGTCCTCTAATTGATGTTGTTGAGTGATGTTGACTCTTATATGCTTAAATGTAAAGATGCATCCTATACTTGGATTGTATTATGAGTTACTTCCTTGTCATGACTTATTGTATACGAATGTTCCTTGTCTATGGTGACTTCAAAGGAGTACTTAGTGTGACTAGTAGTATGGGATGTTACATGTACATTGCACAAGTATGACTTAGAGTTGTCTTAGATGATGGTCTTAATGTGATGATGTGATTAATGTGATGCTTATTTGTCTTATATTCTCTATTATGTAAAGGTGAGAAGGATGAATGGTAAGTTCACTTTTGGTGACCTTAAGGGGGTACCTTAGTGTGGGTGGTTATATGGGATGATATCCATACATTGCACAAGGTATAACTTGAGGGTTACTTAATGTGAAGGTTCAAGGTGGAGGTAAAGGGTCATATATGTGATTTTGACTAAATGTGAAATATGTGACTTTGTATGTTGGGTGTGACTTATATTTTGCCGCTTGTATCAATGTTAATGAACTTTTACAAAAATGGCATAAAAGTATGGCTCTCAAATCAAATGTTTTTTTAAGCATATTTTTGCATGGTCATCATCCATAGTACATCTAATGGGCTAACCCCATTCTTCCCCTTTTCTTACTAAGTGTAGGGTTTGGAGATGTTGGTGTTTTATGCTTGATGGATAAGTTTCTAAGGTGCTTGAAGATGAAGACTTGGTGAGTCCTCATAGTTTCAACGACAAAACCCATTTTGTTTCCTTTTATGTCTTTAGTTTATGTTATAGATTTTGTATGGACTAAGTCCCTATGTTGTATTCAAAGTATTAGATGGTTTGAGACATATATAGTATATAAAGTCTAGAAAGTCTTCCGCTTGCTTTTCATGAAAATGTCTTCTATTGCAAAGAAAGTTTTTAATTCTTCTCTATTTTCCTATGTTGTTATGTTCAAGAATGCTATGAGTCTTGTATTAGACCCATTCGGGGTCGAGTACGCCGTGTTACGACTAGGAGGTGCTCTCGGGTCGTGACAAACACGGTATCAGAGCACAAGATTTTGGAAAGGTCTTAGGATGTCTCAAACCACATCTATTAGAGTCTTGTTCATAATGTGAACCATGCCACATTATGAGTACGAGGCTATTGGGTGTTAAGAAAGTTTCACTTCTTCATTCTTCAATTCGTGCCATAGAGTTTAGCTATATAATGTCTCTCTCTTGTTCCTTATGTGAGGGTCTTTAGAGTGTGATGACTTGAAAAGAGTATGCTAGAAGGGTTGAGGGAGAGAAAAGGTTGGTTGTGATGCCAACTAAGGATATGTGACTTGTTAGATGTGAGATGGAAGATTGTGATGTTAACTTTAGTACGAATGGGTTGCTTTATGGCTATGTGTGTTGTTGGTAGAAGGTTATGACAAGTTTTGAAGTATGTTGAAAGAGTTGGTCAAATGTGGTGTTTTAGGAATGCCTAGGTGTGATGAGTATGAAGGTTTAGTGATGTTTTGCTCCGACCTTAGAATTCAAATAAGTGAAGCTTAGAGGAGTTGGTATAGGCTTTCTACTAAGTGGGGAATAATGTTCTTAGATGATAAGGCCTTTGAGTGTCATTGATGTTCGTAAGTTAGGCTTGATTGATGTTCTCACCTTAAGAGGTGTAGTGAGTTTGAGGAGTTTAGACCCAGTGTGGTAGACTCATATGAGACCTTGAGTGGTGTGGTAAGGTTGATGGTGATAAAGAGTGCTTAATGAGGACCTTCGTAGTTCAAAAGCTCCGGTATGTTGATGGTTTCTAGTAAGTTGTGGATGTCTTGATTAAGGTTCCCTTTTGGTGTTCATGTTGACCTTAGTTGTGTTTACGCCTAAGTGGGGGATAGTATGTTGAGTAGTAAGGTTGTTAAGAGTTCCGATATCCTTACCTCTTTCTTTATATGCCTATTCAAGCCTTAGACCAAGAGTTCCTTTTTGGCTTGTTTCATTTTTTGGAGTCATGTGTGACATTGTGTTTCCATGTTTTACTTATATCATGCATCTTCTAGTTGGATTCTTGTATATATGACAAATGAGTTTTCATGATTTATTATTCCTCATGTTGATGTGCATTTAGTCTGAGTTGTCTATATGCTTCATGAGGTTAACTGTTGAACATGCCTAAATGTGTTTCTATGAAGAAGTTTCATAATGTGCTTTTATTAGAAAAGTGCATAAATATGCTTTATTGAAGAGTTGCTTAAATGTGTTCTTGAAAGAGTTGCATACTGTGCTTTTCGGAGTAATGGCTTAATGTGCTTAATGATGTTGAGATGAGCATAATATGATTTGGAGAAGGAAGTTCCCTCCAATGAAATGAAGAATGAGTTTGTAGATGTAGTTCCTACCACCTTGTTGTGTTTTGAGTTTATTGATGTGGAGTTGATGTTTCCTCCTAGTTGTGTGAATTTATTTTGGTATTGAATGCATGATTGTGGGTTTCTAGGCATGAGTCGTTACGCCTTAATATGTTCCTAAGTGGTGGATAATGTAACGACCCTAAAACCAAACTAGTGAAACTAGAGCCTAACGTGTGTACATTTGTGGGTTAGACGTCAACGTACGACTCCCCAAGGACCACCCTAACAATACTTGAGTAGGACCTTAAGTCTAAACCCCAAGACCTCAAGGAAACCATCAAATTGGCCAAAACTTGGTGACCTATGGATGGGGCTCACGCCTCGTAGGTCCATCCACGTCCCGTGGATGGATTCCGTAGGTCAAGAGGCCTAAAACCAACTTGCAATCCCAGACCACGGACTAGCAGCACAGTCCGTGAATGGAATCACGATCCGTGAGTCCAGGGCGTGAATGGGCACTGTTTTTCTGGTGCAGTCTCGGCCAAGCTTGGGGTGTGTTGATAAATTCACCCCAAGTCTTAATTAATATATGGATGATTATTTCAAGTGTTTTAAGCTGTTTTAAGAGTATTAAAATATTAAAATGGTATTTTAGATTTCATTATTCAGTTTTCCTCAAATCAAAACCCTTCCCTCCTAAAAAGTTCTCTCTAGAAACTCCATTGGAGATCAAGGTCAAGTTCCAGCTAGGGTTGGGGGAATTCAAGGTCTTTCTTCTTCAATTTCGTGGGATTTTTCAAGTATAAGGTATCGTGATCCTTCATCTAGGGTTAGCTTTCACCCTAGAGTCAATTTCAAAGAAGTTTTCATGGTTTTCATGTTACACAAAAACCCTAAGTTTCACTCAATATCATGGGTTCTTGCATCAAACATTTTCAAATGAGAAACTATAATTATATTGATGTTTAATTGATGATTTAAGATGAAAAATTCTTTGAACCCATCATATCTCTCAATTCTTAAATTGTGACTTATAAAGTGGGTTTGATGATTATGAATGAATGATAATGGATTAATGTGTAGATTGATTTAGATTGTTGATTTGTATCATTATCTAGGTCTAATTATGATGAATTGTTGGTGAATTGAGGATTTGTGATTATAACCTTGAAAGGGCAAGTTTGACCTAATTTCTTGTTGAAGTAGAATTGTACTTGAATTGTTGATCCTCTTGAAAGGTGTAGGTGTTTACTTACTATGTACATTGTGATCATGGCCTTGAAGGCATATTGTGAAGAATTGAAATATTATCATAATGTTGTAATTGTGAATGTATAATGTGAATAATATACTTGTGATTTCAATGATGGAATGATGATCTTGTATAGAATGTCAATGTGTTTTGATTGATAGTATATTCTCTCTTAACAATCATGAATGAAGATGATGGAATGTGAAGTGCTCTATAATGATGAATGTGATATATTGAATTGGTAGGCCAATGCATCCTTTTCTTGTATTAATGAATGTGATCATGAATGAAGTATCTTGAATTGTTAGGCTTACGTGCCCTCTTCTTGTTTAATTAAAACTATATTGAATTTGATCTCTTGACTTGGTAGGCTTAGGCATCCTCCTTTTGAATGATGAAGATATCTTGACTTAATGTCTTAGATATGTAGACCTATTGTTGGTAGCCTTCCATAAATGAATGAATGAATGTCTAGAATTTGTAGACCTAATATTGGTAGCCTTTCTAGAAATGTCTAATGAAGTATTCTAGGCTAAACCTTGGATTGGTAGACTTAATGTTAGTGGCCTTCAATGAGGAGTCTAGGTGCTAATGTGAATGTAACACCTTGGGTTGGTAGACCTAATGTTGGTGGCCTTTCCTTGTGTGTGTGTTAATACTTGTAGCGGTAAAGCTAATGGTGGTGGCCTCCTTCTTGTGTGAAATGATGGACTAAGTGATGGTAGACCTAAAGGTTGTAGCTCTCTCTAAGGAAGTCAAGAGCTATCCTTAAAGTACCCTAAAACAGTAGGCCTGTTGGTGGTGGCCCTTTCTTGAGAAAGTACTTTGGGACGGTAGGCCTAATGTTGGTGGCCCTCTCTAGTACACTAATTCAATGAAACCACTCTATGGGAATGTAGGCTAAGCACTGAGAGGATATGGTTAGATGGAGGTTCTCGCAATGTTAGGTCGGATCTCAATAAACGTCTTTCATATCCCATAACTATGTGCCCACATAGGTCCTAGCTAATGAATCCACCTAAGCTATATGAACCGGTCTTAATTCGGCAAAGAGATCAACCGTTACGATGTGGGATAGTACATCTGATTCCATGTCTAGCTTGCATGGTCTATGTCAGTTAAACGCTTATTCCCATCATGTGAGATGTGCACTTTAGTTACTTGATAGGTACTACAAAGAGTAGGTAGTTTTATGGGATGCTATCTATACATTGCACGAGTAGGCTTTGAAGGGCATATAGTTTGTTCTCTAAGTCTTAATGCCTATAGTTTGAAAGTCCTCTAAATTATGTTGTTGAGTGATGTTGACTCTTATATGCTTAAATGTAAAGATGCATGCCATACTTGGATTGTATTATGAGTTACTTCCTTGTCATGACTTATTGTATACGAATGTGCCTTGTCCATGGTGACTTCAAAGGAGTACTTAGTATGAATAGTAGTATGGAATGCTACTTGTACATTGCACAAGTATGACTTAGAGTTGTCTTAGATGATGGTCTTAATGAGATGATGTGATTCATGTGATGTTTCTATGTCTTATATGCTCTATTGTGTAAAGGTGAGAATGATGAATGGTAAATTCACTTTTGGTGACCTTAAGGTGGTACCTTAGTGTGGGTGGTGGTATGGGACGCTATCCATACATTGCACAAGGTATAGCTTGAGGGTTACTTGAGGTTAACGTTCAAGGTGAAGGTAAAGGGTTATACAAGTGATTTTGGCTAAATGTGAATTTTGTGACTTTGTATGTTAGTTGTGACTTATATTATGCCGCTTATATCAATGTTCATGAAGTTTTACAAAAATGGAATGAAAGCATTGCTCTCAAATCAAATGTCCTTTTTAAGCATGTTTTTGGATGGTCATCATGCTTAGTACATCTAATTTGCTAGCCCTATTCTTCCATTTTTCTTACTAAGTGTAGGCTTTGGAGATGTTGGTGTTTTATGCTAGATGGATATGTTTCTAAGGTGCTTGATGA
Organism: Solanum stenotomum; assembly: GCF_019186545.1. Classification (NCBI taxonomy): domain Eukaryota; kingdom Viridiplantae; phylum Streptophyta; class Magnoliopsida; order Solanales; family Solanaceae; genus Solanum; species Solanum stenotomum. The sequence continues at coordinate 31,682,196 of NC_064286.1, read as the reverse complement.
TGAAGACTTGGTGAGTCCTCATAGTTTCGAGGGCAAAACCCATTGTGTATCTTTTTATATCTTTTAGTTGATGTTAAAGATTTTGTATGGGCTAAGTCCCTAAGTTGTCTTCAAAGTATTAGATGGTTTGAGACATAATATATAAAGTCTAGAAAATCTTCTGCTTGCTTTTAATGAAAATGTCTTCTATTGTAAAGAAAGTTTTTAATTCTTCTCTATTTTCTTATGTTCTTATGTTAAAGAATGTTATGAGGCTTGTATTAGACCCCTTCGGGGTCGAGTACGCCGTGTTACGACTAGGGGTTGCTCTCGGGTCGTGGCAGCTTCAAACTTAATAATAGATTCTAAGATTAAAAGATAAGATCCTAAACAAATGATCAAAAATGTATTTATAGTCGCCAAAAATGAGTTGCGATAAGTAAATCGGCAAAGTAAGTCAAGCTCGCCGAACCACTCGACAAGCTGCCCTTTGCTCTTCTCCATCACCTTTTTGCCTTTTCATCCAGGATCCTTGGGTTATGTAACTTTAGGCAATTTATCACCGCATCGCAGATCTACTCGGCGACGAGCTGACTGCTCATTTTTTGTTGCCGACTTGATTTCTCCCCTGAAGGCTGGCAGACTGGAACATTTGGCGATGGAACTCACCCTTTAGCGATTCTCCAAATGCTCGTGGCGATCACCAGGCTTGCCTTACTTCAATTCTTCAGTTTGTTTTGTTCCTTTTTGCATGTTAGTGTCCTTGCTCTATTCCACAATCAATGTACTTGATTTTCAAGTATTTCATCAGTTCATGGCACAAATTAAGCATTTGAGGACACTAAATCTATATAAACAAAGCCCTAAATGAGTCCAAATCTCAGACTCATCAAATAGCATATGGCTTCACATGCTCATAACTGAAGAAATTGTTACTAATTGCTGCCAAATCTTCAAAGGCTGAATAAAATATGCATGGACTACTGCTCCCACATATCAAAGGTAATGGGACAACTCTCTCTCTCATCTTTAACCAAGAGAATTTTGAATCCTATTTCTTGATTGATTTGATTTTTAAAAAAATAAAATGAATTGTATTGTGTGAATAGAAATAGTCGACATTAAATAAAAGAGTTTTAGCAAAATGGTTATCTTGATTAATTTTAGTTTGAATTTATATTTTTTTTGTCCTATATGTTCTACATGTGCTTGTACTATTTATGGTAGTATTTTTGTCACGACCCAGGGATACGCCCTAGACATAACACATTGTCATTGATCCCGAAGGGGTCGCATACAAGTCCTTTGCATAATCATACACATAAAGTCATAAGAATAATGCGGAAATTTTAAAACTTTTACAATCAAAGTCAAATTTCATTTTTTCATAGAAGGAATCCATAAGAATCCATACTTTGTCTCATACACCATCTAAAACATAGGAATACAAAGTTTGGGACTTATCCCTTTACATCAATAAAGTCTCAATATGACAAGTACAAAAAGCAATTAAGAAATGAGTAATCCGTCCTCGAACATTTGAGGACTCACCACAACATGGAGATAAGCAATCCAAGTCTTCTTCAAAGAAGGAGAGTGTATGTCACCTAGCCGGAACCTGCACTTATCCAAAAATGTAGAAGAAGAATGGGTTAGCCCAAAGATGTACTAAGTATGGAAGCATGCACAAAAATCCTTGAAATATGATAAAAGGGTCATTTAGTTGAAATCATGTCTTTTTGAAGTTTAAAAGTCATTATGCACATTTAGAGAAATCACAAGGACAAACCATACCAAAAGCCACCTTAGGCTAGCATAGTCATGCATAACTTACCTTAACCTCATCCAAGCCAACAATCATAGACAAGGAAAACATCATGTTCATAGTTCATAATAAGGAAATAATTCTTAACGTCAACTCATATCATACATACATAGATTCATACATATTCATGTCATAAGAAAACCACACCATAACCCCTTGATAGGTCTACTTGTGCAATGTACAAGTGAAGTCCCATGCCCCTACTCCTGCTAAGCAAAGCCTATTAGAAGTCATTGATATAGCTCGTGTTTATAATCATATTCATATTCATGGTTCTTGTTCACACATAACAGACATTAACTCATAAAGCATCATGCTATCAAGCACATACCATAATCACTCTCAAAGCTTACTTGTGCAATGCATAAGTGAAGTCCCATACCCCCACTCACACTAAGTAAGACCCCACAAGTAATCATAGCACATCACTAGTGTTTGTGTTCTTAAGTCATGTTCTTGTTCATGTCATGCCATGGATCTTGTTATTGTCATGTAGGGAAATATAGCCTTAACCGACATAGACCATGTGCACTACATAGAATCCAATGTCACCGAAAAGAGGTGTTCTACTTGCCTAAGGTAGAACTAACATGTTTAACTTATAGGTGGATCCACTAGTTAAGAGACCTATGTGGGCACATAATTATGACATTGGGAGATTGCTACTAGAAACCCATACTAACTCAAGTATAAGGTTTCCATCTCTTGTTCCTATCCACTCGATGCTAAGCTTAATTCCCCTTAGTAAAATATGTTAAGTCTTTACTTTACATTCGTGTTCATGGAAAAATGCATAGCACTCAAACCATCTGGATATCATGGTAGCTCATGGATTTGTTAAGTGAAAATGTCCTTTCAAACTTAGAACCCTAAATATGTGAATAAAACTTCCAAATCATGTTGACAGAGTTTCATGAGACTAGCCTTTCAAGCAACCAAAAAATATCATCATAATTATAGACCTTTCATGCATAAACAAGTGTAGGGGCATAGGGGAGAAGGATCTTGCATCATTCCCACAAATACAGAATAATTATAAGATCATCACAACATAGGTGAATCATAAGTTCCTATACAATCTTCATCTACATACACAAACCTTAACAATTTACCTCCTTCCAAGGGTCATGAATCATGTCTCACAATTACACCTAAAGATACTACAATAGGAATGAATAAAAACATATTCTATTACTATATTAACATAGATACAACTCATAGAAATCATCTTGCATCAATACACCCATCACAATTCATTAAATTGGGATCATAGGGTAGTTCATGGGTTCATGGGGAATTTTACAATAAAAATCGCCATTAAACATCAAATCATCCATAATATAAGTCAAATAACATAAAGAAATCACTTTTAAGAAGAACCCATGGCTAAAATGAAAACCCTAGTTTTGGAATAATAAACAAATTTCGAAATTAAGAGTTGAAGGGCTTTCTGGAAGGAAACGTTCCACAAATCAAGACTCCCATACCTGAATTGATGTTTTTCGAAGATATTGGAGTGAAAATCTTGGAGCTTGAACTGTAATCTTGACCTTCTTCTTTGTTCTTTAATGGAGTCTAGAGAGAGAATATTTTGGGAGGGAAGTTGGTTGAGTTTGAGTTTGTGAGTTATGAGAGATAAAAAGGGTTTCTCATAGTTAAAATTAATTTAATATACTTAAAATAACTAATATTAACCGTCCCTACTCTTAATTAATTGAAAAAATAATTTAAAAAAACACCACCCCTCTTGGCCGAACCCAAACCAGCTTTTGCAAGTGGTGTTCCACGGCCCCCATCCACAGATTGTGAATGGGATCACGGCCCGTCCTGCATGGGCGGGGTTTGGGTCAGAGAGGATGATTTGGGGGACAAGCCTGGGCAGACTAAGTCTCAAACCACGCCTCCTAACCACGGAGCGTGGTTCCATCCACGGCTCGTGGGTGCCCAAACGTGGTTCATACTGTTTTTTGACAGCTTTTGGACCTTCCCTTGGGTCCTCTTCAAGGACCCTTGGGGGGTCCTAGGGGGTCGTTCGTTGATGTTTAGGCAATAAAACCTTAGTATTACATTAGGGAAGTTATTTTAGGACTCTAACCTTACGTTTTAACTTCATTAGGCTACTAGACTACACATTAGGCTCTAGCTTAGGTCAAACCATCAGGATATCATGGTAGCTCATGGATTTGTTAAGTGAGAACGTCCTTTGAATCTTAGAATCCTAAATATGTGAATAAAACTTCCAGATCATGTTCACAGAGTTTCATGAGACTAGCCTTTCAAGCAACACAACAAAATTATCATTATTATAGACCTTTTATGCATAAACAAGTGTAGGGGCATAGGGGAGAAGGAACTTGCATCATTCCCACAAATACACAATAATTATAAGATCATCACAACATAGGTTAATCTTAAGTTCCTATACAATCTTCATCAACACACACAAACCCTAGCAATTTACCCCCTTCCAAGGGTCATGAATCATGTCTCACAATTACACCTAAAGATACTACAATAGGCATGAATAAAACAATATTCTATTACTAGATTAACATAGATACAACTCATAGAAACCATCTTACATCAATACACCCATCACAATTCATGAAATTAGGTTCATGGGGTAGTTCATGGGTTCATGGGGAATTTTACAATAAAAATCGCCATTAAACATCAAATCATCCATAATATAAGTCAAATAACATAAAGAAATCATTTTTATGAAGAACCCATGGCTAAAATGAAAATCCTAGTTTTGGAATAGTCAACCAATTTCGAAATTAAGAGTTGAAGGGCTTTGTGGAAGGAAACGTTCCACAAATCAAGAGTCTCATACCTAAATTGATGTTTTCCCAAGAAATTGGAGTGAAAATCTTGGAGCTTGAACCGTAATCTTGACCTTCTTCTTTGTTCTTCAATGGAGTCTAGAGAAAGAGTATTTTGGGAGGGAAGTTGGTTGAGTTTGAGTTTGTGAGTTATGAGAGATAAAAGGGGTGTCTCATAGTTAAAAGAAATTTAATATACTTAAAATAACTAATAATAGCTGTCCCTACTCTTAATTAATTAAAAATGGAATTTACAAAAACACCCCCCCTCTCTTGGCCGAACCCAAACTAGCATTTGCAGGTGGTGTTCCACAGCCCCCATCCACAGATTGTGAATGGGATCACGGCCCGTCCTGCATGGGCGTGGTTTTGGTCAGAGAGGCAGATTTGGGGGACAAGCCTGGGCAGACTAAGTCTCGAACCACGCCTCCTAACCACGGAGCGTGGTTCCACCCATGGCTCGTTGGTGCCCAAACGTGGTTCATGTTGTTTTTTGACAGCTTTTGGACCTTCCCTTGGGTCCTTCTCAAGGACCCTTATGGGGTCCTAAGGGGTCGTGTCTTGACGTGTAGGCACTAAAACCTTAGTATCACATTAGGGAAGTTATTTTAGGACTCTAATCTTACATTTTAACTTCATTAGGCTACTAGACTACACATTAGGCTCTAGCTTAGGTCATTAGACTTCTGGGTGTTACAATTTTATTTTTTAGTTGTTTCAATAAGCTCTCATAGAGATCACTGGAAGTACTAGTTGTGTTCTATAATTGGAGAAAATGTAAAAGTTTTAGTATAACTTGGTCTAACTTATGTCTTTCCTTATGTTTAACCATTTAAAAATAGTAATTTTCTTGTATATGTTGTGTAAATTTAAATTACTTGGTATGAATAGTTACTTAAGTAAAGGTACGTTGCATGAACTGAAAAACTTAGGGGATTTGAACAAGTTTTGAGCATCCATTCAACCTAAATAATGTAAATTTAATACTTTACAGTATGGATGGGTATCATATAGGTTGCTTTAAGCCCTTAACAATAGTTAACTGAGAGGGCAGTGGCGTTTTAATTCTACTTTTGTCTACTCCATGTTTGCAAGATGTTTATGGATCATAATTTTTCTGCGGCTCTTTTAAACAAATAAATCTATGTGTTAATCAAGGTTTTTGAGTTGGACTAAACATCATGATCATTTAAAATTTGATTATGCTCACCTTCTTTAAATCAAGACCACCAAGACCACTCTTTGTCTTCATAATTTTATAACATGCATAGTCCAGTCCCTAGTAATGGATATTTTTTGGACTTTGTTAGCACCTTAGTTTTAGATTAACAGTTTGTACTATGCTTTGTTTCATATGGTGTGTAAGAAGTGGTTTTATAATGAGGAATCAGCAGATGAAAACAATGAACATGGTTTCTTTCTAATGTTTGATTTGTTAAACATGGTTTGTTTATGATTTTTATATTTATTTTGAATGTGTAGGATAGTATCAACAATCAAATTTGAATGGTGTCCACAAATCAATTCGATTGATTGAGGCAGATGATGAACATTTTTGAACTATTGTAGAAGTTTGAATATATTATATTTGGTTTTGTGAAATTTATTGGTAGTACATAAAGTATTGCTTTATAAGAATATGTAGTACAAGAAATATTGTTTTTTTATGTTTATCGCAAATCTATACATTTGAATTATTAATTAGCTAATTTAATGCTTATTTATTGAAAAACAATATTGTAATTTTTCAATTAAAAAATGGTGGCATTTAAATATGTTAATAGCCAAAATAACATTGCAACACTTCAAAAGTATTGTCAAAGGGACGCTAATTGTGTAGCTTATTAATTGGAAATTGTCATATGTATATTATCAAAGAATTCACTTCAAAGTGTTATTGTAGATAAGCTAGAAAATGCTATGCTTCAGAAGTGTAGCCAATAAGGAAGCAAAGGCTACGCTTAAGAATGTAGTTGTAGGAGATAGAAATGTTGCTATAAGAGGTAATGCAAAGCGTGGCATTTTTACCTTTTAGGCCACACTTATGAGGTTTAGTTGATAAGGCAACACTTTTCAAGTGTTGCCTAAAGTCTAAGCTAACGCTTCTTTAGGCCAACCCCGGAAAAGCGTAGTCTAAAGTCAAAAAATGTGGTCTTTGATCAAAGGCTACATTTTTTTATAGTTTAGGACACACTTTTCTAGGGTGGTTGAAGGAATCAAATGTTGTAGTGGCGCCAGGTTTTAGAAAGTCCTAGGATGTCGGAAAAGCCGCGCTGAGTAAAGTCTTGTTCAAGAGTGTAAAGCACGCCACATTTATGAATAGGAGTCTATAAACCACTTAGAACACTTCACTTCTTTCACTATTTGAAGTCATGCGATAGAGTTTATTATTATAAAGGTCCTTATCCTAGCTCTTCCCCTGTGATTTTCATGATATGGCCCCCTAAAGAGCTTATGTGAGAAAATATTTATGTGGATCCCAAGGTTTCTCAAGCCCCCGATTGATCCTTTGTCTAAGTAAGTGACTGATGCCAAATTTAGTGCCATTTTTCAAGTCTTTGACCAAGCTATGATGACCGAAGTTAATAGAGAAGAAATGCTCTCGTTAACCCAAATGTGGGTATGGCGGCAACAAGGATAAGGGACTTCACTAGGATGAACCCCCCATGGTTTCATGGGTCAGAAGTGATGAGGATCCTCAAGATTTCATTAATAAGATTTACAAGATAGTGGGAATTATGGGTGTGAATTGTAGAGAAGGTGGAATTGTCCACTTATCAACTAAAGGGTGTTACTCAAGATTGGTTTGAACAATCGAAAGGCGAAAGTGTCATTGATGCGGGTCCTCTTTATTGTGACATCCCGGGATCTTGTAGGATAACTTAGGACTTAGGATGTGGGGTTGACTAGCCTTGGTTGAGCAAGATCCTAAGAGACCTATGATTCACTAAGGAAAAACAATTCCTCCCAAATCCAAGTTGGCGAGGGCAGTAGGTCACCCAAGTGACTTGGCGAGTCGCCAAAGTGCACTTAGGGTCACTTAGTGGACTGTTCCCATGGCCTAGCTATTGGAAATTTTGGCAAGCTAGGTCGGGGCTCGTCAACCTGGTTGGTGCATCGCCCAAGGGTTCTCCCCATAGCCTAGTAGGCTGCCTCCATGAGAAGGAATTCTGGAAAATTGGGCGGACCAAGGGTCCACTTGGCAAGTTGCCAAGTGCCCTAAGCGAGCTAAGTCGTGCAAGTTGGTAGTTTTTAAGTGGAATTCTAATGGGTCTTTAATAATTTTCCCTAGGTTGACACTACGTTGTTTTATTCTTTCCCTACTAAAGTGTATAAGCTTTTTAGACTCCAATTTTCCCCAATTAAGTCACTTTCCTAGAATCTAAAAGAAAACCCAAAACTTCATCCTCTCCAAAAGAATTTCTCTCTCTAGGATTCAAGGAAGAAGAAGAGAAGAGTTGAAGCTAGGGCTTGAAGAATCAAGACTTTTTCATTCAATTCCTTTGGATAATCCTAACTAAGGTACGGTAGTCCTTCATCCATGGATAGCTTTCATCCATAGAGCCCTTTAAAACTCAATTTCTAAACTAGTGATTTCCCCAAAAGTTAGGGTTTGACTTCAATATTATGGGTTCTTTCGAAAAGTATTTTTAATGGTTGATTTATGATGCATTATGATTGAACTATTGATATATTGATTATTAATGGTTGAATTATGGTGAATTCCCCCAAGAACCCATGAAACCCTCATATCCCTAATTTGTGATCTTCTGATGTGGGTGAATTGTAGAAAGAAGAATACTAAGAGATTATGCTAATAGTAATTGTAGTAATTGAATCATGTTATTATCCATGTCTAATGTAGTAATTCTAGATATGTTGATTAAATGTGATCTATGGTCCTTGAAGGGCAAATCATGAGAATTATGCATGTTTATGAGGTTTATGTATATGTCTTTAGCGCACTTTGAGAGTGAAGTGAACATGATTATGATCTAATTGTGGGTTGGTGGATGATTAACCTCATGTACACCTTTATGTATGAATATGGTATGATGTGAAGGGTGTTCTCACAATACGATGATTCTAGGGTTGAAAGGTGCGAAGGGTGTTCTCACAATATATTGATTCTAGGGTTCAAAGGCTATTCTCACCCATTAGATCTATGACCTATAGTATGAATTATATTGGATGGAGTGATAAGACTCGTTTCCATGAATATGCACCTAAGTCAACACTTAATATGTAATTTATGGGAATTAATGCTTAGCACCGAGTGGATATGAATATGAGATGGAAGCTTATATGCTAGTTGAATCCAGCTTTCCACATGGGTTCCTTCTACAAAAGTTGAGTCCAGGATCCCATGGTATGTATCTCGTGAGATGGAAACCTTATACCATAGTAGAGTCCGGTTTTCTAGTAGAAATCTCCTTATCCCATAACTATGTGCCCACATAGGTCTTTAGCCAGTGGATCCACCTAAGCTAACACTACAAGAAAAGTGTGAATTACATGGAGATTAGTATGAAAATTCGTAGGAAACTTATTTTCCTGCAAATTTTCATACTAATCCCCAGAAAAATCCCCATATAATTCACACTTTTCTTATAGTGTAAGAGTTTGGTTTTACCTTAGGCAAGTAGAACAACCCCTTTTCGGTATAGGGTAGACACTGGATTCCATGTTAGCTCACATGATCTATGTCGATTAAGGATTATTCCCAATTTGAAAATAACATGAAATATGAACTATGATTACTCAAGAAGTTTTACCTAGCATGGATAGGATTTTGGGATCTTATTCATGCATTGCACAGGTATGCTTTGAGTGTGCTCATGGTGTGGTTCTCTTATAATGTGAAGATTTCTGTAAAAAGTATGCTTATGACTTATGTCTTCAAATAGTTGTTTAAACTAGTAAATGACATGCATTCCATAAAAATGTCCGTTTTAGCATGTTTAAAGGTTTTTGTGCATGACTATCATACTTAGTGCATTTTTGTACTAACCCATATTTCTTATACATTTTTCATAAAGTGTAGGTTTCGGTTCTTAAGGTGGATATCATTTTGGTTCAAGCTTGGATTTGACTATTCTCCTTGCTTGTGGTGAGTCCTCATGATTCGAGGATGGGGCATTTTACTTTTATCTTTCAATTTAGTATTTTCTAGGTTCGGATTATGTTGTTGGGGTTGCGACCCTATTTTGACTCATGAATTGTAATAGATGGCTAATTGAGAACAGTTTAGACTTCCCCTTTCTTCTATAAAAGACTATTTGGACTTAAATGTATTTTTACTCTTATCATTCTACTACTTTATGTTATGGTATGCTAAATGGCTTACATAGTACATTTTGGGGTTCTATGTGCCATGTTACGTCTAGGGGGTACCCCTGGGTCGTGACATCTTGATTGGGAGAAATTTAAAGGAGATTTTCTTAATCATTTCTTTGCTCTTGACATGAGAGAGGAAATATTGCTTGAGTTCATTAATCTTCGTCAAGGAAATATGAGTGTGAAGGAGTACTCTTTGAAGTTTAATCAATTGTCTAAGTATGCTCCGACTATGGTCGCCAACTCTAGGGCAAGGATGAGCAAGTTTGTATAGGGTGTGTCCAAAATGGTGGTCAAGGAGTGGTGTACATCCATTTTGATTAATGATATGGATATCTCCCATTTTATGTTACATTCCCAACAAATCGAAGAGGAAAAATGAAATGAGAAGTCTAGGAAGGCAAGGACCGGTAATGATGACTTTTCCCATTGAAGTCTAATGGACATAGGTGTTCAAGATTCTAGTGAAAGTTTTCCTGTCAATGTTTTTATAATGCTCGAACCTCTAAGTTAAATTATGATAGGGAATCCAACCTTAAGCCTCAAGAAGAAACAAATGGTGGATCTTCTATGACTACTTACACTAGGTGTGGCAAGAAATATGATGGCAAATGTTTGGCCGGTACAAATGGTTGTGTTGATTGTTGAAAGAGTGGTCACAAAATGATAGATTGCCCACTGCTTGCTAGTAAGGGAAAGGATTGTAGGGAAGTTCAGCCTAGTGGTTTAGGTTTGGGTGCTCCGAAGAAAGACATATTCTATACAATTCGAACTCAACAAGATCATGAGGGTTCTCCAGATGTTGTGACCGGTATGTTGAAAGTTTTTCATTTTGATGTTTATGCTTTGCTTTATCTGGATGTTCTCATTTGTTACTCCTTATATGGCCATGAGATTTGATGTTGGTCCTGAAATCCTTTCTAATCCCTTTCAAGTCTCTACTTATGTTGGTGATTCTATTTTTGCAAAAGAAGTTTATAGATATTGCCCTATTTTTGTTTCTTATAGAGTCACTCATGTTGATCTTATTAAGCTCGATATGTTATATTTTGATGTTATTCTTAAGATGGATTGGCTTCATGCATTTTATGATTCCATAGATTATAAGACTCGATTGGTCACATTCAAGGTTCTGAGCTACCCTATCATATCATAGGAAGGGGGAAATTATACCCTTAAGGGTTGATGTTTGTATAATCAAGACATAAATTCAAATGCAAGTGTCTACGATCGTACAATAGTATAGTAAACCAACCAAGGATTGGGGTCGAGTCCTGAGGGAGTGGTTTTGAGAATTAATAGAAAAATAAAATTAAGTTCTAATTAGTCATAGCTAAAAACATTATCGAATATAAACATGTTAAATCTAAAGGGTGACACAAGCGTCAATTATCTATGGGGGTTTGTAACAAGAAAGCAAAAACAACAAAAATGCAAAGACTACTAATCAAGGAGATGGGATTCTTTCGATGTGATAGAAATACGGGATAAACTAAACTATTAGGTACATACTTGGTATAATAAATCCGTTGAATATTTGTGACTAGGCTAGATTATAGTGGGGGTATATTCTCTCTCGAGCAACTTATCTCGAATCAACTCGGTTTCTCTCGAACACCAAGTTGCCGCACGAAGAACAACCTCCGGCTTAGCCCACTCACTGTCTTGAGCTGAGTGTGTGGGAGAAGAACTAGGGTTCACTATCTCGAGCTGAACCTCATGTCGACCTGATCCCACCGGCCATCAATTTAGTAGCCTTAGTTTTACGACCTCTCTCTCAAGCAAGCCTAAAACACAAATATGAAATCGTATTTGCAACTACAATTTCATTAAGTTCCACCACAACTACTAAACGAAATCACATCTAAACAACAAATAAATCATCAACAAGCAAGACCCAAGATATAATCTAACCCATATTCACAAAATCACACCCAAGATTTGGGGTTTTATCTAGACATGTAAAAGAGATAGAAATTTATACCAATATGAGTTTGCATTCAAATGGGTATGAAGTTTTAAGTCTCAAAACAAGCCAAGAGTGAAAAATACACAAGACCTAAGTCCAAAATGTTGGAGTTAAAACCTTTTGAATCTTCAAGTTCTTCAAAACCCTTTTCAAACTTAGAACTCAAAATTTTATGTTACAAATTCTAGATTAAAAATCTGATATTAAGCTACAAATCTCAACGAGTAATTATAGTTTTCAAAAATTTGTGCTGCAGCAGATCATTCGGCAACGTTAGTCGAGATCGCCGATCAACTGGGTGATCTGCCCTTTGGTAGGTTTCATCGTCGTCTAGCTATATCCTTCAGCATCGTCGTGTTTTGGATCATTGGATGACATAGTACTGCTTTACAAAACTACTCGGTGACACACTGACTTCTCCTTTTCACCACCTATTTGATCATTTCTTTCAGGGCTCAGCATATTGGAACAAAAGGCGAGGATAAGACCTTTTGGCAACTCGCCGAATGGGTTCGGCGATTCTCAGATCTTCATTTCTTCGTTCTTTTAGCTACCTTTTTTTCGTTTTGCTAAGTAGTGTCCATGTTTTCCCTCCAACTCCAAATACCTAAAACTTAAGGGTTTTTATCAGATATTGAGACAAAATATGCATTTGAGGACTCTAATTCTATCAAAATATCGCCCTAAATGAGTCCAATGTGGACTCATCAACACCCCCAACTTAAACTTTTGATTGTCCTCAAGCAAACTTGAGTTCATTTGTTCAAAAAGGGTGTCTCAAACAGTGTTATACAAGAATCAATCATAAATGTACACAACAAGACTTAACTTACGCATGCAAGCATCAGATGTGTACTCAAAATTTCAAGTTGTGACATACCATTATCAAAGAATCTCGAACTCACAATACTTGCTTCAAATGCAAGCTCAAGCTCAAGCTCAACTATAGTGTTCAAATGCCCTCACACAAGGAATGATTCCATATTCACACAATGGTTCACAATTTGAAGCTTCGGAATCAGATGCAATGCTCATACTCACAAAGAAGAACACAATGCATAATTTCACCTATAGGTTTACCTGTATTTTCCAATCAACACTTGCTTCAGCTCACTCAAGATAAAAAAGGACTTTGCAAGGCTTGTAACGAGGCTGAGTGCAAAGGTATGGTTATTTAGGCTTAGTGACTTTCATCCTTATAAAATGTGGTGCTCACAACACTCCCTTTTCTCTTCTTTCATCAATTTAGGTAGTGCTCATAAGTTATCCCATTAATCACTTTCCATGGATTGGTCGGGAACCCCATTTCTTTTGTATTTTATTCCACAACTTTTCTTTTTTTTCTTTATTCTTTTCTTCTCTTTTTCTCTTCTCTTTTTTTTTGGAGGGGTACCATTTTTCTCAACACCATGGGTTAAAGGAGACCTTCCTTGCACTTCTTGACTTGCCCTTATCTTTTCACCACACCCCCAATTTAGGCTTTTGGCCTAAGTTGGCTATTCAATTAACCACAAATCAAGAGGATTAAGGGTAGTAGGTTAAGGGAGGTCTAGTTTTCATCAAGTTTCTTCCAAAGAAAGATAAGGTTGAAGGGGTGTTCAAAAGAGGTTCGCACACTCACAAGGTTGGTCACAAAAGAGGTATATGTCAAATTGGCTCACACTCTTCAAAGTTTCCTAAGATCATATCAAGAGATAGCCTTACTTAGTCGACCGGACCAACGGGGAAACTTCTAGGTATTGTCATGCATGGTTCACAGTAAGCTCATCACACAAGGCATCGACACTAAAGTCAAACAAGACTCTACACTTTCGCTAGTGTGCAACGTTTATTGCAAGACAATCGATTTGATACATGGCTAATCACAACGAGATGCAAAGAGTTCACATATTGTCTATGCAACTTCATTTGATCTCATTGTAGTCATTCATTCATGTTTTTTTCGATTATGAGCACTATTCAATTCATCGGTATTGATCAAAACCGAGACTTAAATTTGCTAAAGAGCAACCACTATCAAGTACATACAAAAGGTGGCAAAGATTTAAAATTTTTCTGAAAGGTCAAATCATTTACAAATTTAAAATACGAAGCCACAAGCTCAAACCTTTCACGAAAAACAGTATAAAACACAATATTATGATTCGCAACCCAACAAGAATATAACTCACACAAAGGTGGGCATACCCCACCACAATTAAAAACATTTGTTCTCAAATGCAAATAACATAATAACCAGAATATAAAATAAAGAAAGACAAAGAGAGGGAGGTAAAGAGGGAATCCTGTCTATGCAGTCTCTCCATCTGTTTGGAAATCAGTGCCCAATGTGTGAGCCCGGACTTCGATAATAGTCCCCGGAGCTACTTCAGAAGGTTCAGCGGCAACTGACTTGCTAAAATTGTCCAAGTCATCAGCTGCCAAAAAGGAATGTATAGTTGCCTAGAATACACGAGTCCACGAAGGGACAGTGGAATCTCAGGGGACAAATCTCTTGATGGAACTAGGATTTTTACCCTCACTTCCCATCTTGGGAGAATTCCATTAATTTGTATCTTTCCTGAAATTTTTCGCTCTTATATGTCGGGGTGACATGATTCTCCTTGCAACTTTAGGTCTAGCCATGTCTACAAAGCTTTGAGGCAAAGTTAGAAAATATTCGACAAACAAAACAAAAACAATCAGCTGCAGGTAGACTTGCCAATCCTTTCGGCGAGTCGTCGAATACTTTTGGCGAGCATGGGGTTTCCCACATAAGGTTTCAGTGCAGTGGGAGTTCAAGGGGTGCAGACAAAGGGCAAACAAGCAGATTTCGGCGATTTGCCGATTGCTTTTGGTAAACTCATGCTTATGCCGAAAGGTTTAGAAACCAACAAAACATATAGCATGAAATTAAAGGCGAGATGGGGTCATTAGGCGAGCCGCAGAGTAGTTTGGCAAGTTCGACCCAGCTCGCCAGACGACCCAACGTGCCTTCATGCAACCCACTTTCTCGAATTCAACCCCGCAACCCCTGAAAACAAAATTAAGGCATGCACAACTCTAGTTAGGCTTACACCAAATGACACTCATGCACAACCCATGATTTTTCATCTCCTACAAGATCCAATTTCCAGCAATTAACTACTTGACTCGGTACGGGGAAAATTAGTGAATCTAACAGGCAAACAAATTTTTTTAACCCTACCAGAAAGGCCCAACACATATTAGCAACGTAATATCATCGCATTGAGTACAAAATCGATAGAAAGAGCTCAGACTTTGAGAACCAACCTTTCGTGTTGACTAAAATGGAATTCAATTGATAGGTGGTAATTTAATCCAAGTTCCGAGCAGAAATCAACAAATAATAATACCTCAAAAATGCAAGAAATATAAAAACTAGAGTGCGGGTGTTAGTTTGGTAAGACGGAAAGGTGAGGAAAGGGAATGAATTTGAAACCTTTTAACCTATGGTGAAAAATCGTCCAGTTTTCACCCATTCGGCGACATTAGTCAGGATTACCAAACCACTCGGCGTTTCACCAAGTAGCCACTTGCCTTGCCAAATAGTTCGGGCTCGCAGAACCGTTCGGCGATTCATTGATTGAACCTATTGCTCGCCAATATGCACTTTCCGTTCACTCTCCACACTTCCATTTACACAATCAACACACCATTATTTTATCAAAGCAACATAAAGCAATAAAGGGGTTTGGGTTGCCTCCCAAACAACGCCTTAGTTAATGTCGTGGTACGACACAAGTTCACCTTCAAATCTCATTTTTGGGGTTGACCATAGAGTCACTAGGCAAACCTCTTTTTTGTCTCATATTTAGGTGAGACGACATCTGACCCATTTGGGTCTCCAATTGCTTGATTGATATTGAATAGGAGATGATGGTTTGGCTCATGGTTGACACATTTTCCTTCATTTCTTTCAAGATCTTGTCCGACCCCTCAACTTTGTTGAGGATACGAGAAAGCATATCCTCAGATCGACCACCTTCTGAATCCTTCGGCTTTTAGCGCTCATGGGGAGGCACATACCTGTCCTTCTCCCCATCCTTCCAGTTGGGATTTCAATCCCTCGATTCTCTGTCAAGATCCTTCAAACCATCTTCTCTAGCCCAACCTTTGTTACCACCTTTCCTCGGGTAGTTTTAACGATAACCACTGCCTTGGTTGGCTAGAAAATTTACCTCCTCATTATACAAGGATTCACACTTTGCCTCTTCAGGATTTACATGCCCCCATGACATTTTTTGGATAGAATGTCAATTTGTGTCATGATCTTGCCAATGTTTTGGTCTCTCCCATGATCCTTTTCCATCTGCTTCTTCGATAGGTTGAATCTGAGAGGGGAGACCTGGTCCTCGCGGGTGTACCACGCTATATTGATGGTTGTCATGCCATCTAGAAGTTGGGCTGCTATTGCATATGGTTGCTGCATCAAGCCTCTAGTTGAAAGTTGGTCAGCAACACCTTTGTTTACCTAGTCCAAACTCAGGTAAAAGTACTGTTGCAGCACGTTATCTGGCAAACCATGGGTTCGGCATTGAAGCACCAACTTTTTGAACTGCAGCCAAGTTTCGTGAAAAGGCTCTCCTTCTAGATACTTAAAGCTATGGATACTGTCCCGAAGAGTCATCATCTTGGAGGGAGGGAAAAATTGCACATTAAATGCAGTGACCAACTCTTCCCAAAAAGTGATGGATTCGTGTGGCAACTCCGCCAACTATTTGCATGCTTCTCATATCAACGAGAAAGAGAATAGCCTTAACCGGACTGACTCTTGAGAGATGTTTTTGAAAGAGAATAGTCCGCCCACATCTACGAAGTTTCAAGGATGCTCGTGAGGATCCTCATGCGCCAATCCACTGAAAAGTCCTTTTAGTTGTAACATAGTTCTTGTTATATGGAACATTGCATTTCCTTCGACTGGTGGTAAATAGATAGCCCCAATACCTCCCATGAGATTGGGGTCATTAATGTTAGGCTCTTGGACATCGTTGAGATATCTGATGTCGTCTTGGTGACCCACCTGGCTACCGTTGCTTCCATTAACACTCATGCTTCCTGAAATATTCACACAAGCAAACAAAACAAAACTAAAAATTAAGTAAGTAGAACTACCACTAAGAAGAACAAAAATTTTACCAAACTAAAAATTCTCAAATAACACCACTCCCCGGCAGCGGTGCCATTTTGATATTTGTGTAATCAAGACACAGCTTCCAATGCAAGTCTCTACGATCGTACAACAGTAAAGTAACCTAACCAAGGCTTGGGGTCGAGTCCCAAGGGAGTGGTTTTGAGAATTAATAGAAAAATAAAATTAAGTTCTAATTAGTCATAGCTAAAAATATTATCGAATATAAACATGTTAAATCTAAGGGGTCACGCAAGCGTCAATTATCAATGGGGATTTGTTACAAGTAAGCAAAATTAGCAAAAATGCAAAGAGTACTAATCAAGGAGATGGGATTCTTGTCATGTGATAGGAATACAGGATAAACTAAACTATTGGGTACATGCTTTTGATAATAAATCCATTGAATATTTGTGGCTAGGGTAGACTATAGTGTGGGTAAATTCTCTCTCAAGCAACTTACCTCGAATCAACTCGGTTTCTCTCAAACAACGAGGTGTCGCAGGAAGAACAGCCTCCGCCTTAGCCCACTCACTCTCTTGAACTGAGTGTGTGGGAGAAGGACTAGGGTTCACTCTCTCGAGATGAACCTCATGTCGACCCAATCCCACTGGTCATCAATTTAGTAGTCTTAGTTTTATGACATCTCTCTTGAGCAAGCCAAAAACACAAAGATGAAATCGTATTTGTAACTACAATTTCATTAAGTTCCACCACAACTACTTAGTGAAATCACATCTAAACAACAAATAGATCATTAACAAGCAAGACTCAACAAATAATCAAACCCATATTCATAAAATCATATCTCAAGAATTGGGGTTTAAGGTAGACATGTAAAAGAGATATAAATTTATACTAATATGAGTTTCCATTCAAATGGGTATGAAGATTTAAGTCTCAAAACACGCCAAGAGTGAAGAATCCACAAGACCCAAGTCCAAAATCTTGGAGTTGAAACCCTTTGAATCTTCAAGTTCTTAAAACCCTCTACAAACATAGAACTAAAAATTCTATGTTAAAACTTCTATATTAAAAATCTGATATTAAGCTACAACTCTCAACGAGTATTTACAGTTAACAAAAATTTGTGCTGCAGTAGATCATTCGGCGCCGTTAGTCGAGATCGCCGATCAACTCGACGATCCGCCCTTCAGAAGGTGTCACCGCCATCTTGTTCTATCCTTCAGCATCGTCGTGTTTTGGATCATTGGGCGACATAGTACTGCTTCGCGGAAGTGCTTATTGACAAGCCGACTGCTTCTTTCAGGTCTCAGCACACTGGAACAAAAGGCGAGGATTAGACCTTTTGGTGACTCGCCGAATGGGTTCGGCGATTCTCAGATCTTCATTTCTTTGTACCTTTTTGCTAAGTAGTGTCCATGATTTCCCTCCATCTCCAAATACCTGAAACTTAAGGGTTTTCATTAGATATTGAGACAAAATATGCATTTGAGGACACTAATTCTATCAAAATATAGCCCTAAATGAGTCCAATTTGTGGACTCATCAAGGGTCAATTTATATCTCTCTTAAAGGCTACGAATATGATTTCTAAGGGATGCATCTATCACCTCATTAGATTTAGGGATATTGATTCTGAAAACTCTACTCTTGCGTCAATTTCGATTGTAAATAAGTTTCCAAAAGTTTTTTCCGATAATCTTTTCTATTTCCTCTAAAAAGTGAAATAGACTTTGGTATTGACCTTCTCCTAGGTATGTAGCCTATCTCTATTCCTCCTTACAATATTTTTCCTATAGAACATAAGGAGTCGAAGTACCGATAGAAGGATGTGCTAGATTAGGGTTTTATTAGACTGAGTATCTCTCCATTGGGTGCCCAATCTTGTTTGTATGAAAGAAGGATGGTTCCCTCCGAATGTGCATTGACTGTCAGTAATTGAATAAGGTCACTATTAAAAACAAGTATCATATTCCAAGGATAGATAATTTGTTTGGTCAACTCCAAAGAGCAAGTTACTTCTCTAAGATCGACCTTAAATTGGGTTATCACCAATTGAGGGTGAAGGTGAGTGACATCCCATAGATGGATTTTCGAACTCGATACATTCATTATGAATTCTAGGTGATGTATTTTGGTTTGACTAATGCCCCGGTGGAGTTCCTGTATTTGATGAGCAGGGTGTTTAAGATATATCACGACATATTTGTCATTGTGTTCATTAATAATATTTTGATTTACTCTCAGAGTGAGGATGAGCATGTTGACCATTTGAGGGTTGTGCTGCAAATTCTCAATAATAGAATTGTTTGCTAACTTTAGAAAATGTGAACTTTTGTTGCTGTTCATTGCTTTCCTTGGCCATATTGTCTCTGGTAAAGGTATTCAAGTAGATTTTAAGAAGACCAAGGCAGCTAAGAATTGACCTTTTCATATGTCCGCTTCAAATAATCAGAGTTTCTTGGGTTTGGTTAGTTACTATACAAGATTTTTGGACGAATTTTCATCTATTGCTTCACCTTTGACGACGTTTACTCAAAAGAAGGTAAAATTTCTCTAGTCGGAAGCTTTTGAGTAGAATTTTGAAGAGTTCAATGATAGACTCACTTCAGCCTTTATATTGACATTACCGAAAGAATCAAATGGTTTTGTGGTGTATTATGATTCTTCATGGATTGGTCTTGGTTGTGTTTTTATGCAACAAAAGTCATTACTTATACTTCAAGGCAATTGAAGGTGCATGAAAATAATTATCCGACTCATGATTTAGATTTAGCGGCAGTAGTGTTTGCCCTTAAGATTTGGGGACATTATGTCACGACCTAAAAAATCGAAGTTATGATGGCACAAACCCCAAAACCACCAAAATGATGTGTAAGCAAAAAATAACAAACATACGTGACTCCGAAAGGGAAGTCAGGCCACAAACAATAGAAAAGAACAACAAAGAATATCGCAAAACCTGGTAGCATAAGTATAAAGAGCATCTAATACAACTTTAGAGTATGAAACACTTTACAAGTCTCCAAAAAGAAACAAAGATTGAAAATAAAGGACGGAACTAATGATCATCTAGGAACAGGATCTCACCACCACACCAAAAAGATCTCCAAAGCTAGAAATGACCAACCACCGCGGGGAATACCCTGACTAGAATCTTTATCAAAAATGATACAGAAGTAGGGGGTGAGTACAATCGACAAGTACTCAGTAGTCCTGGCCAAGTGAGCAAAAATAATTAATCAACTTATGAAATATACTAAGGAATGCTTCCACCTGCATATAGAAGTCTCATTATGGCGTCGGTGCCGACAATTCATAATGAATGGCATGAGTGAAGTAAACACATAAGGTCACAACAGTTCCCATATCACAGACTAGTCAAGCAATTTAAATTATTAGTGCAACGCAATGAGATAATGCAATAATGTGGTGGTATGGTGGAATCAAGGTTGTTTCACAACCTATCGTATACACCCTATCGATCTAAGGCTCCCAGACAAGGACCTATGGGGGACTCGCAGTCCATATACTAAATAACAATCTCAATATCTCATCAACTTATCAACTCAGAATGGTCAAGGATATAAAAAGGTTTCTTCCTCAAAAGGAATCTCCACATTTTTCTCTTTTTCCCAAGAACATGATATGATAAATGAGGAAGAGCCATAGTCCAAAATCATGCTACGATCCCGCCCCATATCCTAAGACATAAGAATGATCAATCACCCAATCCTAGTATAGGATAAGATTAGACAAACCTACCTCAACGCTAAAATTTCACCCGGACAACTCTACCGGAGCAAATCCTCAACCACACGCTAATCAAAATAATCCTCAACTATCAAGAATGGAAACAGTTCATCAAAAGCATTCCAATGATACCCATATTGATAAAATTTAAAATCAGGAGTAAAATAGTTCAAAAATCACTTAGGAGATCAAAATGGTAATATCATATTTTTTTTAGTTGAAAAAAAAGTTCTACAAGCCAAAACGAGTTCGTTGTTGAAACAACCATTAAAAAACAAGAATCGAGCTCTAAATTAAGAATTTACAACTTTTCGAACATAAGGAGAAAACCCACACTTGAAATATGGTTAAAAATTAGAATTATTGGAAAAACTTTATGTAACACCTGACAAATCTACCTAAGACTAAACAAGAGGAGAAATGATGGACCACAAAGGGGTCCACAAGCCGTGAATGGAACCACCGCCCATCACCCTCATCGTGGTTCACACCCAGCAAAAAAATAGATGACCACAGGCCGTCGAATGCCACACGATCCGTCAAGTGGGCTGTCAAAGCAACCAGGAAACACCAAAATTAATATTAAGAACCACGATGGTCTACACGGCCCGTAAAGTGGACCGTGTATGGCGCAATTCAACCTATAAGTATGGGTCAACTTCAAACGATCATATCTTCTAGCATAAAATGAACTAGGCCATCCTTGACCTTTTAAATTTAATATATTTAAGTCATCTTTCCAACGCCACCAAGGTTTCTAAAATCCAAGATCGGACTAAAAAGTTATGCTTGTTTCAGTAAAGACATGTTGGGCAGGGCCATAACCATGTCCCAGTTGATGGGTCGTGGGTTATTGACGATTCGTCAGTCCCATCGTGAAGGCCAGTTCGTCAGTTTTAAATCAGAATCATTTTGGTCTTTTCCCCTATGCATTGAGCACTTAAACTGTGTTGTTTGATGCCTAAACTATGTCGTTTTACTCAGTCTAAGCCTAATCATCTAGTCAAATAATACCCAGAAACCTCGTTCTCCAAAAATCACCCAAATAAGAGCGAAATAAAGAGGAAAGAGTCAATCACTTCTCCATAGAACAAGCAGGAGTGTTCTTAGAAGTTCAGCCCTAAAATCCAAAAGGATTTCTTCGAAGATTTCGTCACCAGGTATGTGGGATTTCACTAGCGGGTCCTTTCACCCATTAGGTCCCCAAAATTCATTTAGTTCTTCAGATTATAATACACTGTTCAGACATAGGGTTTTTGAATCTGCAAGATTTAATGTGATTATGGTTTCTTTGATCTAAATAATTTTTTTCTTGATAATTTAGTATATTTCCATGCATAGCACTCAGAACCCTAGCTTGTCTAAATTTATCCTAGCATGAATTATACTTGCTAGGTCAACCAAAAAAAAATTCATGTTTCAGATTTTGAATGCCATAATCTCAGTATATAAATGTTGCATTCTCAATTAACATGTCAGTGTTTTCAGCTATTTAGTATTCACTGAATTTAAGCTTCATAAATATTCAGTTGGTAGTAAACTTAGCACCAAGTTGGACTAGGGTTTAGTGTACCCTCATAGTCCTAAAGCTACGTGCATGCGTAAGTTTATAATCCCCCTCAATTGGGTATCAGATTTAGTGATCACGCCACAGTCATGCCTCTATAACCCTGGCAACATATATTGGGTCCTCTGGATTAGGCATATACATCAAACTCCACGTTTAGCTCATGTGGTTTATGTGGGTTCATAGTAGCTCCCACAGTCAGACTCTCAGTGCATTGATCAGGTTTTCACCATTTACTTCACTAATCAATCAGCATGTTATCTTCATGATTAGTAATAGGTCAATGTATTCAGTTCAGTGTTCAGCTATATTGTAGTACATATCTATATCCTTGTCCAGATTATATCATTCCTCAGTTATGTTTTGCTCATCTTATATACTTTGTTCAACCTAGCATATTTATATATTGCATGCTTAGTACATTCCAAGTACTGATGCATACTCTGCAATACATCATTTCATGATGTAGGTTCAGTAACTCCACATCCAGATCATGCTTAGTTCGATCCTAAGTTCGACTTCAGCAGCTTCGGTGGTGAGTCCTCATATTCGAGGACAATAAACGTGCTTTATCTTTTAGTCTTTGTTTTTTTAGTTTCAATCTTGTTAGAGTTAGGTGGGGGAATGTTCCAGCAACTTCATTCAGTTAGAGGCTTTTCTAACATAGTAGTTGATTCAACTAGAGTTGTAAGTGTTGTTTCAGTCATCATTAAACTCTTATTATGTTCTATATATTCAGACTAGTTGATTTTCCCCCTTTTAACATCTCCACTTTTTTTAGCTTCCGCATAGTATATGATTTACTTAGATATATTTTCAGTATGTTTGATATATGCCAAACTCAAAGTTAGCTTGGGGTCACTCGTGAGCCTTGGTCCCGTGTTACATCTAGGGGGTAGCCTACGGGCGTGACAAACTTGGTAATAGAGAATTAGGTTGAAGAGTCTTTGGGTGTCTGAAAGTTGTACTAAGTAGAGTCTCTCTCATGGGTGTGAAGCGCACCACATCCATGAGGGGAAGGCTACGAAGTGTTTTAAGAAAAAACATCACTTCCTTTGCTAATCTCATCGTGTATGAGGCATGATTCAACATCTCCTTTCTAATCCATCGTTGTACATTTCAGATCATGCCTCCTCGTAGCGCTAATGCACAAAATGCTAATACCTGCAGTGCTAATGCAATTCCTCCAGTCCCCACTCATAACGTTACGAATGTAGATTTTTGTAACGTGATCCAGTTATTGGCACAGACAGTAGCCGACCAGGCCAATCAGTATGCCCCAGTTCCTGCAAACCCCACTGGTAGATCAACTGCAGCTAGGGTTTGAGACTTTGTTCGTATGAATTCGTCAAAATTTGTAGGGTCAAGGGTTGGTGAGGACCCACGAACTTCATTAATGAGGTTAAGAAGATTCTTGAAGTAATGCAAGTGGCTGGTAATGAGAGTGTTGAGCTGGGATCCTATCAACTCAAGGATGTGGCTCATATCTGGTTCACGCAGTGGAAGAAAAACAGGGGCAATAATGCAGCTCTTATGATATGGGACTGTTTATTGGAGCTTTTTACCCTAAACCCTAAACCCTATACCCTATACTTCAAGGATGATAAAAATGCTTTATTTTTCATCTTTATTTTTCAGTTTTAGTCTTGTTAGAGTTAGCTGGGGGCATGCCCCAACAACTCCATTGAGTTTAAGGCTTTTTAGACATAGAAGTAGATTCAACTAAAGTTGTTAAGTGTTGTTTCATCCATCATTAAACTTTTATTATGTTTTATACATTTAGACTAGTTGGTTTTTCCCCTTTTTAGTATCCACTATTTTTAGCTTATGTATAGTATATGATTTACTTAGATATATTTTCAGCATGCTTGATATATGCCAGACTCAGGGTTAGCTTGGGGTCACTGGTGATCATAGGTTCTGTGTTATGTCTAGCGGGTAGCCTCGGGGAATGACACTTTATCAAAATCAGTTTATCCACAATACTGTCTAGTCTACCTAACTAAGATAGAAATATGCTCGTCCTCAAAGGACATATTCTAATCCAACACAGCAGAATCCCACTGAATCAAATGAGAATCATTATGACGATATCTTTTAAGTATCAATATACGGAACACGAGGTGAACCACTGAAAGGATCACAGGTAAGGCTAACTTATAGGCTACATCTCCACACTTTCCCAAACTCTCAAAAGGTAATGTACTCTAGAGTGAGCTTTCCTTTCTTTCCAAACCTCATCACACCTTTAGTGGGTAACACCTTCAGCAAAACCCGCTTACCAATAGCAAAAGACACATCCTGGACATTCCTACTATGTGCGTTCACAAGGCTCTGTTGAATCAACTTTACTCTATCCATGGAGTCTCTTAACAAATCAGTGCCCCAAGGTCGAACTCCAAATGAATCAAACCAACCAACGGGAGATCTATACCTCCTTCATAGAGAGACTCAAACAATGTCATATGAATGTGGAAACGGTAACTTTTGTTATGAAAATACTCCACAAGAGGTAGGGATTGGTCTAGCGACCACCAAAGTACATGCCACAAGCCCAAAGCATATCCTCAAGTACCTAAATAAATCGCTCAGACTGGCCATCAGCCTGAATATGGAAAGCGATTCTTAACTCAAGCTTGGCATCTATCTGCTACTACATAGAGCTCAAGAAATGTGAGGCAAATTGAGTACCTCTATCAAACATAATACAAATAGGTGTTCCATTCAATCGAACAATCGCA
The DNA here is from genome assembly GCF_019186545.1 of Solanum stenotomum. Lineage (NCBI taxonomy): Eukaryota > Viridiplantae > Streptophyta > Magnoliopsida > Solanales > Solanaceae > Solanum > Solanum stenotomum. The sequence continues at coordinate 31,657,105 of NC_064286.1, read as the reverse complement.
TGAATTTAGATCCTAGCCAACCTCTCCACATTATAGTTAGTCTTCACCGTAATAAAATGAGCCAACTTAGTCAAACGATCCATAATAACCCAAACAGAATCAAATTTACCCAAAGTCAAGGGTAATCCAGTCACAAAATCCATAGTAATGTGCTCCCACTTCCACTCAAAGATGGGCATCCTTTGCATTGTACCATCCCATCTTTGATGCTCATAATTCACTTGTTGATAGTTCAAACGCTTGGCCACAAAGTCCACAATGTCTCTCTTCATACCACACCACCAATAGTGTGGCTTCAAACCAGTGCCCTGTTCTTACAAATCAAGAGGTATAGTTCATCATTTCACAGATGCCAGAGGATTTTCCGTGATAGTGGAAAAGCCTAGATTTTACCCATATCCATTTTGGTGTTGTTAGAGTTGCGTTGACAAAACACGGAAGAAAAGGTCAGCCCATTGTGGCGTGTCTTTCCCTTCTAGAAAATAGATACTATGAATACCAACATGCAAACTTGGGTATGTCGGAAACCGCAAGCAAGTAAACTTGCCGAGAGTTTTCTCATACCCCGCTATTCCAACTACCTACCGGACAGAACTTTCAATCCCACCCCCCCAAGAGAGAAGAACAAGAGAGAGGTTTAGCGAACAATCATTATATTCATAACTTAAAATGTATTAAAGTGTAGTAAAACTAAAGAGATTTTCTAAGAAAAACTCTTAAGACTTCTAAGCTAAATTATATCTAAGACTTTTATCTTTTCTATGTAGTCTATCTCCTTTGTAATCTATTCTATCCTAAGACTTGGCTTGCCTTTTATGTAAAAAAGTGGCCTAGTACAAACATACCGAAATTAAAAACATTATCTTACATAGCAGTGCTCTAGTAATAGATGAGCCCTATCCTATCTAAAAATAGTAATACCATTATCCGTACTTACTATCTTTATCTAATATAATAAAAGACAATAAACTTTACTCAAATTGGGGCCAACATGTGACGGAACCTACTAAAACAAAACAAATAAAAACAAACTTAATTGTTGGCATGTGACAGCAAGTGCAAGCAGGTGGGTAAGCAGCTTGTAGGAGACTCCAAGCATCTGTGTAAGCTACTTGCAAACACCTGTAAAGAAGGTGGATAATCTACTTGTATGCAACATCCAAGCAGGTGGATAAGCTACTTGTAGGAAGCATGTTAAGAAGGAATTGTGACGAACTTCTGTAATACAGACTAATTAAGCCTTCTAATTCTCAATGTTAAGAATCAAGATCAACCCTAACTTCTAGAATTACCATGCTAGATAGAGAGATATCATGATTCAACAACATAATAAACATAAACATAATTAATTGTTAAACTTCTATGATCAATCAAATGACACCTTAGTTAACAATTTAGGAAGAAGGGGAATCATGGGTCCAAGGGAGGGTTTCTTCAAAATCCATCATTACTCCATAATACAATAATAAATCAACATAATCAATAAAAATAAATCTTAATTCAACAATTGAATTCGTTTTGGAAGAAGACCCATGACTATATTGAAAAACCCTAGAATTGGGGGATTTGAAAGCATAGTTGAAGGGGCTTCTTGGTGATAGCTAACTAAGAATTAAGAACTCTCATACCTTAGGTTTGGATTCCCATCAAATTCATATGAAAAATCCCTCTTCTTGAAGCTCTAGCTTGATCCCTTCCTTTGTTCTTCAATGGGGTCTAGAGAGAAGATTTTTGGGAAGGAAAGGTAGTTGGGTTTTTGATTTGGGGTCTAGGGTTATAATGAATTAATTGGGTGTTTATGGACTTAAAATACTTTATATAGGAAGTTAATTAGTTATCTAATCGTCCCTCCTAACCCCTAATTAAATAACTAACTAAAACTAAGGCCCCTAACTAAAAATAAAAAACTGGAAAACTGATGTCATCCATGCCCACCCATCCACGGACCGTGGATGGGTCTACTGGCAGTCCTGTGGTTCCTTGGTTTGGGGCTGGGGCACAAAAATGAAGGCCAAGCCTTCCTAGACTAAGTACTAACCCACGCCCATGACCTACGGGGCTTGGACTGGTCTACTGGGCATGATCTGCCTCCGTGAACCAAGCTGCTTTTTACAGCTTTTGGGCAGTGTTGGGGTCCTCCTCAAGGACCCGGATGTTTGAATCCTAATTATGTCATTCTAAGTACAGGAGTCATTTCTATGATTTCTAACCCTCATACAACACTCCAAAACTCCACTACAAGACTCTACAACATACTAGTTAAACTTACTAGTTTCCGGGCGTATAGTCGTATCTTGATGTTTAACCCCTAAATTCCTCCACCTTCACTCGGAAAACCATTTAACAACATTAAATAAAGATTCAAACTTCAAACTCACATGTGAGGCTCTAGTTTCACCTATTAGATTTCGTCAAGCATTAGCTAGGTCTTACTAGTTTTTATGGGATGTTACAACAACTAGAGAAGAACCAAGAGCATGATGAGAATATGGAAAAAATGATGACTTAACATGACTTGTTTCAAAGCATGTCATGGGAATGGATTCAAGTCGATGAATGCGGTTGGTGCTAGTAGTTGGTTGAGCTCGGAGGATGCGAAATTCAATGAAATGTATGATGAAGAGGTCCATTTTTTAAGCAACAAAGTAGGGGGTTATCATTTGAAATATCCAATCCCGGTTGAGCATAAAGGTTGGAATAAAGATCATGATAATTGTTGGAGAGACCATAAAAAGGATTGGTGGGATAGAGGCACAAACTAGAGATAGTGTGAAGCTGACAAATATAAATATGTGCCACCTCATGACCATCCCAAGCCATAGGAAAAACAAGTCGATCAATTTTTTTTTGAATTGAAGATATGTCGGCAAGATTCTTTAACAGGGTAGAAGCATTGACAAGGTGTTGAAATAACTGAATATTGATTTCTCCACTTTGACCCACATTGTCACTTCTCACTCATTGTCAATCAAACAACTTGAGACTCAAATTGGCTAGATTTCAGCTTATTTAAATCCAAGGCCAAGAGAGAGTTTACCAAGTGACACGATTGCCAACCCAAAGAATGACGCTTGAAGGCATGTCTACATCACGCCACAATATTAAATAAGGCGCTTCTTGGAGGCAACCCAAAATTTTAATGGTTTTTCAATAAAGTGTGTTGAGTGTGTAGGTGGTAGTAAAGTCCTCAGGAAATATTGGCGAGATGAATACCTAGTTGGCGAGTCACCGAATAGCTTTGGAGAACCTATCTTGGCTCGCCTTGTCAAGTCAAAAAATTTGCTAATTATTCTATCAACTTTGGTGGAAAAAATCTCATTCGGCTAGTAGCCGATCCACTTTGGTCAGATAAATAAAGTTTGAGATGAAATTTGAGATTGATGATATGAAGAGGCAAGGTTGGCGAGTTTGAGATCCTTTTGTGAGTCACCAAATTGGTTCAACGATGTTATTCACAACCACTAAATGGTCTTCGGTTGAAAGGCCAAGGGTCATTGACCATTTTAATGCCATGTCTTTTCAAATTCCTTAACTTTTCTTCTTCCTCACTCTCTAAGACATAGTTTTAAAAGCCCTTTTGCATTTTTATCTTCAATATTCCTTTATGGATTGCATATTTACGAAGAATCAGTCGTGCACAAATCCCTTGCCCCTTTGTATATTGGTTCTTGATCATAGAGGTTGGTTTTCAATTAAAATTGTGTTGCCTCTAGTATTTCATGCTTGATGATCTTTGTTTGTCGTCTTCTTGAGATTGTTGTTGCCATGTTTAATGTTCAATCGAAATGTGTCTTTGATTGAATGTGAATGCGTAGTCCCCATGCCTTTAATAGTTAATTCTTATCTATGGTATAAATTTTTTAAGTATTGGGGGTTGTTAGTTGAGATTTATTATGCTTTATTTATGGGTCTTGCTTTAGTATTGGATGGATGAAGTCTGATTAACTCATAGTCAACAAAGTGACTTAAATTCGTCCAATGATAGATTGGATGACATCATTCTTAACGTAAAATCATCGTTTTATTTTTTAATGGTTGAAATTGGGGAAATTTTGCGTACTCAAAGTTGATTGATGTGTTGGGTAGCGTTTATATTGTGCAAATTGTGCGCGGGCATTAATTATTGTTTGGAAATTAAGTGAAGTTCTCAAAAATTGGGTGAAGGGTTGTAAATTACGTGTTTGGCAAGATCCGTCGATCTCGCCAACTTTAATCGACGAGTCGCAGTGTAAGTCCTAGTTCGCCCTTTTGTTGCAAATTATTGACCTTGTGTTCTGTCAATTTTGGTGAGCTTCCTCTTGCTCGCCAATTGTGTTATGCTAGTCCCGACCAGCTCATTAGTTCACCTTTTTGCCTGAATTTTGATAATTGGCTACTATCACTTTCGACCAGCCAGTTTTAGCTCGCGGACCTAGTTGGCAAGCCTTAGGATAATTTAATTATAAGCCTTCATTTTGATTATTTTCAACTAACCCTTTACCCGATATATATTTTGGAATGTTGTGTAATGCAGGTATGGCCAGACCAAAGATGTTAGTTCCCGAAGGGATTCTTTGGAAGACTCTCCTCCTCCACCACCATGAAAAAGGTAAAGCGGTATTGTGATTTCAAAGATAAGTGACAGACCACGAGCCGATTCACACATATCCAAATGTGTAAGTGAGAAACAAAAGAAAAGGTTGTTATAGCTCGCCAAGACACTACAAAGCGTCATTTGATTGATAAAAGTACTACTTCTACCTCAGGTGATACTATTGATTGATTCTTATGTTATGAATAGGTTGAAGGCTGCTAGGCTGTGTAGTATATTAGAGAAAAAAAGGGTTATAAATTGATGGTGTGATGAGTGGATACCCAACTGTATGGAACACTATCAAGTATCACAAGTTTGAGTAATTCACCAGAGCTCAGATACTATACGTCCCTACGTGAGTGCGTGAGTTCTATTTGGCATGATTAATTCGAAGAGTCTAATCGTCCACTATGTGAAGGGAGTCTGCATTCTACCTTGTCAGTTGCGGTTAGATTAATGAATATTAAATCAGATTGGACTGTTCCTAATATGGCTATAGATAGAGTCAATGGTTGATCTTTGGGTGAGCTAGTTAATCCGGAGTTTAAAATGCCTAAGAACTTCTATAAGGTAAAGAGTTTGTTTGCAAGTTATGATTATCTTATGATAGAATTTGTTGTTGTGTTAATTGATACATATTGTTTTACATGACTGATAATGAAATAAAAAATTGTAAGTTTTGTGGACATACTTGTTATAAGAGGACTCATATTGGAAAGATGGTCCTAGTTTAGGTGATCCATATGTACCTCTCATTTCTAGGTTAAAGAGGTTGTACACATCGATGAGGTCTGCTCCACATACTTTCCATTATTTATAATCTAACTCTATTTTTTTCAAACTGTGTGTACATGGAAATCCAGGTAAAATATGGTCATTACAACCACATTTGAGATGAGGGAATCCACAAGACTGTCTAGCTGGCTAAAGAAAGTTTGAGACTGTGATCAACGTCTGACTTTGGTGTTGCCTCATGATTTTGAGGAATTGCTCCATTATTGAAACACAGATAAATTCAAGACAATGTCTCATCAAGCAAAAAAGGTTAGAGGTAGTCTTAAGGATGGCTCGTTGCTAACAAAGGATGTAAAGAGCGTTGAAACTATTACTAGAGAGATGGTAAGTTCTAATTCAACTTTTAATAAAATAATAAGGTGACTAAATATTATTTAATTAATATTGTCATAGATTTAATTTTTATTTATATGAAAAAAGAATTGGGGCGCACTCCGATGAGTAGTAGATTTGCACTCATTTAAGGCCTATTAAGCTCAATAATTAGTACCCTCAATGCCTAATTATGTTATATTCTAATGATACTTTGATTATTTGCATCTATGAAGGCTAAAGGATAAGAAAAGGATTAAGTTTTAAAGAATGGAAAAAAATGTAAAGAGAAGTGTAAACTCTACATTCATAATCGCCAAACAAGAAATACGAATGTCCTAGTGAGCATGACTTCGCCTGAATTGACAGTGCAAAACACTTTTAATTATTGAGGCAGGACGGCGATCTCCGAAAGGGAAAAGCGACTCGCGGAATGAAAAAGGTCAAACATGTTGACCATTGCCGAAAGTGACAGTACAAGGAGAAACATTGAAGGCTCGAAAGGTGAACTATGATGGTACTCGGTGATATGCCAAATGTAAAAGGCAGATTCAAACGAGCCGCTAACTAAGGTTCAAACACCCGAAGGCTAGAGAAAAAGAAAGGCAAGCTGAATAGTAGATGGTGATTCGCCCAACGTGATTGGCAAGCCCGACTAACGTCGTCGAATAGGTCATGTAGTGAATTTTGGGCTAGATTTTGGGGATATTATAAATATCCCAAAGAAGAGAGAAAATAGGGCATTCATGTGAGTTGCAATTGAGTTTGATGTATGAACAATTGAAGAGAAAAAACACTATTCCTTGTGAAGAACACTTTCTAGTTTTTGTGGTTTTAAAACTTTGTTATTGAAATTAACAAATTGAAGTTGGGTTTGTTTTAATTGTTTAATTTAATTTTACCCATGACTACTTTCATGAAAGGTATAATTTCCTTGCTTTTGTGATAAGTTGCTAAAACCCCAAGATCTAGGTGTGCAATTATGGAGTTGGGTATTGATTTAATGTAGTGAGTAATGTGTTGTGCTATATTTTTATGTTGTTCATTCATGAATTTGGTCTAATTAGGATGAGGAAAACGTATAGTTAATGTTGCAAACTTATTTCCTACTTTCAATAGATGGCTGATGCTCAAAAGAGATTGATTGGAGTGGGTAATTAGTGTGATACTAGAAATTTATGTTTGATAACTATAACTTGCTTGAAAATAGAGGTTATGGGTCGGATCTATTTGCCCTATTTCTGCATCGAAAGAGAGAATATATAAGGTATTGGGTTGTTTAGTATAGCATATAGATGAGACCCAAAGGAGATTCTATGTAAGGATGCAATGAAATCTAAAGAAGATTAGTCATTGAAGATAACCCAAACTATTCGTGAATGTTCGTTACTATAGAGTAACACAATTACTCCTACATGACATTGATTCTCAATCCCCGCACCCCAATATTTCATGTTACATCTTTAATTTTCTTAAATTTTAGTTTAATTGTGACCATTGATAACCAAACCCCTTTATTAAAGTTGTTGAACCACCCACCCCTCTTGTTTTTACTACTACAAATGAATGATTTTACAATAAAAAATTGTTGATAGAATTTTCTACGATATACCATTCTCTATGGGATTCTACCCCGACTCTTAGTTGGGTATTTTATATTAACGACAACCATCATCTCTTTTAATTGGTTTTGAAAAGTACATCTGAGGGTTATAAAAAATGACAATATTTTTGGGGAATGGTTTTTGAGAATTCTATTTGAGAATTGGTTTTTAAATTTGTTTTGTTGTAGTAGATTCTTGCTTTCTATTATTGTTGGCTGATTTGTTGGTCTAGTACAATGAGTAACCATCATAGAGACAATGATAGTCATTATAGTCAAATTGACAACATAGAAGATTTGAGTGATATGCATGTGAATATTGTTCAAACAATGGGAGCCATCTAGATACCTCCCACAGCCGAGAGGGCAGTATTTCATGTAACCAGAACAATGCTACAATTGCTCCAACTATGAGGAATGTTTGGAGGTTTAGAGCATGAGGATCCCCATGAACACCTTTATAAGTTTGTGGAGGTGTGTGGCCTATTTCTGCTCAAAAGCATCTCACATGAGTCTGTGAGGATGTTCCAGTTCTCTTAGATGGGTGAAGCTACAAGATGATTGGTAGAATTGTCAAATGACTCTATCACTTCTTGGGAGTACTTGAATGAGGCTTTCTTGGAGAGAGTCTTTTATCCCTCGAAGATGGTGAAACTTAGAACCCAACTAAAAAATTTCAAGCGCATTGGACGTAAGTCTCTAAATGAGACTTAGTTGCGCTTCAAGAAACTACTGTTGCAATGATCAATACATGGTGTTATGGAAAATTTGCTACTGCAATACTTCTATTGTAGCCTTGATTCAGTCAATAAAGTTATGTCTTAGCAGTTTGTCCAAGGAGGATTAATTAGACAACCATATAAATTTAGCAGGCTTGTTTCGAAATGACATGACCAAAGTTAACCTAGCATGGCATACTAGAAAAGACAAAATGTCTGCTCTACAACTGAGCATAAGAAAATAACAAATTAAGAAGGATAATGAACAAGATGAAAATATGGTGAAACAGATTACCCAACTCGATTTGTTGTCTAAACATGTCATGGGATGTGGACTTAAAATGGTGAATGTGGTTGGGACTAATAGAGGGAAGTGCCCCGATGATGCCAAGTTTGAGGCATTATACAATGAAACAGTTCAATATTTGGGAAACTAAATGGGGGGTTGTCACAAAATTACCAATGATAATGTGGGAACAAAGTTTTGAACAAGGAGCGAGATAATAGTTGGAAAGACTGGCGAGGTGGAAATTAGAGGGATAGGGAGGCTGATGAAGATAGATATATTTCTCCCCATGATCGTCCATGACTAAAGGACCCAGCTTGAACAGAAGGAACCAAATAGAGGAAATGCTCAAAAAGATCTTGAACTTGAAGGGTTTGAGAAAGTGTTAAAGGAATTGAAAAATGACTTCTCCACTTTATCTCAAATAGTAACATCTCATTCGGTAGTGAGCAAGAAGTTTGAGACCTAATTGTGTCAGATCTCCACTCATTACAATCCGAGGCAAAAGGGAACGCTGTCTAGAGGCACTGTCCCAAATCGCAAAAAGGGATGTTTAGGAAAAGAGAACTATATCATGCCCGACATTAAATAAGGTAATTCTTAGAAGGCAATCCAAGTTTTTACTTTTATTTTATTGCTTTCAATAATGTTTGTTGCGAATGCTGCTTGAAAACAAATCAAAGTGTGCGAGGAAAACATTAGACGATGCCAAAATCATCATGGTGATCCGCCGAAGGGGTTGTGCGGTTCTGAGCTAGAAAATATGGAACAGTGTATTGTCAATTTAGGTGATCTAAGTGTCAAAAGGTTATATGAGCGCCATAAGGCGATCCATCAAAGTACACTATACAGACTCCATCAAATCTGCCAAATCAGCCTTTAGGTTTGGTGTTCATTCTGGCATTTTCAGTGAGCTTTAGCTCTAGTTGGCGATCCGCTTAACACATTCGGTAACGATAGTCGGACCACTGAGTGTGCCTGGAATAAAAAGTCCAAGGGCCTTTTCAAATAAAAAAAAACCTTTGAAATTTTTGAGACCTTTTCTTCCCTTTTTCTTGCAATACCTTATTTTAGTGTATAAGTATCCTTTTTTTGCGATTGTTTAGTACGTGGAGTGCATATTCTTGCTAAATCAGTCGATTGAACACTATTCTCCATTATTTTCACATTTTTCTTCTTGCTAAGGTTGGTATTTGATTTAAATTTTGCATTTTAAGCTTAAAATTGTGTTCTATTTATGGGCATTAGGCCATCTGATGCATGTGATTGTTGGATTTAAATGGATAATGCTATAATAATCATATTGAACAGTGCCCTTGAATTGATTACTTTCATTTTTGCCTAAAATTGTTAAACCTTATTGTGTTTGTTAAAAGTTGAAAATGAACTCTTATAATTGGTAGGTCTTGGTTGAATTTGATGTGGGTGAAGTCTGAGCAACCGAGTCTTGACCAAATTGCATAATTTTTCCCAATGATACATAGAGTGACAACTTTCTTAAGGGATAATCATTAATTTTAGCAGTACTTTGTGATATCTGGGGAAGGCAAAGTACCCATGGGTAGATAAGCATGTGGGTGGATTGTAATGATATTGGAAACCTAATTTTATTGCGTATGTTGGGTTTGTCTGTGAAAATTAGGCACTAGGCTGAACACTTCTTATTCGGAGGGCTTGTCTTAGTTCGCTAAGGTGGTTAGGTGAATCGGTGAGTAAGACCTAACTCACCTTCTTGAGTGAATATGTGACCATGGGTACTGTTCCAGTCTGCAAGCTTATCTTAGTTTGTCGAACCCACTCGGTGCATCACCGAGTGAGAGTGGACATCACCTTTGATGCTTGTTTCTTTTCATTTTGCACTATTTGTTTCGGTGAACATGTCTTAGCTCTCCTAAACCAACTCGATGAATCACCAGCTGGGACATGACTCTACCCATTGTGCCTAAATTCTCAGATATTTGATTTTTTCTGACTTGGTGAGCTCACCGAAGCTCGCCCATCCTGTTAGGCGGACCTCCTTCTCATTAGGCGAGCCTTAGTACATTATTGAATTATTCTTTCAATTGAGTTATTTCAACCAACTTCACTGATTATATGTTTGAATGTTTGTGTTTTGCAAAATATGGCCAAGAGAAAGGGTAAAAAGATAGTTTCTTCGGATACAGACTCAAACAAGGATTGTTGTCCTCCTCTCCCTCCTTTGAAAATGCATAGGGGTGTCACCATAAATGAGCCAGCTGAGGCTCCTCGTCCGTAACAAGCCAATTTGCATCCTCCTACAAGTGTGGGTAAGCGACCACAAAATCATATCGCCACAAAAACATCACCTCCTCAAGATCCAACCCCTTCCTCTAATTTTCACCCTATAGTAGCTCCAAGGGCCCTTAACAGGCTCAAGGAAGATGGATAATGAACTATTTTTTAGGAGAGAATGTTTGAAACTGATAGGGTAATGATTGATTACCCGACCATATAGGAAACTATTAAGTTTCACCGGTTAGAACAGTTCACAAAAATCAGGGAACCATATGTGCAAAAGTTGTTCAAGGAATTCAACGGAGCCTACACAAATGCCCTGCCCAATAAAATAAAGGGAATAATTTGAAACCCCTAGAAGAAGTAGAGGTATGTGGCAAGCAAGTTCCATGTGATGCTAGTGCGATAAATGATGTTCTTGGTACCAAAGGCAACTCAAAGGATAGATTCCATCTTCGGATGAAGTTCAAGGAGCACAAATGGAAAGGAACGACATGAATGTAGTAGGTTATTATTGGTTTGTATTCATTAGTTGCAACCTAATGTTGTCCCAGAATGAGTCCATCCTCCAGCATCCAAAAGAAGTACTAGTGGGGTGCATCGTTGATCAAACTGAGTCAATATTGGGTCAATAATTTTAGAGGAAATACTTATGAGGTCTAGGCAACATCAGACCTCCCTTCTATTCCCGGTCCTTATTACCCAGCTTTCTAAGAAAGCGGGAGTTTTCTTTCTGGGAAAATCTAATGTACGGATCACGTTGGCCTCTTTTTACAATATCCACAGGATTGAGGCTGACGACTTACGGCATGTTATGACTCCAAGGAAGGCGCCACCACCTGACACCACACTAGTTGTTGAACCAATTGCTTTGGCTTCGGAGGTCAACACATCTGTTCTTTCTATGGAGTAGGCAGGTATATCTCCCATTGTGCCTCCCACTCCTGCTACTATTATTATTATTTTTGTTGATATACTTGCCTAGTTCATACTTCCTGTCCCACTTGATGTAGGCTTAGATTTACCAAATGGGCATTCGAGCCTGGTCTACAGATGTTAGAGTTACAAGTGTGAGAAGGACATGCCCACGCTGATTGATAGGGCAATTGAGAGGATGATGGCCCATTTGAGGGATAGAGTGACCCATTATGAGGATTTAGTTCAGTCACATGGGGTGAGTTTGGATAACCTCACTACTTGGTTAGAGGCCCAAGAGAAGGCCAAATGTAGTCTTGATGTGTGTGACGCCATGAGAGATGAGATTGCTACCTTGAGAGCGGATGCTGACCAGCTAAGGTCTAAAGATATTTTCATGATATGGGTGATGCTCCCCTACTTGATGCACATGCCCCCATGCAACCTATGATGCCCACTAGTGAGCTATCTCTTAGTATGTAGTAAAGTGGGATAGATGTCAGAGTTGCTACTGGTGAGGGTGATGAGTCGGGAATTTTGCCTCATTTAGGGCTTATTATTCAATGATGTATTCTTCTCAATGCATATTTTGTGCCCATGATTTTAATATGTTGATATGCAGCGTTGAAGGCCTAAGAGTGAGGGAAGGAAATTATGATGCGCAAAAGAGCGAAAAAGTTGGAAACATTGAAGAAATGAGAAGCTGGAACTCGCAACAGCCACTCGCCGACACACTGAGTGAGACTCTAGCTCGCCTAAAGTTCTAGCGAAGTAGCCCATGTACCAAAACAAACTTGGCAAGAAAAAGATGATTTAGCGATGCGCCAAATAGATCGGCGACCACGATCCAGCTCGCCAAATGTTCCAAGAGAATTGGATGTAGGATCCAAGCTAAAAGGTGAGAAAGAGAGCAACTCGGCGGATTGTCGAGTGGATTGGAAATCCCGACAAACTTCGCCGAGTGGTCTCCGTGCTTAGATTTTGGAAACGTACAAATTCATTTTTTGAAAAGAAAAAAGTAGTTCCCACACTGTACATTCGTGGACTTTGAGAATTTTTTCACATTCTTACGTTGTTGAACACTTTTATAGAAGTTTTAGATCTCGGATTTGAGGTTTTAAGATTCTAGCTTTAATTTTGGCATTGGAGTTTTTCATATTGTTAACAATATTGATGGATAACCTATTTGGTAACGATTTCTTACCTTTTGCTATGTTTGGATAAAACCCTTTACCTTAGGGGTGTGATCATGTAGTCGAATTCATTAATTAGCTAATGAGTATTGTTAATTGGTGAATTTAATGTTGTTTTGACATGGGTTCAATTGTTTGTTAATGTTTAAATTAAGGAACTAAAGTTGCAAATTCAATTCTAGCTTGGCTCTCTATACTTGCTTGAGAAAGACGTATTAGAGTAGAATCAATGATTGATAGTTGTATTGATTGTGTCTTTAAGATCTAGCTTGAGAAAGTGGGTTTGATTGCGTCTTTACCACCCAACTTGAGAAAGTGGATTAATTAAGGAATTGGGTTGTTTGGTATTGTTAAGCTTGTTGAGGTTCGAGAAAACTAACTCAAAACAAGATATTTGATCGAGGGATAGCTATCATATTCAAAACCTACCCTACCCATTGCAATTTAAAAACTTAGGGCAATTAGTACTTACCCATTACGCTAAATTGGCATTCGATTGATCACGTTCCTAAGGTCTTCTCTTTAATTGTTTAACTCTCGTGTTAATTGCTACTTGTTAAACAATTGTTTACTGAATCCCCCTCAATTGATATTGATCACTAAAAATTCAGTGATTTAATTTATGTTGCGTAGCTTCGTACTCCTACAAATGATTAGAACACGTCTTTACCTGATTATCAAATTCTTTTCTATATCACTCCTTGTGGGATCGACCCCAAATCATTGTTGGGTTTATACTTGTTAGCGACCGCCTACACTTCAAATTGAAAGAAGTGTAGTTAAGCATTATAAAAAAGGGTGTCGCTGCCGGGGAGTGTTGTTTAGAATTCTTTTATTGAAGTGTTCTTGTGAACTAATTTTTCTTGTAGTATAATTTTCTTATTTGTGTTTCCTTATTGATTTCTCTAAACAGGTGAAGAGATAACTATGAACGGGAGCAGTGCGAGTCGACTTGGGAATAATGATGACATTGGAAATTTTCATGATGTCAATATGGATCAATTGGGAAGTGCTGGTGCTATTTTATTGCCTCCAACTATGGGCAATGTAGTGTTTCATGTGACCAGTATTATGTTGCAGTTGTTGCAAATTTGGGGGACTTGCTCATAAGGACCCTCATGATCACATTCGCAATTTCGTGGATATGTGTGGATTGTTTTCATTTAAGAACATCACTCAAGAGGTCTGACTCCGTTTGCTTCCTTTCTTTCTAATGAGGGAGGAAAAAAAGTGGTTAAATGAGTTACCAAAGGAATCAATCACTTCTTGGGAGGAGCTCACAGAAGTGTTCTATGAAATATTCTTTCCTCCCTTGAAGATGGTGAAGTTGAGGGATTGCATTCAAAACTTCAAGAGGATTGATGGTGAACCTATTCATGAGACATGGTTGAGGTTTTAAAAGCTACTTCTCAAATGTCCCACTCATGTATTGCCGGATAATGTACTCTTACAATATTTCTATTGGAGTCTTGACACCGTCAACAAAGGTGTTGCTAATCAACTCATTCAGGGTGGTATTATGAGACAACCATTTGAAATAGTGTCTGCATTGCTTTATGAGATGACCAAAATTAATTGTGCATGGTACAAAAGGGAAGATTAGGTGTCTCCTTTGAATCTTGGGTTGACCAAGGAATAATTGGAAAATAACACAGAGCGTGATGACAAAATGGCCAAGATAATGATCCAAATGGACCTATTAATGAAATATGTCATGGGAGAGGGTTATAAGGCTGCGAATGTGGTTGGCCCAAGTAGTGGAGTGAGCCCGGATGATACATAGATTGAAACCATGTACAATAAAGAGGTACAGTTCTTGTTAAACCAAGCATGAGGTTCTCTCCCGAGCTATCAAACTTCGGGCAGGAATCAAGGTTGGAATAGAGATCGTGATGATGGTTGGAAAGATCGAGATCGAGAATGGCATGATCGTGGTGCAAAATAGAAAGATAGAGATGGTGACAAAGATTTCTATGTGCCTCCTTTTGAACGTCCAAAGCCGAAGGAATCAAGGGCTGATGCCGAAAGTTTTGAATCGAGGATATGCTTGGCCGTATTTGAACAAGGTGGAAGGATCTGACAAGGTACTCAAGGATATGAAAGATGATGTCTCTTCTCTTAATCAAACAGTGACCTCGCACTCGGTGTCCATAAAGCAGATTGAGACTCAAATCGGTCAAATCTTACCTCACCTAAATCAAAGATCGGAAGGGGGTCTCCCTAATGTCACTTTGGTAAACCTGAAGAATGAGGCATGATCACATGGCCACGTTGTGCCACGATGTTCAATAAGGTGCTTCTTGGGACGCAACCCAAGGTTTACTTTTTGTCATTTGAATAACATTTGTTGGATTTGTATGTTGAGATTCAAATTTCGTAGAAAGAGGCAATTTGGCTATCTAAAGTGCACTCGGTGATTCACCGACTGGCTTGGCGAGCCCGATATAAATTTCCCTTTTGACCATCTGAGTGGCCACATTTATGATAAATTTGGTGAGATAAAGTCCACTTGGCGTATCACTGAGTGGATCGACGCTGTTAATGAACCTCGTCGATCGAGGCGCAAACTGAAGGGTTAAAGGCCTTTCAACTGTTTTAAATTAAAATCCTCTCCCTATTTTGAACTTTTCGACTCCAGCACTCTTACAATAAAATTTTATATCATGGTTTTTAACTTTAATTTTTGTAGGTGTCCTCGTGTGATCGGAATCTGAAGCGTTGCCCATCCTTTTCTCTTTACCTTAGTGTCTCGTGTCTACAATTGAGGTTAGTTGCCTGAATTTATTTAAATTACATGTTGAGAATATGTTTTAGTAGTTCATAGATGTATTATTTGCGTTGATTGTGTGCCTAATCGCTCGTTGAATTCTAATTGAAACCAATCTTGCTCGATAACTTGTTTAGCCTAAATTAGTTTGAGATTGGAATTTAAATTGTGTGAATTGCGGGTTTGCATATTGGGTTTTTTGTGGGTGAGGCCGAGTAACCAAAATTCCACATAACAACTCAAATTTTCCGAATGATGGATTGGGTGACGTCGTTCTTAAGGGAAAAATCGTTGTTTGGTCGAATCTAGATCAATTGGGTGAAGTATGAGTACCCTGGGTTTGATTATTATTGTTGGTAGTGTTGAATTGCATCAAATTGTCATTGAAATTGGTTGTCGTAGGTTGTGCATTAAGAATTGGAATTTAGGTTGGGAATCTGAAACGTTGGGCCTATTGGCGAGCTTAGTCGAGCTCGCGGAGTGACTCAACGGTTCGCCAATTGACCCTCCTTATCGCTTTTTTTACCTTAAATGTTGGTGAATTAATATGTAACTTTCAGCGATATGGTTAAGCTCACTGAGTTGACCCAGCGACTCACCGAATAGCTTTATCCTCGCTTTTCTGACTTCCTTTTTTGTTGTTTCTGTCTATATCATTCGGTGATATTCTTTCTGATCGTCGAGTGAGCTTGGTGACTCATCGAATAGCCTTTCGTCTTGCCTTTTTGTGCTCAGTTGTTTGTTGTTTTGTTCAGTTAATTTCGGCGAGCCTTCTATTGCTTGCCGAATAATCTCGGTAACTCGCTGAGTGGTTTGGCAAGTTTTCCTGCATTTTTTTGAAAATGACGTTTTGCTAACCTTTTGCCACCACATGTGATTTGTATGTGTTTTTCTAAAGATATTTCTAGATCAAAGCTTCCGCTGAGAGGTCTAGCCTCCCGAAAAAAGGAAAAAAGGGTCTTATTTGCTACGGAGGTCACGCCACCCTAGGCTACTCATTCTAAACCTCCCCTAGAAAATGTAAATGGCAAAGGGAAAAAACAAGTGTTAGAGTGTTCGAGCTCGAGTTCGAGTTCATCAGACTGTATGGGCATTAACTTTACTCACCATACATTCTCTGAGTCTAGAGGGAGGAAGATGTGGGGTCCAGGACCCCTATTCACACACCGACGACTGAGGGGGAGTTACTCAAGAGGAAGCATTCATAACTACGATCCAAAGCAATTTTTGATCCAACAAGACTTCCAGCACTCTCGACACCTCTACCACCAAAAATAACTCAGGCACCTCAAGTACCTCCAATCACAACACATCCGCCGCGATCCATGAACTGACTGAAAGCAGCTGGCTTGCGGACTATCCTGCACGAGAAGCAGTTCTCTACTAATGGTGTTGTGAACAAATACCCCGGTATGTGTGAGATGCTTCACTTCCACAAGTTTCAACAGTTCACAAAGCCCCAAAAACCATATGTTCCTTCATGGGTTCGGGAGTTTTATGCAGGTTATGGAGAGCTTATCTCGAAAGGGAAGAAGAAAGTTGGGTTGATGGCACCGATAGACTACATAGAGGTGTGAGGCAAGAAGGTATCATGTTCCGAAACAGACATTAATGATTTGTTAGACTACATTACACGGATTTGACATTCTTTGGCCGACAGGGTCAAAAACCAAACACGGGAGGACTTGAAGGGGTTGTTGATCCAGTTGTTGTGTGATGTCACTCCTCAATGGCTATAGGCGGGAGCTATAATTGAAAAAAAGATTTGAACGTCGTTGTTCGGTATTGGTTTGGCTTTATCAGCACAAAATAAATCAATCATTCGACATCCAAAAGCTACACCGCTGGGTCGTATTCTTGATCACGAGCGGCTGAATCTCAGGGTAATAATTTCCCAAGAGATGGTGATGAGGGAAAAAGAAAACTAAACCTCATTTCCATTTCAAGTGTTGATTAGTGATCTCTATCATCGAGCAGGTGTGCTTTTTGTGGCGAAGACAGATACTGAGGTGACTCAGGCATCTTCGACTGACATACGGACGATTGAAAATGAGTACACGAAGCATTAGGCTGAGCAGAGGAAAAAGGCCGGTAGACATTTCTCTGGTGGTTGATGTTGAGGCCATGGAGGGCAAAGCCACTAAGTTCAATCTGGCAGTTGAGCCGACAGGTATACCCAACTCCTCCACCTCTACTACGCCTACTCCTGCTACTGCTTCCCGTCCCTTATTAACACTGGTAGTGATATATAAAATGAGCAACCTTGCTTATTCGGCTTAGGTGCGGGTTCTCGACTCGAGGCAGCCGTCCCATTCACGATTTAGAGACCTATAGTTACTGCATTGTCTCCTATTTGGGAGGAGTAGAGGGGACAATGTGAGTTGATTACGGTGCATGGCCTTGCATTGGATGCTCTTACTGTTTGAGTTGAGGCATGTGAATAGAGTGGTAGACAACCTGATGATTTGACAGCCTTGAAGGCTGATATTAATGGGCTATGGCGTGGTGTGGATGAGTTGAAGGCCACCGACATCTCGATGTTGTGGGGTAGTGGAGATGTTATTGAGGGCCCCAGTTCAGATATGACAACTACTTCTGAGATCACTTCGGCTACTGTGACCTTAGTTGTTGATATAGCTAATGATGATGGAGAGTCCAATACAGCTCAGATGGATGAGGAGGAGCTGGGAACTCATGATGATGCGGTATATAGACACTTAGAGGATTTAGAGGGAGAGTTTGCACGGGTTGCCATAGAAGAGTCACCTCATGAAACATCAATGATTGTTCCTAGTGGGTCTATGCCCACGGAGGAGATAGTTGTGCAATCATCTGAAGATGGAGGAGAGTCCAACACTAATACCCAAATTGAGGTCACCCCGGCTACACATGATTCGCCTCAGGCCTAGCCTGACAGGGTTTTTTTTACTCTCCTTGCATTTTATTCCTATTTTGATACATTCAGGTTTTATATCACATTGAGGACACTATTTAGTTATTTTGGTTCGTTGAATGTTTCTTGATAAGTATCCTCTTGGTTGTATTTTGTTTTCTTTTGTTTGCTTTGTTGTTTTATTATTTGTGTCTGAAACTTCTCCTTATTGATGGAATGTGAATGAATGTTGGTTTTATTTCATTGATTTTACTTTTAATTGTGTGACTGTGTGTGATTGTTGTTCTCTTGTACATTCCAGAGTCGGTTGCGATCAATATCGATGACTTGAATAGTGCACTTGATGAACGATATGATTGTGCAAGTCAAACGAGGAAAATTTGAGTTGCATAAGTAATGTGTGAAATCTTAGCATCTTATTGTGACTAATTGATTGTCGAAGTGAGTCTCGTAATGATCGTTGCACGCAAGCTTAACTTGTAAAGTCGTGATCTATTGTATTTCTTTCAGTCCTTTTCCCTTGATCCTTGCGTTAAGAGTTATGAATGTTTGTTTCACACTTGATTCAAATGGTTCAATTATTGCTAATTTGCATGTAAAGCCAATATTACTTGAATAGGTGAAAGAAGCACAAAAGTTAGATGAGAAACTTGTAAAATTGACCAGAGAAGTTCCAAATGGGGAAAATCTTGATTTTACATTAATAGAAGATGGTGGCTTATTTTATCAAGATAGGTTTTGCATCCCTAGGGATGACAAGTTGAGGAGAGAAATATCGAATGAAGCACATACTTCACCATATGCAATGCATCCGGGAGGTACAAAGATGTACCAGACCATCAAAGAACATTATTGGTGGAATGGTATGAAGCGAGACATCGCAGAGTTCATTTCAAAATGTTTGATTTGTCAACAAGTAAAGGTAGAACATCAGGTCCTAGTTGGTTTAGTACAACCCTTGTCGATGCCGGAATGAAAATGAGATAGAATAACTATGGACTTTATTTGTATGCTTCCTTGCACTCAAAGAAATAATGATGCAATAGGGGTGATAGTGGAAAGGCTAACCAAGACTGCTCACTTCTTAGTAATCAGGATGGATTACTCAATTGAGCATAGCCGAATTGTACATTAATGAGATTGTAAGACTACATGGGATCCCTGTGTCTATTGTATCTGACCGAGACCCAAGGTTTACATCTAGATTTTAGGGTAGCTTGCAGGTTTCTTTGGGTACTAAGTTGAAATTTAGCACTTCGTTCCATCCTCAAACAAATGGTTACTCGGAAACAGTGATACAAATCTTGGAGGATATGTTTCGAGCTTGTATTTTGAAGTGTGAGGGTAGTTGGGTAAACACTTGGCTTTAATAGAATTTGCTTATAATAATAACTACCAATCGAGTATTGGAATGCCTCCCTATGAAGCCTTATACGGAAGAAAATGGTGTACCCCTCATTGTTGGAGTGAAGTTAGTGAAAGAAAGCTTATTGGTCCTGAAATTGTGCAACAGACAGAAGACAAGGTAAGAATTATCAAGGATAGTTTAAAGATTTCTTCGGATAGACAAAAATCGTATGTGGATCTTAAAAGGCATGATATTGAACATCAAGTTGGAGATAAAGTATTCTTAAAGGTGTTGGAAAAGGAAAATGATTAGTAGATTTGGCCAAAAAGGAATACTTAGTCCTCGATTTATCGAACCTTATGAGATACATGAAAGGGTTGAACCAGTTGCATATAAATTAGCTTTGCCACCTTAGTTAGATAAGATCCACAATGTCTTACATGTTTCTATACTCAGAAGATATCGTTTTGATCCATCTCATATTCTTTCAGTTGAATCTATTGAGGTTAATACTATCTTCATGTATAATGAAGAACCTATCCTAATTCAAGCTCCGGATGTAAAGCAACTTAGAAACAAGAGAATACCCTTGGTAAAGATACTTTGGAGGAACAATTCTGGAAAAGAAGCTACCTGGGAGAGACAAGAAGACACGAGGACCATGTATCCACACTTGTTTCGAGACTAGTGTAAGGTAAATTTTGAGACGAAATTTCGTTAAGGGGGAGAGAGTTGTAACACACCCTAAATAATAAAATTAAGATTTGAATGTCGATACACTATTCCTTAATTACTTTAGTATGTTTTATTCTCATTTTAGGAACTTGAAATTTTGCGATATTTGCAACTTTGTTTAAGATAAATTGTGATCGTAATATAAGGGATTGTATTGGGGTATTTACGTAATATTCTATTTAGAATTACCTATAACTTGAAAGGGTGGTGAGGGATATATATATATATAGGTATATATGTATGCATGTTGGGCAGCCAACTTTTTCTTTGGGCAGCCAACTTTTAAGGACAATTGTAAAGTGATAAACATCACTTTTTGTGACTATATTTTCACACCTCCTCTAGTGAAATTCGTGATCCTTAATTATAAGAAACCAAGAGAACTTCCTCTAATCATATTACCCATAAAATCACAAGAAAACCCTGGTCCTTCTACTTCTATCTAGAAGTCGAGACACATCCTACCTTTTGGAGAGTAATCGAAATCTATTTTTGAGTTGAGTAGTGTTTAGTTCTTCTAGAATATCTCGTTCTCTAGAACTCCTTTTTCGATGAATAAATATGATTTTGAAATCTAATTCTTATACCTACAACTATGAATTTATGTAAAACTCTAATACATCTTTTATAGGTTATAAATATGGGATGCAACATAGGACAAGTTCTATTCAGATTTCGGAATTAGAAATCCTCTATGTTCAACTCTTAGTGTTTTGAGCATTTTTTTAATACCAAAATGTATTTTGCGATGATTCTTGATATTTGCAAGCTTACGATATGTACCTACATCTTTCATGAAGGATATAAAGTCTATTTTTGCCGCTTTCCTTTACAAATCTAAGTTGCGACTTAAGGTTCTTGGTTGGCCAAAATTACTATTTTGGGAGCATAGTCGTATTTGTACAGGCTAGACTTACTTGTGATGATAATCCTATTTTATGTCAACATTATTGAGCTACTAGAAAGTAAAGAAAAAATATAATTTTATTTTTAAGGTTGTTTATACTCGTTTACAAGTTGAGGACCTTGATACGTTGGTTGGTATACGGTTTGAACTCTTGAAGTTCTGATGGACTGTTTCTATGCTAAAGCACTGAGGTTTGTGTATAAACTTGTACTTGTACTCTTGTTACCTGCTGGTATATCTAAAAGTTTATCTTGGTACCTTGGTTACCTCTTGTCACTTTGCATTGTCGTGTTGGTGTCCTTTAAACATTATAGACACTTGTGTAACTCGCCTACTCCTACAAATTGTTTGATCACCTAGCACTCTTGTTGGGACCTTGTCCTTCTTGTGGCTGTGCCTTTGTCACTATTGGCATGCCTCTTGATTCAGATCATTTTTTAGTTCGTCTTAAGTATGGAAGTTGTCCATTTTATGTACGAACTAGAAAGACATTTTTAATATGGTTCTTGGTTCTCTTGATTATTGGAATTTGACCCTTCTTGATATAGGGCGTCAGTCCTTCTTGATACTTGATTATGTTTGGTGTGACAACATGATGTATATATTGGGCGAGCCTTGTTATTGAATCTGTTGGGTAATGGTGCTATGAGTGTTCTTGACATTTGGATCTTTAAATATCGATTTTGATACTCTTGATATATGGTTTACTTGATTTATTTATTATGTCTCAATTGTGCTGCTCATGACATGAGAAAGGTAGCTTAATGAATCTGAGGGCTCCGTACCTATAGTTCTACACCAGTAAGCTTTATGCTCAACGATAGTTGTTCCTATCGTAGGGAATGATCGAGAGGATGCATGAAGCTGGACATTAGAGATGGAGATTTTGAGAGAGTTAAGGAATATCACATTTGCATATATGCATCTATATTTTTTATAAACCTTGGGACTTGTACATGATCTATGTGTTGTACATTTACAAAAAATTTAGAAGGCTTATTTGATCATGTCACCATGGTTTGTAATATAAGCATGACTACATGTTTTTGTGTGTTGGGGTGTGTAAACCCAAGTCTTGTAATATACTAAATTTACTATTTGTTTTGAATGTTTGTGTGAAACATGAACAGGCTAATTTTGGTACTCGGAAGTTGGTAATATTCTTTTTATATCATTTGTAAGTCTGAGGATAATATATGCATTAAAATCTAGTAAGTTATGTGCTTAGATTATTTTGGAAGGGTTCTTCCGCCACATGTTAAAATTCTACGCAGTATCAATTTGACATCAAATAAATGTGTAAATGGGCAGGCTTCATTTCTTTAACTATTTTTTTATGAACCTAATTCCCTACTAGATTTTAATCAATATGCCCTTCGTTAATAACTTTTAAATGTCGCAAGTATTAAATTAGATTTCTTCTTAAGTCGTTGTATCCTTCTGAAAGGGTCGCTATAGTTTCGGTTAAGGTCCGTAGCTTCCCTCGTTGATATTATTTCAAGTAAGGGCATTGTGGTAGATCCTAAGAAGATGGATGCGGTCAAGAATTGCCCAAGACCTCTATCCCCTTCGGATATTAGAAATTTCTTGGGTTTAGTTGGTTACTACAGAAGGTTTGTTGAGGGTTTTTATTCGATAGCCTCTCCTTTGACGGTTTGACTCAAAAGAAGGCTAAGTTGATATGGTCCAAAGCATGTGAGAAGAGCTTTTAAGAATTGTGTTGACCTTACAGAAAGGGATGGATGGTTTTTTTGTTTATTGTGATGCCTCGAGAATTAGGCTTGGATGTATGCTTATGCAAAAATGGGAAAGTCATTGCCTATTCTGCAAGGCAACTTAAGATTCATAAGAAGAATTATCCCACCCATGACCTCCAACTACAGATGGTTGTTTTTGCCTTAAAGATTTGGAGGCATTATTTGTATGGTGTTCATGTTGATATTTTTACCAACCACAAGAGTTTGCAATTTGTGTTTAACCAAAATGATTTAAAACTTCATCAAAGTGGGTGGTTTGAGTTATTGAAAGATTACGATATGAGTGTTCTCTATCACCTCGATAAGGTGAATGTGGTGGCCGATGCTTTTAGTCGGTTATCTATGGGTAGTGTTGCTAATGTTGAGGATGATAAAAAAGAATTGGTTTGAGATGTTTATTGATTGGCCTAGTTGGGAGTTCAGTTAGTAGACTCTACCAAAAGTGGTATTATGGTTCACAATGGTTCAAAATCGTATTTTGTAACAGATGTGAAAGTCAAACAATGTCTTGATCTGACCTTAGTTGAGTTGAAAGAAGCGGTGCTTAGAAAGTTCGTTGAGGTATTCTCCCAAGGGAGAGATGGTGTGCTTAGATATCAAGGTCGTTTATGTTTTCTTAATGTTGATGACTTGAGGGACCAAATCTTGTCAGAAGCCCATAGTTCTCTGTATTTCATTAACCCGAGACCCACCAAGATGTATCGTGATTGGCGGGAGATCTATTGGTGGAATGGGATGAAGAAGGATATTATGAAGTTTTTGGCTAAGTGTCCTAATTTCCAACAAGTGAAAGTTGAGCATCAGAAACTGGGAGGTCTGTCACAAGATATTAGTATTCCTACTTGGAAGTGGGAAGATCTGAATATGGACTTTGTTGTTGGTTTGCCTCGCACCCGACGACAACATGACTCGATTTGGGTTATAGTAGATCGGATGAAGAAATTGGCTCATTTTATTCCATTCAAGGTCTTCTATTCGGTGGAGGATTATGCTAAGCTTTATTTTAGAGAAATGGTAAGGTTGTGTGGGGTGCCTTGCCCATTATTTCCGATCGCGGTACTCAATTCACTTCTCAATTTTGATAGTCTTTCCAGAAGGGTCTTGGTATTCGTGTTAAGCTTAGTACGGCCTTTCATCCCCAAACCGACGGGCAAGAGGAGCGTCGTATCCAAACTTTGGAAGATATGTTAAGAGCTTGTGTGATTGATTTCAAGGGTAATTGGGATGATCATTTTCCTTTGATTGAATTTTCCTATAACAATAGTATGGCTCCATTAGAGGCGTTGTATGGTAGGAGGTGTAGATCTCATATAGGTTAGTTTGAGTTGTAGGTCCCGAGTTGGTACATGAGGCCATAGAGAAGGTTCGAGTTATTAGAGAAAGGTTGAGGACGGCTCAAAGTCGACAAAAGTCGTATGCCGATGTTAGAAGAAGAGATATTGAGTTTGAGGTTCATGATTGGGTTTACTTAAAAATCTCACCCATGAAGGGAATAATGAGGTTTGGTAAGAAAGGGAAGCTTAGTCCCCGTTTTGTAGGCCTATATCAGATTTTGAGACATGTTAGTAAGGTTGCTTATGAACTAGAATTGTCTAATGAGTTGGCATCGATGCATCTAGTTTTCCATGTCTCTATGTTGAAGAAATGTGTTGGTGACCGACATCTATAGTTCCCTTAGAAGGTTTGGGAGTTAAGGAGAATCTTTCTTATGAAGAAGTTCCTGTTGAGATTTTAGACCGGCAAGTCAAGAAGTTGCTTCCGTGAAAGTGTTATGGAGGAATCATTTAGTTGAGGGTGATACTTGGGAGGCCGAGGCCTATGTGATGTCCCAATATCCTCAACGTTTTCCCATGATTTCCTTATTATGCATGTTCATGAAAAGCTTAAGTTTTGAGAAAATGAGTCAACTTGATTGATTTCTACATGTTTATGTCCATTTGAGTATAATTGCATATAGACCATATGATATGATGTTTTGAACATGCTTTAGCTTGGAGTTTATGTTTCCTCCTCGGATATAAATGTATTTGAGTATGAGTTGCATATGAATTTCATGATATGAAGATGTGAGTATGCTTTAGGTTGGAGTTGATGTTCCCTCCTCGGATATGTGCATTTATGAGATTACATTCTTGTTGGGCTGCTAGTTCCTATCTTTCTTACGATGTTTTAGATATGTCTTATCTTGGAGTCGCTATTCCTCCTTGATTCTGTGCTTTTTGAAGAAGCTGCATGCATGATGGGCTGCTAGTTTAGAGTCCTTTTCTTTGTGTGATACCTAGAATCTCATTCGATGACGAATGATCCCAAGGGTGAGATAATGTAACAACCCGGATTCGAAAGAGGGCCAAATAACAAGTTTTCTGAAGTCTTGGGTGCCAACTGATACGCTCAAATTACACCTCCTTTCAGAAGCATAAGCGATCGTTATCTAGTAAAGAACCCAACTTGTAGGTTGGGATCGATCCCACGAGGAAAATGGTTTAGACTTTACTTTTAACCGACAACTATATTCGATTAGTCAAATTATTTCCATAAACAGGTAATAAAAAGGGGGGTTGTGCTTGTGTAAAACAAATAGTAAGACTTAATATTGTAATCAATAATTAAATTCAACTTTGGTTGTTATCAAGATAAGAGAAATAACTAGGGTATACGTGTTCCCCATAATCTCATAACACAGTAATCCTAGTAATAGCAATCCTTTTCTAGTGTATTACATGCAAAGTGATAAGTTAGGTATCTCTAAATCCTTGATCCGGCATCTAGAGAATTTCACCCCGCACCTTGGTCCGGCTACGTGTGTATAATTTACTCACCCTTACCTTTACCTCATATTAGACATCATAATCGATGTTTGGCTTAGTTATTACTTCGCACCAATCGACACTAGCCTATTAGATAGTATCACACTAAATCTATGTTGATAATTCTTTTCTTGTTAACTACCTCCTTGGTACGGCAAGTAGTAACAAGGCGAGTTCTAACGTTGGCCACCGTTAAAAAGACTTCTAAACGAAAGAATTATCAATGCATGCAAAATACTAGTCAAGAATTGCTTATTTACTATTCATACTTTGTTAATTGATCATGATTCCCACAACCCTAGTTGTGGATTTAGTTACTCATATTAGCAAGAACACAATTCATAATTGTAGATGGAGAAATCATGAACTTACGTAAAGAGAATAATAAACCCAGAAAATTAACTTGAATTGCAAAGCCAAAATCTTCAAAACGAACTTGGGAAATCAATAATTGCTAGGGTTGCAAATTAATCTCCAAAGTTACAAAGCAAAAATAGAATAATAGTGTCTAACCCCCAAAAATGAGGTTTACATGTCCTATTTATAGAAAACAAATCCTAAATAAAAAAGGAAACAAATTAAGGAAAGTTTTGTTCAGGTACGCGTCTTCGATCCACGAGACTGTCTTATGGACCGTCGATTGATCTACGATCCGTAAGTCCCTTCCGTCACTCGGGACTTAGAAAATATTTCAGCATCCAACAATCAGCTTCTCTGAAGCAAACGATGGACCAGCAGCACGGACCGTAGATCGACCTACGGTCCGTCAATCCCTTCTGTAGCTCCATACTTAGCATCTTCAAAAATCAGGTACTGGAACCCTCACAGTTTCACTCTACGGATCAACAGTACGGTCCGTAGATCAATCTATGGACCGTCAATGGGCATCGTGGTTCCACACTTGGTCAGATTTCCCTGATTTGTCCTCAACACATTCCTGCTGATCTACGGTCATCACCTACGGACCGTGAATGGACCTACGGTCCGTAGATGACCTCCGTGGATGCCTTTTTCTGCATTTCCTTCAGCTGTCTCTAAACTTCCGCGCCTGAACACCTTTCCTGCAAAACATGATAAAATACATAAAAACCAATATAAAAAGGCTCTAGACACTCACAACTTGTAAGTGAAATGTATTAGAAATACCGTAAACTCACAGTATATCACCAACCGACGGAGACCAGTCACGGCTCGTGGGCTGAGCCACGGACCATGGGTCGGGTCTGTGGATTGGCCACCCACCAAGGTATTGAGGACCCCAAACCACTACCGGACCAATGGACCATCGATGGGTCCAAGGTCCGTGGTTGAGGGTATGTGGATCAAGATCCCTAAATCATAGTTTCTGAAATAAAAGATGGACCAATAGGATGGGCCGTCGGTCAGACCACGGTCCGTCAGTCATGGTCCGTAAGTTGGCAAGTCGGCGGTTATTCCAAGGGTAGTTGGGTCTTTTCCTAATTACTTTATCCCTATACTACGTCGTTTTACCCTTCATCTACAGACTTATATTAGTATTTTAACCCCCAAATTCTCCCAATACAAATCATTCTCTCAATTTCTAAAAGAAGAAGAAGTCTCCTATTCAAAATATTTATCTCTCTAGAAAGCTTGAAGAAGAAGGATTCAATGTCACGCCCCGAGCCTACACCCCGGACGTGACTGTCACTCGAGAACCATTGCTGGCCCCAAGAAAACCCTTGGCCTGGCTTACTTACTCAACGAAAGACTTAAACACAATAAATAGTCTAAAAAGGGACTTGGGAAATAACTTAGTATGTCTTTAAATAAACATTTAAACTTAGCCACAATGGCAACCTCAAGTCTCAAAAACATACGCCAATAATAAAGTAATGAAAAATGAATTTAACTAACTGAATTTCTATCTATGAAACCTCTAAACAACTGAGATGGATGTCAGGACACGCCCACGACATCCTAATGAACTAATAAGAAAAGCGAAAGTAATAAAAGGGACCTTCCGGAAGAAACGAGGCTCACCACAAGACTCTAACTTCTTAAACTAGATCAACGTGGTGCTGGATGTTGATCCTGGTTACCTGCGTCTGCATCATAATAAGATCCAGGCCAACTGGCATCAATACATTGAATGTACGAGTATACGAGTTGGAATGCTAAACACAACTTAAGCTTCAAATAATATGAAAGGAAAACTTACCTTGGCTTTACTCAACTCCTGAATAACTTAACTCAATTTAAAGCAATAAACATATACAATATATAGAAATCTTGTAAAACAGTGGAAAACAACATAGTTCGTTAAAGAAAATGCAATAACAAACTCAAATTTACTCATGTAATAAAGTAATATAGTTTTTGTGGGAGATTCTCTAGCCGACAACCACCACTATGAGCCTAAGTTGTGATACATCGTCTTGCCCACGCTGCAAGAACTGTCCTAAACTTTTCCGTTATATAGAACGCTTAACTTAGTGGATCCACTAGCTTATGCTAAAAGCATCTTAAGGAGTCATCTAAAAAGTATGATCATTTACTACCCGTGATGGCTACATGGTTTATGGAGACTATATTTAATATGAACTCACATCCCCATATCGGTGCTCAATACTACTCCCAAAATATACTTAGCTCATATGTTTTTAAAACAAACTTCTTTCTTTGAATTGAGATAATTACTCAAAAAACTTAGCTTACAAGCTCTTTTGGAATTGATGTTCCCTTTCTTGCTCAAATGTGAAAACATTTTAAACTCTTTGGGAATACATAATCCTGATGCTTATCGTGACCAACGACACTAACATACGGTACGAGTGTCTACGATCGTCGTTAATATAGTAACCTAACCAAGGGTTGGGGTCGTGTCCCAAGGGAGTGGTTTTGAGAATTAATAGAAAAATAAAATTAAGTTCTAACTAGTCGTAGCTAAAGACATTAACGATTAAAAACATTGTAAATTAAAAGGGGTGAAACAAAGGTGTCAAATATCAAATGGGGGTTTTGTCACAAGTAGTAAAAACAACAAAAATAACAAGAAAATCAAGTATGGGGACAAGTTCTTGGGGTGTACCGCACTATAGGTTGAGATATATCGTTGGGTACATGCTTTCGATAGGAAATTTGCAAGATAATAGTGACTAGGCGAAGCTTTAGATGGAAATAAGTTCCCTCACAGGCAACTTACCACGTTTCAAATGCGTTCTTCTCGGACACCCTGTTGCCGCATGAAGGCCAGCCTATGCCTTACCCCACTCACTCTCTCGAGCTAAGTGTTAGGCTATGGGACTAGGGCTCACCCTCTCGGGCTGAACCTTATGTCGACCCACTCCTTAGGCCATCAGTCTAGCAGTCTTGGTTTGGCAACCTCCCTCTCGGACAAGCCGAAAACACATGAGTGGTTTTGTATTTGCAACTACAAACCCATTAAATTAAACCACAACCACTAGGTGAAATCACCATTAAAATACATATAACCTATCAGCAATCAAGACCCAACAATAATATCAACACCTATTTGCTAAATCACACCCCAAGAATGGGGTTTTTAGCCACACATCAAGAAATAAAAAAATACACCTAAAATGATACTAAAATCAAATGGGTATAAGGAATTAAACCTTGATTTAAGAAAAGGAAGAAGAATGGAGAAGACCCACTTTCAACTTGGGGAAGATGAAATCCTTCTTTCTTCAAGTCTCCCAAAAAACCCTCTCCAAACTTGAGAGAAAATATCCCAAAAAGTACTATTCTATTGTGAAAATTAAAATAAATGTTCAACTCCTCAAAATTAATAACAAGTTTAGTATTTATAGACTTTAGAAAATAGTGTTGGCAGATCTTTCGGCGAGGTTAGTCGGAATCTCAGATTAACTCGGCGATTCGCCCTTTGGGGTAGTTCGTTGCCGTCTTGCACTATCCTTCAGCATCATCGTGCTCTGTTTCATTGGGCGACATAGTACTACTTCGCAGAATTATTCAACGAAACGCCGATAGCTCCTTTCATCGCCTTTTTGATCCTACTCATTCAGGGCTTCACGTACTGGAACAAAGGACAGAATGTGTCCCTTCGGCAAATAGCCAAATGTGCTTGGCGATGCTCAGGCTTCAGCTTCTTCATTCTTTTCAGCCTTTTTGTTCCTTTTTGTGCCTAATTGTCCATGCTTCCACTAAAACTTCAAATATTTCAAACTTAAGAGTTTTCATCAGATATTGAGACAAAATAAACATTTGAGGACACTATTTCTATCAAAATAAAGCCCTAAATGAGTTCAATTTGTGGACTTATCAACACCCCCAACTTAAACGTTTGTTTGTCCTCAAGCAAGCTTAAGTTCAGCCAATCAAAAAGGATTTCTCAAACAATGCTACACAAGACTCAATCATGAATGCACACAACAAGACTCAAATTACTCATGCAAAGATCAACTGTGTACTCAAAGATTCAAGTTGTGACACACCATTACCAAAGATTCTCATGCTCGCAATACTTGCTACTTGTGCAAGTTCAAGCTTAACAAAAAGTATCCAAATGCCCTCACATAAAGAATGATTCCATATTCACACACAGAGGTTAATCAATTCAAGATCAGGAATCAGATGCAACGCTCACACTCAAAAAGAGGAACACAATGCATGTTTTCACCCATAGGCTTGCCCTTATTTTCCAATTGATCTTCGGTTCGGCTCACTCAAGATCAAAAAGGTCTTTGTAAGGACTGTAATGGGGCTGAGTGCAAATGTATGGTCATTTAGGCTCAGTGACTTTTCATCCTCGTGAGGTGTGGTGTTCTAAAGCCATTCCCTTCTTTTTCTTTTTCTAGTGCTTCTAAGTCATCTTTTTATTCACCTTCATCGATTGATTGGAAACCCGATTTCTTAGGTACTTTATTCCACAAATATATATATATATATATATATATATATTCGAAGGGTCTCCATTGTTCTGTGATACCAGGGGTTAAGGGGGACTTTTCTTGCACTTCTTGACTTATCCTTTTCCTTTTTACCACACCCCAACTTAGGATTTTGGCCTAAGTTGGCTATTCGTTAAACCACTAATCAAGAGGATTATAGGTAGTGGGTCAATTAAGGTCTAGGGTGCATCAAGGTTCTTCCAAATAGAGGTAAGGCTCAAAAGGTGTTCAAAAGAGTTTCACACGCTCACGGGTAGGCCACAAAAGAGGTATATGTCAAATTTGACTCACACTCTTTAAAGTTGCCTAAGATCATTTCAAGAGCATACCTTTCTAAATCAATCAGACTAACAGGGAAAATTCTAGGTTTATTCATGCAAGGTTCAAAGTAAGCTCATCACACACGACATCGACACTTAAGTCAAACAAGACTACACACTTTCGCTAGTGTGCAATGGTCATTACAAAAGAATCAATTCGATAAATGGCTAATCACAACGAGATGCAAAGAGTTCACATATTGTCTATGCAACTTCATCTGGTCTCATCATAGGCTTACATTCATGTTTGTTCAATTGTAAGCACTATTGAAGTCATCGGTATTGATCAAAACTGAGACTCAATTTTTTGCAAAAGAACAACCACATTCAACACCTGAGAGGTGGCAGAAATGTGCGAAAAATTCAAAAAAAATTGGAAGGGTCAAAATCATTTTGCAATTAAAAATAAACGGAAATGGAGCCACAAGCTCAAACATTAACAGAAAGCAGTATTTACACAATTTAAAACAGAACACCCCAATAGTATGCACAAAACACAACTACCAGCACAAAAAGTTTGGGCCTCACCCCACCACAAATAAAAGAAATTGTCCTCAAATGCATATAAACACAGAATTTGAAACGAAAAATAAAGAAATACAGAGAGGGAGGTAAAGAGAGAGTCCTGGCTAATAGATCGTTTCATCTGTCTAGGCATCAGTACCCGAAGTGACCACCAGAAAGACGAGCTCCACTGGATCTAGCAGAAGGAGACTTTGCCAAAGAAGCATACACAACAGCATCTATCATGATTTCTTCAGTCTCAGCTATGTCGTCCGCTATAACTTTCTCAAACATCTCTTCGTCAGTTTCTGCCTCTGAACTAGGATCGAATGTAGGCTCCATTCCATCTCCATGTCCGGCAGGCATTTCGGGCACATCTGCATTTTCCACTGTTCCAAATATCATGGATATATCGGTGGACTTTAGGTAGTCCACATCTTTCTTCAGCTCTGTAATGGCGGCCGTTAAGGGTATTACTTCCTCTGTGGCTCTTTGATAGTACTCACACACTACTATCATGTCCTCTAAAGCATCAATAGTAAAGCTTAGTGGTCTCACAACACTGTCGAGGGCAACCTGAATCATGCCTGGAATGGAGCTTTCTATGTTGGCAGTCTAACAATTAGCAGATTGGGCAAGCTGTCCCATTTGGATCAAGGATGCCTGAGTGATCGGCTCACAGGAGGCAATGGCAGCCGTAGGTATGGGTGGTAATGAAGCAACAAAGGGACTGTAGGGTTAGAAGGAGTGGTAATGACATCCGATATAGCTAAAAGCCCAGGGGCCGGAGTAGGCAAAGATGCCTCGGCATGTATAGATCTAGTGGCCACAGCTTTCTTCTATTTTTTTCTGCTTGGTCCTTAAGATATTCGGCTTCGATCTTTCGGATACTAGTGGAGGCGGTGGCAACCAATTCCACATCCTTCGTTGCATCTCTAGGCACCCGAGCTCTTTTGCATAATTCAGTGATTAATACCGGGAAAGGGAGAGATGTCTGGATTTGCTTTGCACGCATATGGATCTCAGAGGCAATGATCATCCCGAGATTTATCCTGGTTTTCTCCATGATGCATCCAAGACAAACTGCCTTAGCATGGCGAAGGATTGATTCATTCTATGATGGCATACCTGTGTTGTTGATAAATCTGAACTAGTATCGTGCAGCTAGGTTTAGATTTTTCTTCTCAATCGAAACTCCTTCTGCTAACTATGTCGGAGCATTATCATCTGAGACTAGCAGAGCTAACCACTTTTTTATCGCATCCATCTTCTGTGTCGTGATCAAGTGCTGACAGTGATCATTAATTTTATCGGACATACCCAAAGCTGTGTTGATAGTCTTACTGTCACAGGCTACCTTCCTTCCTCTGACAACCACGTAGTCAACTGCTTTAAAAGATGAGACTAACCTTTTACATTAAGGTATTAATGAACTGTATGTGTCGTAGAACTCTCTAACCCAGCTTGGTATGTAAGAGCCGGTATGTCTTCTGAAGATTTGGAATTTGTAGTATTTCAGGCAATCCATCACCTCTGGATACCTATCAATAACCCTGTCTATGGAAAGTCATTCTCCTCAATGATCGGTCTCAGACCTTCTGCCTTTGATCTATTCATTGATCCATGCTTAGGACCTTCTACTGGAGGTGCCAGTACTAATGCTTGCTCTGGAGCTAGAGGAGTTGGAGTGGTGGATTGACTATTTCTAATCCGATATGGATCATGTATCATTTTGGATCGTAATTCAGCCCTCATTGCCTCTGTATGGTAGTCTTCGTCAGACCCCGCACTCTCACTATTATATGTGGGTGGCTAGCGGTGTAGAAGCCTATGATGTCAGAGCTTCTGTCAGATAACTCGAGGGCTTTGATCTTCCCCTTGCTTTTTGAAATTGTGGCAACCCTAGGTGGAGGTGTTTCACTGATTATAATTCCTTTCTCCCTTCCTCTAGTCGGTTGTTTGGCCATATCTGTAAAACATTAGAGAGAATAGTTATTAATTACATTGTAGCACAAAATAGCAGACAGACGCGCCGATCTACTCAATGAATCGCCAAACCTCTTTGGCGATCAAGCATATGTCCGTCGAAGGTTACAGAGCCCACAACACTTCAGATATGAAATTAAGGGTGATTCAGGGTTAGTAGGTGAACCGCCGAGTGATTCTGCGAGCTCAACTCAGCTCGTCGACTGACTTAACGTGCCTGAGATTCAATTTACTTCTCTAAATCAATCGTACAAACCCCAAAAACAAAATTAAACTATGCATTAATGAAATTCAGCCCAGACCCATAGCACCCAATCATGGTCAACACCCATTATGCATAGCTCACCACATTTAGTTTTAAGGTAAGTAGAGTGAAAAAGGAATTCGAACGGTAAGAAGTGGGCTGATTTTGTTAGTTTATCAACAATTACCCAAATAGAGTCAAACTTGCAAAGCGATCGAGGTAACCCTGTAATAAAATCCATATTAATTGCTTCCCACTTCCACAAAGGAATGGCTATCTCCTGAACTAGCCCAGCGGGCTTTTGGTGCTCAACCTTCACTTGTTGGCAGTTAGGACACTGCGCCACAAACTCAGCAACGTCCTTCTTCATCCCCTGCACCCAATAGATCTCTTTAATATCATGGTACATCTTCGTCGAACCAGCCCATATTATGCATATGCTTGTTCTATTCTTCTGATACTTGATATAGCCTTATAGTATAGGTGAGGGACCATGTCTTTTATATGATTAGTTTTGGTTTAAAGTATCTCGGAAGGTGATGTGATGTCTTGCACGTTTCAGCATGTGTATTGCAAGTTAACTCCAACGGAAGTATTTAAACTCGAGACAGTAAGGTGGTAATTTAGCTTAAAGTTGAAAGTTGGGTGCTAAGTTAAAGCAAAAGGAATTAATATTTAGAAAATGGAATAAAATAAGTGAGCTACTTGTTTGATTTAACTATGCTAGTAGGTGACAAGTAGGTGTATCACCTACTTGAGCTATATGGATCTAGTTAAAAAGGGTCAAGGTTTATGAATCAGATTTGGGCCTATGCTAATGAACTCACTTAAGGCCCAAACTAAGTTAAATAAAAGGAAAATGGAATTAAAACCCAACAGTCAAATCTGCCAAGGCCCAATGTAAGTTAATGCCAACTAAGGAAAAGGGCAACTAGGTGAATCACCTACTTTGACCTTTTGAGCAACTTGATGTACATAAGCATGTGCATCACCACCAATTAGTGGCTGAAAATAAAGCTAAAAAGAAGGAAGTTCTAGATGATATTCCTAAAGGTGAAGAAAGGTCAATATAAGATAAATATTGGTTGTTATTTCCACTCCATTTAAACACATAATTTTAGAATTAACTCCAACTCTCGGTCTTTCTTTTTTCTTAAGGATTAAAACAGCAGCCTTAAATTTCTTCTAGGGTTCTTGAAGAAACCCTCATATTTGCAAGTTAAGGTAAGTGAAAACACTTATGTATTTAGCCTGATTCTCCCATGGATGGATTAAAAAAACATGTTATTCATGCTCAAGTATAAGTACAAGGGAAGAATGTGCCACAAGTTACTACTCACTTTTCTTGATTATTAAGATACTTTTATCTTCTTCTTTTGTTTAAGTGTAAAGGGAAGTTGAATTTCTTGAAGATTTCAAGTTAAAAGGGAAAGTTGCAGAAATTGAGGTAAGATGAGTGCTCCTTTTTTGTCCTCATTACGCATGAGTTTTTATGAAGAATTAGATGTGTATTTTTATTTAGAACCCAAGGGATGGTGAGTTCAATATTTGGTTGCTATGATAAGGAATATTTTGGACTGTTTTATGTGTATATGTGGGGACTGTATAGTTGATGTTAGGGAAATGTGTGAATATTTTATATGAAAATATAGGAGGTTGTGGTGATACACAACCAAACTAAATGTTATGTAGGCTTACAACTCACTCCACGTTGGTATGTGGATGTAATTGAGAAGAAGTAATTGAACAACGTCCTTGATATGATAAATTATGGGCCCGCTGTCGAGCTACCATTTTTGTGAGGTTAAGTAGCCAAATGTGTTGATTAGCTACAAATACTAGTTTTACTTATTTCATTGTAGATTAATAATCTGAAAGGAAGGAGGTTAATTCCTTGTAATATATGTGTTATACGGCAAGGTATGTAAAGCTATTTGATTCCATATTCTTTGATATGAAGTTTGATACTTGCGATTAATATAAATGAAGTGAATTTCCCAAGTTCTATTCCTAGTACAGGAAACATAGTAGCAGTGTACGATCTCCGAATAGCTAAAAATGTTTTCCCCTTCTCCTTAGTGTGTAGAATTACTTCATTAAATATTCATTACTCTACATTTGTATAATTATACTCCTATTTGCTAATATTGAAATGGTATTCGCAACAACAAGCTTGGTAAATTATCCTCTTAGTCAATTAAAGTCAATTGTGTCATTTAAGCTCACAAGTAATGCATTGATTTTACATAGCTCCTTATGTCATTGTTACTGCCTTGAAGAATTATTTTCATGTCTTCTACTATTGGTCCGTAGTTCAAAATATAACAAATGATTATGGCCACTAAAACAACAATCTCAAAGATTAAAGAATCTACGTGAAGCAATATGTATAACTATGATTGGCAGCCCAGGGGCAAATGCCTAGCATGGGTCGACCCCAATTGGTATAGAAGGGTGGCAGCTCAGGGGCGAAAGCCTAGCATGGGCCGATCCCAATTGGTATAGAAGGTTGGCAGCTCAAGGGAGAAAGCCTAGCATGGGCAGATCCTAATTTATGTAATTATGAGGACAGCATCCCAGGGGTTAAAATGTCTAGCATTGTTCATCCTCTTCTTCCACTAATCAGCAGGTCATTCGTATTATATGCCTTACAAAGATCATAACACACAGAAAAGTAAAGAAATGAATGCAACATACATGATCCTGCAAGAGTAACAAAGGTGGTTGTATTCTGATCTATGCACTTATATACAGATACTTGTTGTCATATGAGCTTTGTTTTACATATGTTATTGTGTTACATATTCAGTACATTTTTTCGTACTGACGTCCCTTACGGGGACGCTGCATTTCATGTTGCAGGCACATGTACTCCAGCCAGTAGACCTCGTTAGTAGGAGTACATGTACTCAACTGCTATTGGTGAAGCTCTAGGTTGATTCGGGGCTTACTGAGTGTTTGGCACCTATTTTGTTGTTGTAAGTCAGTTAAGGGTAAGGCGGGGCCTTGTCCCGCCCTAAACTAAGGTTTTCTATCTTTTAGAGGTTTTGTAGACTAATGTATATAGTTCAGTTATGTCTTAACAAGTTGTGGCCTCAACGACCAAGTCTTGTATATAAATTTTGGGTCTACTTATGTTGGTTCGTATCGCTACATCCTATGTCAACTTGTCACAACTTTAAGATTGTTATAATGCATAGTAAGCACAGGTTACAAATTGGTTCTCTCGGACCTTTAGGGCATCGTGTGCTTGTCCGTCTTAATGGGATTTGAGGCGTGACATTCTACGATTGCGAATTTGGTGAGAACAATAATTCGTGTATCTTTCTCTAAATTGAAGCTTGACAACAAATCACAATATGTGTCTCTTCCTCTGTAGTTTTGACTTTGGCGAGAAAGAGATTTTGGTGTAGTTTGTCCTAGTTCTGGAGAGCAACTACTTGTCACATGATCAACTTCACAAATAGGACTTCAAAATATGCCCATATGTCAAATATACGAAATCGCTTATGGCTGCATCAATCCATAAAAATATTTGAAGTGATGATGTTTGATGAAGAGGTGCGCGAACTTGATAAAGACATCCAAGACGAGTTGAGAAGCCACTTCTTGATGTTTCATTTTTCTTACTTGGACCTTTTGTATGGGATGATATGTCCATTTTTCCCTTCCTTATGATTGTTGATGTGTAAAAACTCTTACAATTTTGAAGCAATAAAATATATTTACTTACATTTCAATGCAAAACATGTGAGCTTTTTTTTTCTAATTTGTCTAGGCAACCTATTTCAAAGTCTACAACCTATTGAATTTTTTTTGGACCATATGAATTTAAAGTCATGTGGTTCAAGAGTAACAACTTGAAGATTTAACTCATTTTCATGGAACTTTTGTGACTTGAAGACTTGACTCAAATTTGAGAAGCATCACAATTTTAAATCTTGGCTCGAATTTAAGAAGCTTCGAAATTTGAGACTTGGCTCAAATTTTATGAGTTTCAAGTCATGCATTTTAGACTCGTGCGTCCATGAGCATTTTCACTTGAAGATTTTTCTCGAATTTAATAAAATTTATGACATGCATTTTATGCTTATCCGCCAAAGAGCATTTTGACTTGAAGATTTTGCTTGAATTTGATGAGCTTTGAAACTTTAAGATTCAGCTAGAATTTTTATGAACTTTATGACATGTATTTAGGATCATGCGTTGAGGAACATTTCAACTTGAAGATTTTTCTTGAATTTGATGAGCTTTGGGACTTGAAGATTCTGCTCGAATTTGAGAAGCTTCATGACTTAAAAACTTAGCTTGAATTTGATGAGTTTCATAACATGCATTTTTGACTCATGCACCAAGGAGCATTTTGACTTGAAGATTTTGCTCGAATTTGATGAAGTTTCATGGCTTGAAGACTTAGCTTGAACTTAACGAGCTTCACGACATGAAGATTTAGTTTGGATTTGATGAGCTTTATTCCATGAAGACTTAGCTCAAATTTGACAAGCTAGGAGTATTTTGATTTGAAAACTTAACTCGAATTTGAGGAGCTTTGGAGCTTGAAAATTTAGCTTGAATTTGATGAGTTTCATGACATTTATTTTAGGCTCATGCATCGATGAGCATTATGACTTACAGTTTAGGCTCGTACATCAAATAGCATATCAACTTACATAGACTCTTTAATTTTGGTTTCGGATGAAAACGTGTCCTCATAATCAATGTCATTGGACAACTCTTGATCTCCATTTGAAGTCATACTCAGTTCCATATCATAAGCGCGTGTTGCTAGTTCTTCAAACATTTTAGGCTTTATGTCTTGCAATATGTAACAAAGATTCCAATGCATACCTTGGATGCATATTTTGATCTTAGAAGGTCTTTGCAGTTAAGGCTCAAGCTCCTCCAGCGATCTATGAAGTCAATGACTTGTTCATCATTCCTTTTATGGCTATTTTCAATCTCTATCATGCTCACAATACGTCTTGTGCTATAAAAACGCTTAAGAATATTGTTGCTCCATCTGCTCCCAGCTATCGATAGAACTAGATTCAAGATCTATGTACCATTCGAAAGCAATTTTCGTGAGAGATCTAACAAACTTCTTAACAAGATAATTACCATATGTTCCAGTGTTATTTCACGTTTTGACAAAGTGTACTACATATTGTTTCACATTGCTATTGTCATCGAATTCCTGTAATTTAGGAGGTTGGTAGCCAGCATGTATTTTTATGTTATCAATTCTTTGAGAATACAGCTTTACATATGTGAGAGGAGACTTGGACGTGGACTCAGATTTATCCTTGATAGCCTCTATAATGAAGTCTTTCAATTTGTCAGCAGGAATCAGGCTTTCGGCAGACACTTGTAACTCATTGATGATTGTTTCCTGTTTTGTGAAGGAATCTCTTTTCTCCTAAGTTTCATGAATATTTGCACATAATTGAGTTAATTCTCTTTTCTCCATATTCGTCATTATGTTTGTCAACTTGGTAATTTGGATGTCTAGATCTTTGATGTACTTTGATAGGCTTTCAACTGCTTTCGTTAAATTAGTAAGTTTTTCTTCTATGGTGGAAGTTTCGACCACCATCATGTGCGTAGGTGATGGAGAATAACATTGATTTTCCCAAATATGAGATGCAAACATGTTATGTGGGGTAGATCTCATGCTTAAGACATCATTGTCGGCTAAAGCGAATGGATTTTTTGATGTAGATAGGCTTAATTGGGAAAGAACCCTCTCAACCATTTCAATGATGTCTTCTTTTGCGGCTTTTGTTGGAGACTTAACACATTTTGAAGACAAACCAAAGATAATGGCAGATTCGAACGACACTCGTAAGGTTGTTGTCCCAGCAATTTGGCTTGGTTTCTTATGACAGGTCACATGCTTCCCGTAGTAACATCAAGGATGCTTTCAACAGCGATGCAGAATTTGGATCCGTCAATTTTGTGGATGCAAATATAGATGCATACGCGGATGAAAATGCGAATGCAGATGCGAATAAGAATGCAGATGCAGATTTTGAGTTGATTTTTTTTAAAGTCATCTCGGTGTTTTGAACTTTGATTTTCTTGAAGAGAAGAGATGAGAGGTGAAGATTGTCCTACTGGCGTGCCAATTTGTATGCGTCTAACGTTTAAATCCTGAAATACAACAAACAGGCAAGAAAAATAGCAAGCAAACAACAATATTTGTATTGAATTAATGCGAAGGTTACAATCTTTATAAAATCTTTAAGAAAAGATATGTAATCCCCTGATTCTTCACTTCACAAATGTTCTTGATTTGATGAAATACTTGCGGCTCAATGATTGATAACGTTTTAAAGACACTTCATCCAATTCTACGCGTCAACGATAGTCAATCAGTATAAAATCCAACTAAATGAGTTGGAGTCTAATCCCATAGGAAGCGGTACGTGTTTCAGATTCAATTGGGAAGTATAAATGCAGTCAAATTAATGATAGAAGTAAAAATTATCGAATAATCACATCATTCAAATAAGGGGTGACACGAATGTCAAATGGGGTTTTTGGTTTTGATTATCAACTACAAAAAGCAGTCACAACAATATAAATTAACAATAATGAGACGGGTTCTTGGGATGTGATCGATTATAGGCTAATATAGACATATGGGTAATTGCAACTATTAGAAAATAGCTAGATATTAGTGAGTAAGTTAGGCCATATAGGGGAGGTAAATTTTCTCTCGAACAATTTACCCCAAATCAAGTGATTTCTCTCGAACATCAACAAGCATGCAAAATAAGAGCAGCCCACACCTTAATCTATTCACTCTCTCGAGCTGAATGTGAGGGATTGTGTTTAGGATTCACTCTCTCGAGCTGAACCCAGGTCAACCTAATACCCACAAACCATCAATCAATAATTTTAGTTCTAAAACCTCTCTCGAGCAAGCCAAGGACATAAACATAGAACTACATTTGCAAGTACAATTCTTAAATTAAACCATAATTAATGATTAAACTCACTTCCAAATAGCATTTAACCTAACTAAATCATATTATAATCACATAATCACACCCCAAAAATTGGAGTTTTAGCTAGACATCAT
The DNA here is from genome assembly GCF_019186545.1 of Solanum stenotomum. Classification (NCBI taxonomy): domain Eukaryota; kingdom Viridiplantae; phylum Streptophyta; class Magnoliopsida; order Solanales; family Solanaceae; genus Solanum; species Solanum stenotomum. The sequence goes on along the minus strand of NC_064286.1, from coordinate 31,616,209 downwards.
AAAAGGTAAAAACGGTTATCAAATTGATTATCCATCAACTGGGTAAGAGTAATTTCTTCCTTACAATGCTCCAATTTGATGAACTTCAAAGACCCACTTCCAAATTCTCAAATGTGAATTTCTTCAATCCTTCAAAGCTTATGAAAAATTAGAGAAAACTCCACAATAGATTGTTCAAAAGAGTATTTCATAAAAGAGAGATAAAATCCGCTAATCTAAATATTCAAAAACGTAATTATAGTTGCCAAAAATAAGCTACGAAAGCTCATTCGACGAAGTAAGTCGGGCTCGCCAAATCACTCGGTGAGCTGCCCTTCGATCACTTCCATCGCTCTTCTGCCTTGGCATTTAACATCCTCAAGGTTTGTAACTTTGGGCGAGATGTCTTGGCTCTACGGAATCACTCGGCGATCCGCCGACTGCTCCTTTTCATCACCAACTTGGTTCTTTCCTTTAGGGCTTGGCACACTGAAACTTTAGGATTTCTAATAAGCCACTCGGCGACAAGCCGAGTGCTCTTGGCGATCCTTAGGTTCGCCCATCTTTATTTCTTCAACCTGTTATGTTACTTTTTGCTTGTTAGCGTCCTTGCTTTATTTCTCAATCGATATTCCTAAAAATCAAGGATTTAACATCAGTTATTGGCACAAAATAAATATTTGAGGACACTAAATCTATATAAACTAATCCCTAAATGAGTCCAACTATCGAACTCATCAACACCCCTGACTTAAAATTTTGTCTGTCCTCAAGTGAAACTCAAGTTCAGCAATTCAAAAAGGATGTCTCAAACAATGCCACAAAAGACTCAATCATGAATACACACTAGACTCAACTTACTCATGCAAGGATCAATTGTGCACTCAAAGATTCAAGTTGTGATTCACCATTATCAAAGATGCTCAATTTCACAATACTTTCTTCAAATGCAAGTTCAAGCTCAACAAAGGTACTCAAATGCCCTCATAACAAAGATGATTCCATATTCACACACAATTCTTCAACAATTTATAGTTCCAAAATCACATCCGACTCTCACACTCACAAAGATGAACACGTGCATGATTTCACCCATAGGTTTGCCCTTATTTTCCAATCAACACTCGTTTCAGCTCACTCAAGATCAAAAATGTCTTTTCAAGAATTGTAACGAGGCTAAGTATAAAGGTATGGTCATTTAGACTCAGTGGCTGCTACCCTCACGAAATGTGGTCTGAACATCACTTTCTTCCTTTCCTTCAACATTTGAATCATGCTTAACATTCACCCCATTGTTCAACTTCCAAAGGAATACCAGACACCCCATTTCTTTCACAACTTTTTCATTCTGTCTATTTTGCTTTCTTCTTTTCTTTCTCTATTTTTTGTATGGAGGGGTTCTATCTTTTTCAAGTCCATTGCTAGAAGGGGGAACTTTCACATTCTTTATTTACCTTCTCTTTTCACCACACCTCCAACTTAGGATTTTGGCCTAAGTTGGCTATTCACACAAACCACACTTCATGAGGATTATGGGTGAATGGATAAAGAGGGGTCTCAATTGCTCAAGTTTCTTCCAAGAAAAGGATAAGGCTCAAAGGGGATTCAAGCAAAGTTCACACATCTCACAAGGTTGGACACAAAAGAGGTATATTGTCAAATTGTTTCACTCTTCAAAAATGTTGCCTAAGATCATTTCAAGAGCTTGCATCACTTAGTCAATCGGACCGATGAGGAAAATTTTAGGTGTCATCACACAAAGTTCACTATAAGCTCATCACACAAGGCATTGACACCAATATCAAACGAGACTCCACACTTTCACTAATGTGCAATGTTCATCACAAGAGACTTCATTTGACAACTGGCAAGTCACAACGAGATGCATAAAGTCTACATATTGTCTATGCAACTTCATTTGGCCTCATCATAGTCGCACATTCATTTTTGTTCGAGTAAGGGCACTATTCAAGTCATTGATATTGATCATAACCGATACTCAAATTTGCACAAGAACAGCCACATTCACACACAACAAGAGGTGGTAAAACTTTTTGGACGGGTCAAAAAATCATTTTCATTCATAACAAGGAGCCATAAGCTCAAATATCCACAAGACAATATCAACACACAATTCAAAGTACAAAAACCCAATATATAGAAAATATAGTCACAAGAGGTAGGTATGAAAATATGTCACCCCACCACAAACAAAAAGAAGTTGTCCTCAAATGCAACAAAAATAATAAAAACGACAAAGAGGGAGGTAAAGAAAGATCATGTCTACACAGTCGCTCCATCTGTTAGGGCATCAATGCCCGGGGTCACATCAACACTGGCTGATGTAATTCAGATTGCCTCAAGGCCATTCACTCATAGCTAAGTTTGGGAACTTCAATGTGTTGAAGGATTGTTCACAAGGAAGGAGGTTATTGAGCTTGAGTTGATGATAAATAGGGGATTCTATGCCTTGCATGGTAACATACGTGCTTGGAAGGAGCTCCCAATTGAGCAGTATCATGTTTGGATAATAGCTTGGAGTGTAGGAGGTCTAATGAAGCAAAGAGGAGCAACTGAAAACACTGCCTTATTTAGTGAGCTGGAGACCACTTGTGTGACTCGCCAAACTGATTTGGTGAGGTTTCCAAGATCACCTAAAGTTCCAAGGAGCTATAAGGGAAGCTTCTCATTAGGCGAGCGCTGGAGATCAATTGGTGACTCGCCGAGTTCCTTAGGCGAGCACGACCTAGATCAGTAAACTTTACAGAAGGCTTCCAAGGAAGGGTCACGTCGCCGACCTAGTTGGCAACTTGTCGAGTTCATTAGGCGAGCCCGACCCAGCTCGTCCTTTATCCTTATTGGGCCACTTTTGGGCCTCATATGATGTAATAGCCTAAAACTATAAATAGGCGGTTTAGGGTTCATTTTTAGGTAGAGTATTTTGAAAATGAATGGTTGATGAATTGGATCTCCTTTGAGAGACTTGAGAGCTTGGTAAAGCTTTTGTTGAACTTTGTTTAGAAACAGGGTTTGCTTGGAGATTCAATTTTCTTGAGGTCTTCGTAAGAGATTCGGTGCTTGATTCGAATTAATCGATTGAGGTCTTTAGGTTTAATATACCTTTAGGTTGCTTTTGATTTCCTTTTCTTGTGTCAATCTATTTATCTTGATTAGGTGCTTGTGTAGGGATTGTAATTGGAGGTTTTAGGATTTAATACATCCTTTAGTTGCCAATTGTTCCTTCTCTTGTTTCTCTTCTTCTATATTTCTTTTTGTTTCCGCATTTTGTTTGTAATTCCTTTTGAGAATTACATCATTTGGTATTAGAGCAAGGCTCAGAATCATTCCTACGAATTCTAGTCTTGGGTTGTTACAAAAAAAAGGGTCAAAAATGTTTTTCAAGAAAACCCCAAAAAATATTTTGTTGATTTGAGTCTTGTTTGAAGTTTCCAAGGTTAGATTAGTGTTCTCTAACCTTATTTGAGTTTAGATATGATATTTGGTGAAGTTTGGAGCTCTATTGAAGAATTCACCATTGTTGGGTGAAGAAGCTTGAAGAACTTCCAATAGGTTTTCAGATTTAGGTTGAATTGAAGACTCTAGGGTATTGGAGTTTGATTTCTATAACCTCATAGCTGAAATTTGGGTGAAAACGAATTAGAAATCCATTGGGTTTGAAAATTGGGTGTTCTTCATGACTTGAAGAAAGAAGGAAATGGGTTTTGAAATCTGAAGATTTTGGCAAGGAATTGGAAGATTAAAAGTAGTGGGGTTTGCTTCCTATATCTATGGGAGCTTGAATCTCAAATTTCATAAAATTCTGAGCTAAAATCGTTGAGGATTTTATTTTGGGTCTTCATCTTGCTCATAGTGTTCTTGAGGAACATTCAAATCTTCAAGAGGAAGGAAACTTCCAAAAAAGTGTTTGATCCAAAAGGAAGAGAAAAGGAAAGATTACTTGTGTTGGTGCAAAAGGGAATTTACCAAAAGGGGAAAGTACTAGGTCAAGAAAGTACAAGGGCACCGCAAAGAGTGCAAAATTGGAGGCTGAAAGTGTGCAGGAAGGTCAATTGGGTGAGCTAAGTCGTACTTACAAAGTAGACTCGGTGACTCGCCAAATGGGAGCTGAGATCGCCAAATAAACTTACCTCTCTAGAAAATTCGGTGAGCTGAGGGAACTTTGGCGACTCGCCGAACTGATTCGGCGAGCTAAAGGGAGTAAGTTGGTGATGTGAACAGTTTTTTAAAAAAGTTTAAGTTTGGACACCCGAGCTTCATTTTATGACCAATCTCATTTACTGACTTCCTAGTCTCATTTTCCTTGATTCCTACTCACTTCTTTGATTCTAAAAACTAATTTCCAACTAGTAAATGTCCTTACTTAGTTGTTGATTAGTCTTGTGTCCATTTTTCTTTCTTGTGCTTTTTAAGTTTCACTTCGTAGTTAACTTTTTTATTCAAGTCCGGTTTGCTTTATCGAGTCATCCCGTCTTTCTTGAAACAAGAATCTATTCCGACCAAGAGCTTAATTGACACTTGTGTACCACCGGATTGAAGCAAGGTTCAATATTAGCCAAGCCAATTTGTGAGGTATTCAAAGGTGAGAAAATGCGAGTGTTGGTGAAGAGCTTTTACTACTAACCTTGTTTGCTCATTTTGTAAATACAAAGGAGTTATAAGGAAGCATGGCATCTCTAATGTCTAAGGATACTACATCCTACACTTTTCATGTTAAAGTACACTTGTCGGGATATATTAACCAAGGCAGATATGGGGGATGTGTTATGGGTCTCGGTACCAAAAGGGCTAGTCTTCCTATCTTTGGAGGAAAGTGTGATCCTGAGGCGTATCTTGATTGGGAGTGGCAATGTGAGCAGAATTTTCAAAACCATGATTTGGGATATATTGAGCAATCCATGTATGCCCTTGTACACTTTAAAGGCCTTGCAACGAGTTGGTGGAAACATGCGGGGTGGCTTCGAATACTCAACGAAAATTCCAACCCTTTGACATGGGAAGAATTGAAATGGCTTATGAGGTTCAAGTATGTGCCAAAGGGGTACACAAAGCTTTATAATATTGACCCAAGGAAACAAGTTCTTAGGATGAAGGTTAATATTGTGGGGCTTTAGGGTTTGATAATGTCCTCGATGATTGGTGCAATCAAAACTACATCACTCCATCTACGGTAGCCTACTTGAGACTACCCCGAATATCAAGGCGTTATCCATACACCATGGAGGGATGTAAGGTTACCGAATATGTAAAGGTCTCTTTCACACGCGGTGAATATTATGAGAAGGTTTGGTGTGATATAATTCCCATGGACTTTTGTCACTTATGTTTGGGAGCCGATTGGTTTGACAAACGTAGGGTCCCAAACGAGTGAAATTGGTCCAAGTATGTTGTGGATCAATGGGGAACACGTCTATTTCCTCTTCCTAAGGTGAAAAATGAGAGACAAAAGAGTGAGAGGAGTAAGGGAGAGCAAGGTGGCAACCTTAGAGTGGAAAAAGGAGAGGTTGAGTGGAGTGAAGTGAGAGGATTGCCACAATCTCAGTCTAACATTTTTGTTTATCGTTCACCTGTAAGGATTCTTATGTAGGTACAAGCATGATGAATGGAGAAACACGAGTTCCCAACAAAAAGCCTACAATTGAAGGTGTGATAGGTGCACTTTTGGGATGTCCCAACATTCCTAAGGAAGTGTCATTCCAAGGTAAAGAAGATCTTTCTTGCGAGCGTCAAGGTACAATAGCTAAACTTAACAATTTTACAATTGCAAATGAACAAAGTGTAAGTGATAGCTTGTCTTTATGTTAGCCTAATGCTTCTTTACCATGTGTTGATAATGTACATGTTGAGAGTGTGGATACACTAGTTGATCCTATTGATGACCAAATTGATTCTTCTAGTAGTAAGATCAATTTGTGTCCACCTAGTGTTGACACCCGTGCTTTGAGTGATAGTTCATTATCATGTGATAATTGTGTTGATCAACTTTATTTTGATTGCAGTTCACTAATTAAGGGATCTTGTGATGTGATTAAGGAACCTCAATTTGATGATACTAATAATAATGTTGATCATTTTAATAGGAGTGACTCTTTGAGCATGTCTTTTGTGGAAGATCTAATTGCTTGTTTTGCTCATAGAGATCATGTGCTTGAAAATGCTTCAAAAAATGATATGTGTCTTTTTGAGGGTGAACTTGCATGTTTTAATTCTCCCATGGTAGTTGATCATTCCCTCTTTAAGTACAATATCTTGTTTAAAGATGATGAAATCACTCCTAGTGATGTACCTAGTGGTGTACCTAGTGGTGTGGATCATGAGAGTAGTGTAGTTCTTGATAGCTATACTTTATATAGTAACCCACTATGGTGTGAAAATTGTCCTCCCAAAGATCGAAATCTCTTCTTGGAAGATGAGAGTACTCTTGTAGGGAAGGATCATGATGAAAAGGAAGGTGGTATTTGTTTTCCCATTACCTCTTCTTCTTGGTGTGTTTCAATTCTTAATGGTATGACCAATGATTTTGAGCCTATTAGTAGTCATACCTTTGAAAACACCTTAGATGAAGTTGATTTACGAGACACATTTCTATGTTACTTGTTTACATATGATGATGCTCACGCTTTTGAGTGGAGTATGTTGTTAGAAGTTAAGAGTGCCAAGCGGGCAAAAGGGGGAGTACTTAATCCAAGTTCATGGAATCCCTTCCCATTTGACCCCGATAGTGAATTGAATTGCGGCACTTGTGTAGTGATGCTTGGTCAAGATGACAAGTATCATTTGAATGGATCTGTTGACACCTTTCCCTGCGATGGAAAGTCCTTTTTGAGGGTTTACAATCCACTTGAGGAGCCTACATTATGTATAGGGAAGGGTAGTTTCCTAAACCCCTTTCTTTACTCTTGCTTTGAGTATGCTCTTGTTGATCGTACATTTAATGGGGGTAGGAGTTCTTTGTTGAGAGAAGGTGAAGTTTATTTTAAATTTGCCATGATGTCTTTAAGTGTTCCTTCTTGTGATGTAATAAGTGCTAGGATCCTTAAACCTAGTTGTGATCTTACATATAGGAACACCTTAGATGTCCCTAGTGTGCATGACACCTTTCTCTATTATCTATTTGCATATGATGATACTCATGTTTGTGTGGGTACAATATTTCATGTTAATAGTGGAATAAATGGGGTAAATGAGAGTCTCCTTGACTCGATGCTACATTGTTTCTTCCCATTAGACCCCGGTGTTGGTCTAAATTATGATGGGTATGGTAGTAACACCCTCTTTCTTTCATGTGATTCTTACTTGGTGTTATTATTTGATCGTATGTGATCGAGGGAGGTATGTTTGCCAATTTGTGTGGGGAATACTTGTGTACTTGACCCCACTCATTAATTGGAAATAACTACGTTCTTGAAGCTAGATAGTGCATTGGATGGAACCTTAATTTGGGTTAACATTGTTTATGCCTTTTGTCACGCCCCAAACTTGAGAGGCGCAAATGGCTCCTAATGCCAAAACTCAGGCCCGAGCCGACCCTGCTTAACCATTTGCTACTAGCGCATGGCAGCCACACACAATCAAGAAATCAAACAAGTATATCTTGGCTTAAAACTAAGTCATCGGCCGGCAAGGCCCCTGTCAACTAATCTATAAAAGAAACAGCTACTCCCAGGAGATCATATAAATAAATAGTCAACTAGCACAGAAGTCCTAATTGGGCCGTCGAGGCCACCATGATATCTATACCAAAACTAAAAGCAGGTATATATCAATACAATACATCAAACAGCTCACAAGCTTCCGCAACCCAACAACATAGGCCAGCATGGCCATAACGTAGCTATAAACCCCACAGACTAGTCTGCAAGCCTTTAAGAGTAGTAAAGATTGGTGGGACAGGGCCCCAGCCTACCCATAAAGATATATACAACAAAATGTAACAAACCTCCAACTCTGGCAACTCCGGAGGAAAGGGGCTAGCCAACCGGATAAAAGTCAATCCTGCTGCTGAGGAGGTCGATTCAGTCGTCTGTCAGGACCTGCATGCATGAATGCAGCGCCCCCAAGGCCATGGGGCGTCAGTACAAAATAATGTACAGTGTATGAAAGGGAATAGACTATGATGAGGTATCCTGATCTACTGGAATAATCCAATAAATAAATCAAGGCTAAGATAAGTGTACTGACCTGCTCCTAAATCTAAACTTATCAAAAATAATAAAACAACAACCTAACCAAGCCCCCATAAGCTCGGCAGGTACAAACAGCACACAAGACCACCTACTCAAGCCCCCATAAGCCCGGAAGGTGTCAATCAACCTATATACCCCTATCAGTAGTCCCCTAGGCCCGTAGGCAGTTACATAGCCCTCTTAGGCATTAATATTTCCCCTTAGGTAGCACATACCTCATTTAGGCATCAATGTAGCTTATAGACAAATCTTAGCCCTTTTAGGCAACAACATGGCCCTGTAGGAAGAACATAGCCTTCTTAGGCGTCAATATAGCCCTGTAGGCAACTCATAGCCCTGTTAGGCATCCATATAGCCCTGTAGGCAGAACATAGCCCTTCTAGGCATAGATCACATTCCTGCAGCTAACCACAATAGCCCCAACGGCAATAATAACAATCCAACCGCTAAAAGCGAGCAATTTAGTTATAAGCAACCTATACAAATAGCCTCTTAAGTCGTGTCCAACATAGGGACGCTACTAACTGAATAAGAATCCCGACAAGGGAGGATTATATCAACTCGAGCAGCCAACAATATATCAAGGATAACAACCCAAATACATTGCTTCTAAACTTTAAGGAAACATGTCGTAAGTAGGGAATAACCTTAACATACCTTTCCAATGAACGCTCGAAAGACTGTAGTTCCTTCACGAAAGTTGTTCCTTATGTCCTAAGCTTCACAAACACTATATATACACAGCTGGTACGCACCTATAAACAGTTTATAATTAATTTTATATCGGCAGATTTGCCATATTGCCCCAACTTGTCGAAACGTCCGTAGAAATTCATAAAAACAATCATAAAAGAGTCTCGAGATGATTACCTTAGTTAACCAAGTTAAAACCTTGAAGAAACACCAATAGTTACAAATTTATATCTTTAAAAACCAGCTCCAAACGCAGCAAATAGAAGGGAAAACGATTGTCAAGTGTAGGGATTACGTTTCTAGGCACGGGGGCAATGTTTAATGGTAGAAATCGTCAAAACTAACCTTCATCATGCTAGGACTCCATAGGAACCCTCTCCTAAGCTTTTTTCTGGTTTTGGAACTGAAGTGAACTATTTCCATCGCTAAAAACGTTAAATAGCCGACATACCATATTTCTTTACCAGACCCGGATCCGACCCGGATTCTGCCCTGGCAATCCCTAGTAAAACCCTCATAACTTTTTACTCGGATGTCCATTTGATACGGGATTTTGTGCGTTGCAAACTAGACTCGTAGTCCTTCGATTTAATGGGTAATATGCCTTCTAACTCTTTATATATTGGGAGAAAACATCCAATACATTTGACCCAAATTTCAAAGAAATCTTTAAAAAGGAACTTACGATAACTTTTGCCAACTTTTATTATGTCACTTACTTAACTTCAAAACTTGAGATAAAACCCTTGAACACTTAAAATATGATATACCACATCCTTTTTAATTTATTACTCACCCTCTTTGTCTTTCCACGAAGGTACGAGTTAATTTAGACGTTTTGGAAAAGTCGGGGTGTTACATCCTTCCCCCCTTAGAAACATTCGTCCTCGAATGAAAAATCTGAGTCACACAATCGTGTCTCTAGGAGTTGCCAAAGTATAGGCAAAGTATCATTTCTGAATGTGACTATCCATAACCTGAAACGCATAAATTTTAACCTAGGCGTCTCACATTACGGCATAAATAGCTAAGCATTATAGCTCTGCAATAACAGTGCGAGCAAAATACAACGACAACAACCATAATAATAAGCAATAATATATAAAAAAAAATGATAGGTATCTAACCTTACTTCACTAATATAAATTGATATGTTATCACCCTGGGGTATGAAACAATTGAGGATATTTGGACCTCATACCATCCTCAGCTTCCCAGGTCACCTCTTCTCTATTTTTGTTTCTCCATAATACTTTAACCGAAGCCACCTCCTTGGTCCTCAATTTACGAACCTGTCGATCTAATATGGATACTGGAGTTTCCTCGTAGGACAAATCCTTTGTGATCTGAACATCCTCAACTTGGACAACCCGATAAGGGTCTCCTACGCACATCCGTAGCATCGATACATGGAAAACTGGATGAACAGATTCTAGCCCCGAAGGCAATTCTAACTCATAAGCCATTTGTCCTACCCTCCGAAGGATCCGGTATGGCCTAATGAATCTTGGACTAAGTTTGCCTTTTTTGCCAAATCTCATAACACCTTACATAGGCGAGACTTTTAAGAATACCCAGTCATCGACACAAAACTCTAAGTCCCTTCATCGCACATCTGATTATGACTTCTGTCGGCTTTGAGCTAATAGCAACATCTCCCGAATGGGCTTAACTTTCTCTACTGTCTGCTGGACTAAGTCAGGTCCGATCAACCCTGACTTACCTACCTCGAACCATCCAATGGGGGATCTACATTTTCTCCCATACAAAGCCTCATAAGGTGTCATCCCGATAGTGGAATGATAACTATTATTGTATGTGAACTCAATAAGAGGAAAGTGCTCATCCCAACTTCCCTTGAAGTCTAGCACGCACGCCCGTAACATATCTTCGAGGGTCAAAATTGTGCACTCAGCCTGGCCATCTGTTTGAGGGTGAAAGGCGGTACTAAGATTAACTTGTGTCCCTAATCCTTTCTGGAAGGACTTCCAGAAGTTGGCGGTAAATTGTGCTCCTCTATCACAGATAATAGATACTAGGACACCGTGTAGCCTACCAATCTCTCTAATATAGAGCCCTGCATAGTCTTCGACAGAAAAAGTAGCCCTGACTGGTAAGAAGTGGGCTGATTTTGTTAGTCTATCAACAATTACCCAAATAGAGTCAAACTTGCAAAGCGATCGAGGTAACCCTGTAATAAAATCCATATTAATTGCTTCCCACTTCTATAAAGGAATGGCTATCTCCTGAACTAGCCCAGCGGGCTTTTGGTGCTCAACCTTCACTTGTTGGCAGTTAGGACACTGCGCCACAAACTCAGCAACGTCCTTCTTCATCCCCTGCACCCAATAGATCTCTTTACTATCATGGTACATCTTCGTCGAACCAGGGTGAATAGAATAGCAGGAATGATGTGCCTCTTCCAAAATTTGATGTCGAAGCCCTGCAACATTCGGAACACACAATCGACCGCTATATGTGAGGACTCCATCTTCTGCTATATCAAATGCTAAAGACTGTTGATCCTGAGCCTTAGCTCTAAGCTGCTCTAAGCTAGGATCCTCTTGTTATCGTGATTTTACTTCTACAACTAGAGATGATACGGTTGTATCCTGAATTGTGACCCCACTATCGTCTGCCTCTAATAATCTGACTCCCAAACTAGCCAACTGATGAAGCTCTCGTGCTAGCTCCCGCTTCTCAACACCTAAATGGGATAAACTACCCATAGATCTTCGACTGAGGGCATCGGCTACCACATTCGCCTTTCCTGGATGATATAAAATATCCACGTCGTAGTCTTTCAGTAACTCAAGCCATCGACGCTGTCGCAGATTTAACTCCTTCTGTCTAAATATATATTGAAGGCTTTTATGATCTGTGAAAATGTCAACATGAACGCCATACAAATAGTGTCTCCAGATCTTTAATGCATGCACAACTGCAGCCAACTCTAAATTGTGGGTTGGATAGTTCTTCTCATGCTTCCTCAACTGCCTTGAAGCATATGCGATAACCTTACCATGTTGCATTAGTATAGATCCCAACCCAACACCAGAAGCATCACAATACACCACATAGCCTTCTGAACCGTCTGGTAATGCAAGAACTGGTGCTGATGTCAACCTGTCCTTCAGTTCCTGGAAACTATGCTCGCAAGCCTCAGTCCACTGGAACTTAGCTGCTTTTTGAGTCAACTTCATTAATGGGGCTGAAATTGAAGAAAACCCCTCTACAAACCTTCTGTAGTACCCAGCTAACACTAAGAAACTACGAACCTCAGTCGGAGTCATAGGTCTGGGCCAAGTCTTTACGGTCTTAATCTTTTGTGTATCAACCGCAATACCTACATCTGATACAATATGGCCTAAGAAAGCTACAGAGTCCAACCAGAACTCACACTTAGAAAACTTTGCATAAAGTTCTCGGTCTCGAAGAACCTGAAGGACTGCTAGCAGATGATTTGCATGCTCATCTTTTGAACGTGAATACACCAAAATATCATCAATAAATACAATCACAAGCAAGTCTAGATATGGCCTAAATATACTATTCATCAAGTCCATGAACACTGATAGGGCATTAGTTAATCCAAAAGACATTACGAAGAACTCAAAGTGTCCATATCTAGTTCTAAAAGCTGTCTTTGGAACGTCTTTCTCCCGAACTCGTATCTGGTGGTACCCTGATCTTAAATCAATCTTTGAGAAACACTTAGCACCTTGTAACTGATCAAACAAGTCATCTATCCTCGGAAGGGGATACTTATTCTTTATAGTTGCCTTATTCAGCTGTCGGTAATCGATACACATTCTTAGTGAGCCATCCTTTTTCCTTACGAACAACACTTGTGCACCCCATGGTGAAGCACTAAGCCTAATAAAGCCTTTATCCAGCAAGTCTTTCAGCTGATCCTTTAACTCCTTTAGCTCAGCAGGAGCCATTCTATTAGGAGGGATAGATATGGATTGTGTACCTGGTAGCATATCGATAGAAAAATCAATTTCTCGTTCTTGAGGGATACCAGGAAGCTCGTCTGGAAATACATCTAGAAACTCACTAACTATTGGAATAGACTGAAGAGTCAGTGGTTCTGCATCTATATTATGAATGCGAACAAGATGATAAATACAACCCTTAGTAATCATCCTCCTCACCTTAAGATAGGAAATAAACCTACCTTTCGGCGTTGCTGTATCGCCTTTCCATTCCCGAACTGCCTCCCCTGGAAAGTGGAATCTAACAATCTTTGTTTGGCACTCAACATTAGCATAACAAGACGATAACTAGTCTATGCCCATAATGACGTTGAAATCGACCATCTCTAACTCTACAAGATCTATAGAGGTCTGACGGTCGATAATTTCTACCGTGCAACCTCGATAGATTCTCCTGGCAACAATAGACTCACCAACTGGTGTAGATACAATAAAGGGTCGATCTAATGACTCTACTACTATACATAACTTCCCCGCAATAAATGGAGTAACATAAGACAGAGTAGATCCAGGATCTATCAAAGCATAAACACAATGGGAGCAAACAATCAATGTACTTGTCACAACATCTGGTGATGACTCTGAGTCCTGTCGGCCGGCTAGTGAATATGTACAATTCTAGCCACTACCAGAACTAGATGCTCCCTCTCTGCCTCTGCCTCTACCTCTACCTGCAGAAGTCTGGGGTCCACGCCCTGTAGACTGCGCTGATGAAGAGGAACCTACTACTAACCTGGTCGACTGACCTATACTACCCTGACCTATGGTCGGGCAGTTTCTCCACCCATGCCCCTCCTGTCCACAAGAATAACAACCTATGGAACCCTGTTTGCACCTCCCGAAATGCATCCTACCACAAGTTGTGCAACGCGGCGGTGCTGTCCTAGCCTGGCCTGAGCCTCTTTGCTGTTGAGAGACTGATGCTCGTGAACCCTCACCTGGGCCTGACTGTCCCTGACGATCAAATCTACTCCCCTGGAACTGCTGTGGTGGAGGTCTAGGTGGCCTACTAGAATATCGAGGTCTGGGACAGACCTGAATATCTCAATATGAACAAGCGGGCCTATCCCTCTTCTGTCTCTCTCTATCCATATACTGTAGATGTCGGCGATCCTCTATGCCTTGTGCAAATACCTGAATTCGCGAGATATCCATATTATCATTTAGTGCAGCAGTAGAACAAGCATCGATATAGTCTGAGTCAAGCCCTCCTACAAATCTACGCACCCTGTCATGCATCGTATCAACAAATGCTGGTGCATATCTAGCAAATGAATCAAATCTCAGCCTGTACTCTCAGACACTCATGCTACCCTGTCGGAGGTTCAGAAACTGGTCCACCCGGCCATCCCTAATCTCTCGAGGCAAATAGTGATCTATGAAAGCTTCTGTAAAGCTATCCCAAGTGGGTAAAGATATCTCTTCTCCACTAGATCCCCCCCAACTTTCATACCACAATACTGCAACATCACGCAATCGAAATGCTGCTAACTCAACTGACTCAGTCACTGAGGCATGCATGACTCTGAAGATCCTATGAAGCTGATCAACAAAGTGCTGAGGGTCTTCTCTGAGATCTGTCCCAGTAAACTGTGGAAGATTCAAGGCAAGAAATTCACGAACTCTCGAACTTTCGGGCCCTTCAGAAGGTCCGGCAACATCTGGCACAACTGGCTGGCGCTGTGCGGCTACTAACTGTGCTAGCATATATACTGCACTCTTGAAATCATGATCAGATGGAATAGGAGGAACTAGAGGTGATACTGCTGGTGGAGTCGGGGGTCCTGTAGCCCTTGGAGGCTCCTGAAGCGGTGAAAAAGCAATAAGGGGCTGAGAAGATGTCTCCCCCTAGGTCTCACAATGGGCTGCCTCCACCTGTGGTACCTTGCCAGTACCCTTGCCTGCAGTTGTATCTAGTTTCTGGCTAGTTGTGGTCTGTCTGGTGTCAGCCATCTCTATCTACATACAAATATCAATTATAAGCCAGAAACCTCAACCCTTAAGACACCGCTATATAGCACGAGGTGAGCAAAAGAAGGATAGTCATTCTAACATGTCTGGCAGCTTCTTGCTTATCGAATATGGTGCACAACACATTTATAAACAAGACTCTACTAGACATGGCTTGCAGACTCCCTAGGATACAACGTTGCTCTGATACCAAGTTTTGTCACGCCCCAAACTCGAGAGGCGCAACTGGCTCCTAATGCCAAAACTCAGGCCCGAGCCGACCCTGCTAAACCATTTGCTACTAGCGCATGGAAGCCACACATAATCAAGAAATCAAACAAGTATATCTTGGCTTAAAACTAAGTCATCGGCCGGCAAGGCCCCTGTCAACTAATCTATAAAAGAAACAGCTACTCCCAGGAGATCATATAAATAAATAGTCAACTAGCACAGAAGTCTTAATTGGGCCATCGAGGCCACCATGGTATCTATACCAAAACTTAAAGCAGGTATATATCAATACAATACATCAAAAAGCTCACAAGCTTCCGCAACCCAACAACATAGGCCAGCATGGCCATAACGTAGCTATAAACCCCACACACTAGTTTGCAAGCCTCTAAGAGTAGTAAAGATTGGTGGGACAGGGCCCCAGCCTACCCATAAAGATATATACAACAAAATGTAACAAACCTCCAACTCTGGCAGCTCCGGAGGAAAGGGGCTAGCCAACCGGATAAAACTCAATCCTGCTGCTGAGGAGGTCTACTCAGTCATCTGTCAGGACCTGCATGCATGAATGCAGCGCCCCCAAGGCCATGGGGCGTCAGTACAAAATAATGTACAGTGTATGAAAGGCAATAGACTATGATAAGGTATCCTGATCTACTGGAATAATCCAATAAATAAATCAAGGCTATATTAAGTGTACTGACCTGCTCTTAAATCTAAACTTATCAAAAATAATAAAACAACAACCTAACCAAGCCCCCATAAGCTCGGCAGGTACAAACAGCACACAAGACCACCTACTCAGGCCCGCATATGCCCGGAAGGTGCCACTTAGCTTATATACCCCTATCAGTAGTCCCCTAGGCCCGTAGGCAGTCACATAGCCCTCTTACGCATTAATATAGCCCCTTAGGTTGCACATAGCTTCTTTAGGCATCAACATAACTTATAGACAACTCATAGCCCTTTTAGGCAACAACATGGCCCTGTAGGAAGAACATAGCCTTCTTAGGCGTCAATTTAGCCCTGTAGGCAACTCATAGCTGAAACGACCCCAAAAATGCCCGAAAATGTGCTTCGGAAACACCTAAAATTGTAATTTCCATATATCTCAAAATCCGTGCATCATTTCAGAAATTCGACTTCATATTCTTATTCAGGAGGACAAATTGAGTGGGAAATGAGTCTAACCCGAATTTTAGAACAACCGTATCAAAATTCGAAAATCGCAAAAAAATGCGATTTTGAGGGTCAACTTTAAAGGGGCATATCTCTCAGCACACAAGGAACTGGAAGGAGCTCAAACTATCAAAATTAAATCTCTGTGAGTTAGCTTTCCAACGCAATTTGTTTCACCTCATTCCGAGTTAGGATGAAGGAGTTATGACCATTTTCGTAAAACCTGTCCGGCAGAAAATGCAAATTCCAGTAGCCGAAAACACTGTTCACCCGCCTCAATTTTTTT
>NC_064286.1:31549063-31594011 GCF_019186545.1 Solanum stenotomum | reverse complement strand
CATCTATTGTAGCATTGCATTGCATCCCATATACTTAGTACATTCAAACGTACTAATGCATACTCTATGCCTACATGATGTCACCATGTAGGGACCGGAGCACCGCTTGACCATCCTCCTCCGCGTGGCTAATACGATTTCCTATCAAGGTTATTGGTGAGTCCTCCATTCCGGGGACGTTGCTCATGATCTTTTGCTATGTATAAGACTTTTCTTTTTAGTTATGTTTTGACTATGAGGGTGAGCCCGGTAGTTTGTTTTGGCCCCCGCTAAGTACTCATGTTTAGAGGTGGTGTTGGACAAGTTGTGTATTATGCTTGAGCTTGACTCATCTATGGTATTTATGTACCATTTCTTCTTTTTTTTCTCTTGCTCCCTTAGTCCCGATTTCCCCCTTTGATTATGCTTATTGCTTACGGTCATTTTAATTGCTTCCGCGACCAAGGATGTGTAATGATACGCTATGAGGCTTGTTTGGGGTTCCTTCGGGTTCCCCATTCGCCGGTCACGTCTAGGCCCTAGGCTTGGGTCGTGACAATAGCCCTGTTAGGCATCCATATAGCCCTGTAGGCAGAACACAGCCCTTCTAGGCATTGATCACATTCCTGCAGCTAACCACAATAGCCCCAACGGCAATAATAACAATCCAACCGCTAAAAGCGAGCAATTTAGTTATAAGCAACCTATACAAATAGCCTTTTAAGTCGTGTTCAACATAGGGACTCTACTAACTGAATAAGAATCCCAACAAGGGAGGATTATATCAACTCGAGCAGCCAACAATATATCAAGGATAACAACCCAAATACATTGCTTCTAAACTTTAAGGAAACATGTCGTAAGTAGGGAATAGCCTTAACATACCTTTCCAATGAACGCTCGAAAGACTGTAGTTCCTTCACGAAAGTTGTTCCTTATGTCCTAAGCTTCACAAACACTATATATACACAGCTGGTACGCACCTATAAACATCTTATAATTAATCTTATATCGGCAGATTTGCCATATTGCCCCAACTTGTCGAAACGTCCGTAGAAATTCATAAAAACAATCATAAAAGAGTCCCGAGATGATTACCTTAGCTAACCAAGTTAATACCTTGAAGAAACAACAATAGTTACAAATTTATATCTTTAAAAACCAGCTCCAAACGCAGCAAATAGAAGGGAAAATGATTGCCAAGTGTAGGGATTACGTTTCTAGGCATGGGGGTAATGTTTAATGGTAGAAATCGTCAAAACTAACCTTCATCATGCTAGGACTCCATAGGAACCCTCTCCTAAGCTTTTTTCTGGTTTTGGAACTGAAATGAATTGTTTCCATGGCTAAAAACGTTAAATAGCCGACATACCGTATTTCTTTTCCAGACCCGGATCCGACCCGGATTCTGCCCTGGCAATCCCTAGTAAAACCCTCATAACTTTTTACTCGGATGTCCATTTGATACGGCATTTTGTGCGTTGCAAACTAGACTCGTAGGCCTTCGATTTAATGGGTTATAGGCCTTCTAACTCTTTATATATTGGGAGAAAACATCCAATACATTTGACCCAAATTTTAAAGAAATCTTTAAAAAGGAACGTACGATAACTTTCACCAACTTTTATTATGCCACTTACTTAACTTCAAAACTTGAGATAAAACTCTTGAACACTTAAAATATGACATACCACATCCTTTTTAATTTATTACTCACCCTCTTTGTCTTTCCACGAAGGTACGAGTTAATTTAGACGTTTTGGAAAAGTCGGGGTGTTACACCTTTGCACTTAAGTATGAGAGTGTTCATGTGCTACTTGACTTAAAAGGGGAATTGTGCTTGTTGAAATGCGGAACCAATGAGGGTTTACATTTGTGGTTGCCTAAGTATAATGGTTCCTTCGCTTTACCCTTTTATCAAAGTCTCTTAAGTAGCCAAGTATCTCTTGTTTTGGTGGGTTACCAACCCTTGGTTGATCATTTTGATGTTTGGTTATATGTTAAGTTTGTGCATCCTTGGCATGGTGATAGAATAGTTGTTGCTAATGCTAACCCTCATGCCATAAAGATCTTGTTGTTACTTACTTTCCCTATGGTTTTGTGAGGTTTAGATTCGAGGACGAATCCTTTTCAAGAAGGGGAGAATGATGCAATTCAGATTGCCTCAAGGCCATTCACTCATAGCCAAGTTTGGGAATTTCAATGTATTGAAGGATTGTTCACAAGGACGGAGGTTCTTGAGCTTGAGTTGATGACAAAAAGGGGATTCCATGCCCTGCATGGTAACATACACGCTTGGAAGGAGCTCCTAATTGACCAATATCATGTTTGGATGATAGCTTGGAGTGTGGGAGGTCTAACGAAGCAAGGAGGAGCAAGTGAAGACATTGCCTCATTTAGCAAGCTGGACACCACTTCGGTGACTCTCCAAACTGATTTGGCAAGGTTTCCAAGATCGCCTAAAGTTACAAGGAGCTACAAGGGAAGCTGATCATTCGGCGAGCTGGAGATCAATCAGAAACTCGCCGAATTCCTTAGGCGAGCATGACCTAGATCGTTGAACTTTACAGAAGGCTTACAAGGAAGGGTCACATTGCCGACCAAGTTGGTGACTCGCCGAGTTCATTAGACGAGCCCAACCCAACTCGCCCTTTATCCTTATTGGGCCACTTTTGGGCCTCTTATGATGTAATAGCCTAAAACTATAAATAGGCAGTTTAGGGTTCATTTTTAGGTAAACTATTTTGAAAATGAATGATTGATGAATTGGATCTCCTTTGAGAGACTTGAGAGCTTGGTAAAGCTTTTGTTGAACTTTGTTTAGAAACGGGGGCTGCATGGAGATTCAATTTCCTTGAGGTCTTCGTAAAAGATTCGGTGCTTGATTCAGATTAATCGATTGAGGTCTTTAGGTTTAATATACCTTTAGGTTGCTTTTGATTTCCTTTTCTTGTGTCAATCTATTTATCTTGATTAGGTGCTTGTTTAGGGATTGTAACTGGAGGTTTTAGGATTTAATATATCCTTTAGTTGCCAATTGTTCCTTCTCTTGTATCTCTTCTTCTATATTTCTTTTTGTTTCTGCATTTTGTTCGTAATTCCTTTTGAGAATTACATCATTGGCTCCACTAGAGCCTTCCATGGACGTCTGTGTCAGCGATGTGTGAATGACCGATTGCACAATCGTCTCCTTTAAATACGGCAGATCTCCATAGATGGTCGCCTCCTAAGCATCCAACTGCTCCCCATCCGTCTCCGCTTCTGACTCATCAGCTGCCACATCATCCATAGGTACATCTCCGGTGGTGGCCGGAGGCATCTCAAAACTGGCCAGAGCATCCCGATCCTCAGCTGACTCAAAGAGGGAAGTGAAGTTTGTGGACATTAGATAGTCCACATCCTTCATCAAATCTAAAACCTCAGCTTTCAAAGTCGTCACCTCTAAAGTAACCCCTTGTCCTCTCTCACATACCTCTACTCTCGCTCTAAGATTATCAAGCAATGTCCGGAGGGGTGTCAATGCAGATAAGATGGCTCGCTCAATCATCTAAGTCACCTTGACCTCTAGTCGGGTAGCCCGCACATCGGCAGAATGGGCTAGGTCCCCCATTTTGATAATCATGGCCTGAGTAATCCTGGTGGGCTATGAAGCAGCAAAAGAACCAGGAGCCTGGGAAGAAGTGGAAGCGGGTGTACCTGAAGGCCCGGAGGCCGGAGTAGGCAAAGATGCCTCTACAAGTATAAAATCAACATCAACCTCCGGGAATACATCCACCGGAGTCACTCTCCTCTTATCAGCCTCATCCCGAATGTACTCGGCCTCTATGTGCCGAATATCTGTAGAAGATGTGGGGTCGACCTAGATGTCCCTCTTTTCGTCACGAGGAACTCCAGCACACCGGCACAGCTTTGTGATCAGGACCGAGAAGAGAAGGGACGGCTGGCGTTGTTTGGCCCTCATGGCCTTCTCCTGCTCAATAATTAACCCCAATTTAAGTGTCTTCCTGGCTATGATGGATCTAAGACAGGCCGTATTTGGGTGGCGGAGGATGGATTCATTCTACGAGGGCATGATGGAATTGCTAATGAATCTAAACCAGTACCGTGCAGCTACATTCAAGTCCTTCTTCTCAATCGGAGCTCCAGCCTCAATCTACCTCAGGGCAGGGGATCAAGCCAGCCCTTTAGATCATCCAGGGACTGAGTTGTAGCTAGACCCTCATACTCTTGCTCAAACCCCGTAGCTCTATCAAATACAATATTGATATGATCGCTACTATACCTCACCTTTTTTCCCCCGGACCATGAATGTCTTCACTGGTCTGAAGGCACTAGCCTTCTTCTTCCCCTGTGGCACTAGGTCACTGTATGCAGTGTAGAACTCATGAACCCAGGTGAGGATATATAGGCCTCGAGGCCTGGTGAAGATGTCAAATATGTGGAACCGCATAGTTTCCCACACCAGAGGGTACCTGTCCACCACTCCATCTGTAGACAGCCTCTTCTCCTCCAGAATTGTCCTCAATCCCATGGCCTTTAGCCTGTTGAGTAGCCAGGGCGGAGGACCCTGAACTGGTGGCGCTGGACCCATCGTCTGTGCCGGGGCTGGCACTGTATCAGCAGCAGAGGGGGTAGACTATGGGGTCCTAGACGAACCTTGACGAACTCTGGAACGAATCTCAGCTCACCGGGATTGAAGAGGTTGGTCATCCTCAGGTTCAGAGAATGCAGCCTGGGAATCAAGGGACTCACCATCACTGTCGGAGTTGTGCTCCGGTGTCTCAGTTGTGGGCGTTTTGCCCTTTACTTTGCCTCATTTTGGAGGTGCTTATTTTCCCTTTATAGAGAGAGCAACTGCTCCCTCATTGATAATGATGCCCCTTGCTCTTTTGTGGGGTGGCATACCACTATCGTTCAAATTGGTCCTAGCCATATCTGTAATATACACTAAAAAGCGTTAGAATTAATCCAAGAAAAATTGCAGAAACACTCGCCTAACCGATCGACGAGTCGCCGAATCACTTTGGCGAGCCAGATCGGGATCGCCGAAAGGATTGGTTCAAAAATTTCCTAGAAAAAAGATAGGTTGGCGATATGCAAGGCCTTTCGGCGAGCTCAGATTAGCCCGCCCAAAGTTACAGTGTATTTTAGGGATTAGGGGACTAGAAAGGGTGATCAAGGGATACTTTCGGTGAGTCACCAAGTGAACTCGGCGAGCTCAGGCTTCTCGCCGAAAGTTACAAAACCAACTCAACCAAAACAAGAAATTAAGGGCGATAAAGGGGGACTTTGGCGAACTGCCGAGTGGTTCGGCAAGCTCGACCCAGCTCGCCAAGCTGCCCAACGTGCCAATTTTCACCCCACTTCCCAAAATCAAACCTGCATCCCCCAAAAACAAAAACAAACAACACACTTAATCAATTAAGCCCAGACCCATCGACCCATACCACCGGGGTACTCAGACTTTCCCCGATTTGGCCAAAATTGGCCATTTGACGACTTTTGCCCTTCAGAATGACGTCAAACACTCCATCATTGGGCAAAGCACGTCATTTAGCACAATTTGGTTACTCAGACTTCACCCGACTAGACCCAACAACAATTTTACCACAACCAATAAATTTACGATCAATTTTAAAGCACGAAATTCAGGGAATCAACATTTTAAGCAATTAAGGCATGATATCGAAACTAAAATAGGCAAACTAGCACATCAAACATGATTTCAGTACAGGCCTAGCACACATCAATAAGATTGATACAATTGCATTTGAATTTAACCGCTAATTAAGAGTTTGGGGTTCAGAAAACCAACATTTAATGCCGAGATATGAGTTTGTAAAGCTAGGCGGCAATGAATTCCACTCCGAACACAAGATCAAAGAGCAACAAGAAACAAAAATGCAAGAATATAGAAAATTTAAAGTATGGGTGTGATTGTATGAGGCTAAAAGTGAGGGAATGTGGAAGAGTTTGAAATTTTAAACCTTTGGCCTTTAAAAACAGTTCAGTTCGCGGCCCTTTCGGTGATATTAGTCGTCCTTGCCGAACCACTCGGCGACAGCCGAGTGACTACCTACCTCGCCGAGTTTAACAAGACCTCCAGTTAATTTGGGGGTCCAAACGATGGACAAAGTCAGGCTCGCCGACCTATTCAAAGAATTGTCGACTCGTCCATGGGCCCGCTGAGTTTTACAGACTGCAACCTGATATTTTCTTTAGTCCAACGGTGGTCCAAGTTGGCCTCGCCGACCTCTTCGACGAGTTACCGACTGGACTTTTGGCTCGTCAACCTGCACTTTTCAATCACACTCCATTTTTAACCTGCACAATCAACACCAATTATTCCAAAAACAAACATAAAGCCATAAAAACTTGGGTTGCCGCCTAAGAAGCGCCTTAGTTAACGTTGTGACATGATGCAAGTCCCCGCTCAATCTTCGTTCTTGGGGTTTGCCATAGTATCACTAGGCAACCCCCTTGTTGTCTGAGGTTAAGATGCGAAGAAATCTGACTCATTTGGATCTCCAACTGTTTGATAGAGACGGAATGAGAGGTCACCGTCTGGTTGAGAGTCGATACATTTTCTTTCATTTCCTTTAAAACCTTATTGAACCCTTCAACCTTGTTGAGAATACGTGAGAGCATATCCTCAGTCCGACTACCCTCAGAATCTTTGGGCTTTTGACGCTCGTGAGAAGGAACATACCTATCATTCTCCCCACCTATTTCCTTCCACATGGCGTTACGATCACACCACTACCTATCACAGTCTCTCCAGCCCTCATCTCTATTCTAACCTTGGTTACCACCCGGCCTTGGGTAGTTTGCACGATAACCTCCTCATTGGTTAGCTAGGAAGTTCACTTCCTCATTGTACAATACTTCAAACTTGGCCTCGTCAAGGTTTACACAACCAACACCCACAGCATTTATACTCCTAGCACCAGCACCCATGACATTTTTTGCTAAAATGTCAAGTTGGGTCATCATCTGCCATGTTTTGGTCCCTCTCTTTATCTTTTTCAAGCTTCTCCTTTGTCAAATTAAAAGTGAGAGGGGAAACCTGATCTTCACGGGTGTACCATACCTGGTTTATCTTGGTCATGCCATCAAGGAGTTGGGCTGTTATCACATAAGGTTGTTGCATTAAACCTCCCGAAGAAAGTTGATCAGCCACTCCCTTGTTCACCGAATCAAGGCTTCTGTAAAAGTACTGCAGCAAGACATTATCGAGTAATCCATGAGTTGGGCATTGCAGCACCAACTTCTTAAATCTTAGCCAAGTCTCATGGATTGGCTCGCCCTCCAAACACTTGAAGCTTTGGATACTGTCCCTAAGTGTCATCATCTTCGAAGGAGGGAAAAATCGCACTTGGAATACAGTGACAAGCTCTTTCCACGAAGTGATAGTATCTCTTGGCAACTCAGTCAACCACTTACATGCTTCTCCTATTAGAGAAAATGGGAACAACCTCAGCCAGACCAACTCTTGGCGATATGTTCTTAAAGGAGAATGGTCTGCAAACATCAACAAAGTTCCTTATATGCTCATGGGGATCCTCATGAGCCAACCCACCAAACAACCCTTTCAATTGCAAAAGTTGCAACATGGTGCTTGTAATGAGGAACACAGCGTCCTCTTCAGCTGGAGGCAAACGAATGGTACCAACTCCACCCACTAGATTTGGGTCATTGACATATTGAGGTTTCTGATGTCATCTTGGTGTCCCACTTGGCTACCATTACTTTCGTTGACGCTCATTTCCTCTGTTTTAACAAGCACACAAAAACCAAAACTAAAAATAAGTAGATTCAACTATGACTAAAAAGAATGCAATTCAACTTCACCGAATGAATTTCAAACAACACCATTCCCCGGAAGCGGCGCCATTTTGATTAATAACGTTTCAAAGACACTTCATCCAATTCTAAGTGTCAACGATCGTCTATCAGTATAAAACTCAACCAAATGTATTGGGGTCGAATCCCACAGGGAGCGGTACGTGTTTCAGATTCAATTGGGAAGTATAAATGCGGTCAAATCAGTCATAGGAATAAAAATTATCGAATAAAGACATCATTCAAATCAAGGGGTGACACAAATATCAAATATGGGTTTTGGTTTTGATTATCAACTACAAACAGTAGTCACAACAATATGAATTAACAATAATGAGATAAGTTCTTGGGATGTGATCGATTATAGGCTAATATAGACACATGGGTAATTGCAACTATTAGAAAATAGCTAGATATTAGTGAGTAAGCTAGGCTATAGTAGAGGTAAATTTTCTCTCGAACAATTTACCCCAAATAAAGTGATTTCTCTCGAACATCAACAAGCATGCAAAATAAGAGCAGCCCACACCTTAATCCATTCTCTCTCTCGAGCTGAATGTGTGGGATTTGGTTTAGGATTCACTCTCTCGAGCTGAACCCAGGTCAACCCAGTACCCACAAACCATCAATCCATAATTTTAGTTCTAAAACCTCTCTTTCGAGCAAGCCAAGAACACAAACATAAAACTGCATTTGCAAGTACAATTCTTAAATTAAACAACAATTAATGATTAAACTTACTACTAAATAGCATTTAAACTAACAATTATCAATACCCATAAACTAAATAAGCCCATAATCACATAATCACACCCCAAGAATTGGGGTTTTAGCTAGACATCATAAAAAGGTAAAAATCGTTACCAAATTGATTATCCATCAACTGGGTAAGACTAATTTCGTCCTTACAATGCTCCAATTTGATGATCTTCAAAGACCCACTTCCAAATTCTCAAAAGTGAATTTCTTCAATCCTTCAAAGCTTAAGAAAAACTAGAGAAAACTCCACAATAGATTGTTCTAAAGAGTATTTCCTAAAAGACAGACAAAAGTTGCTAATCTAAATGTTCAAAAATGTATTTATAGTCACTAAAAATAAGCTACGAAATCTCATTCGGTGAAGTAAGTCGGGTTCGTCGAACCACTCAGCGAGCCACCCTTCGATCTTCTCCATCACCCTTCTGCCTTGGCATTCAGCATCCTCAAGGTCTGTAACTTTGGGCTATCTGTCTTGGCTTCGCGGAGTCATTCGGCGATCCGTCGACTGCTTCTTTTCATCGCCAACTTGGTTCATTCCTTCAGAGCTTGGCACACTGGAACTTTAGGCAGTCTGATAAGCCACTCGGCGACACGCCGAGTGCTCTTGACGATCCTTAGGTTCGCCCATCTTCATTTCTTCAACCTGTTTTGTTCCTTTTTGCCTGTTAGTGTCCTTGCTTTGTTCCTCAATTCATATTCTTGAAAATCAAGGATTTAACATCAGTTATTGGCACAAAATAAGTATTTGAGGACACTAAATCTATATAAACTAAGCCCTAAATGATTCCAAATCTCAAATCTCGAACTCATCACTCAACACTTGGAGCGAAGACTTCTTTGTATGCGGAAGACTTGCAGATCACCATTGAAGAACAAGGATTCTCTATGTGTTTCTCTGTGTGTCTTATTTTTCCTTCCTTCTCTTGGTCTTACGAGGACCCCATTATATAGGGTTTTGTGAGTATCTCAGTCTTCAAGTAATTTTAGAGGACCTTGGGTTTGAAGAACATGAATTGGGATCGTCTTGTCCACTTAATAGACTAACACAAATGTAATTTGGAATTTATTTAAGTCATAAATTTTGACTTAAATATTAATCCGACTTTATTAAGCAATAATTTAATTTTGTCAATATATCATAAATTTATGGATTAATCCAAAATTTAATATGAATTTATTAATAAAATTTTACTGTCTACACTCATTATGTCAGAAATAAATTAAAGTTACTGATTTTCTCATTGTTTCACTTTATGTTGATGGTTTCTTGATGATAGAACATAGAATATGTGGCTGATTGAAGAGTTTAATTAAGAAAAAAAATAAAAAATTTAATTAAGAAAAAGAAATGGTGCACATCGTTGAGATAACAAATCCTTGAACTATTAACATAATTTCTGCGAATGAAAATCATGCAAAGTTGTGGTGATGACACTTTAACCTACCAAAAAATTATGCATGGAAGTTACTTAAAAAAATTCATATGAAAATTCCAGGCAACAAGCGTACTAATGATTGGATGCTTGATGTATCTCACTACTACAAAGTCGGATGTTCTATTTGTGGCAAGTCTTTCAGATGTTTTATTTGTCGCAAGTGATCTTTTTTTTTGATTTGGCATTTTGCAACTGAAATGCATTTGCGCAGCAAAAAAAAAAAATTATAAGCTAACATTAACACTCAGTTTGGATCATTGTTATCCATTATTTCATAATATATTGTATTGTATTATACTCTATTGTATTGTATTGTATTGTATGGTAGATACAATGTTTAGCTAAATTGTATTGTTTGTTGTTGTTTAATAATATTTTTATTGTTTGGTTTTACTGTATCTAATTTATAAATTTACTAAAATATCCTTAATTATTCTAGGGTAGGAGATTTGAATAGAATTAAATAATATAGGATAAAGGGTAAAAAAGTATTATGAAATATTATGTCATGATATAATTGGAAAAAGAAATTAAATAACAATGGGAACACACCAAATCGATTATTTCATAAAATGAGGTTTTTCATTGTTACGTAACAATGAAATTTAACAATATAATACAATATATTTTAAGTAACAATCAAAACAAACATTATAGGTATAATAACGATACAATACAATATAATGGGTAACAATGATCCAACCAGAGTATAAAGGTATAATCATCATCATCATTATATATAAGTGTGGGTGGCCTTAATACTACGAAACTGATTAATAACCTCCACGTGGGCCGGAAAACGAAGGTTGCTGTCGTAAATAAATAAAAAAAGAGGGTTGCTTCTAACCCCCCCCCCCCCCCCCCCCCAAATTTGTGCTATTAAAAAGTACGTAATAATAATTAATTCTACGTCATTTCTCTCTCTCTAATTCCTTGGATTCTTCTTCCATACTTTCTATGCTCTTTTGCTCTCCATGCGAGTTCTTCTTCTTCCTCTTTTTTTCCCCGGTTTCTTCTTTTAAATTATTTATTTTGATTTCTTAAGATTTTGTGTTGTATGAGTCCCCAACAAGGTCTTCGTCGTCCAGGGGAATTTTCGTACTTCTATAAAGTCGTTCAGAAGCACTTTTGTACTTTAGTAAATAAAAAAGGTTTTACCTTAAAGTATTAGAATCTTCGGTGCTATACGCGTGTTCGGTTTACCTTATGCACTTTGCCGACCTTCAACATTCTTCGAGGCTCGAGCTCTCAAGCTCTCATGAGTCAACACCAATCCATCTCTCTCGGTTGTGGTAATAATTTCCTCTAATTAATTTCTTTATTGTACTTGTTTGTGGATAAATTTCCGATAGATTCTTACATGAGTATTGGTGTGTTACATATCTACAAATTGATACTACACAATTAGTGATTTTGGATAACTATTATTTGACACTATTTCTGATTAATTTTGTCATGAACTTGTGCTTCAGAAAACTATTGACCGAAATTCCCTAATGGTATTCTTTGGGTAAAAACTAATTGCTACAGATTTAGTCCCGTCTTAGGGGAAATTTGAAGTCAAAGTGTCATGACCCAAAACGAGTTGGCACCCACACGTAACCTCCTAGGTGGGCGAATCAATGAATTCAATTCCCAATATATATTACTTGTTAAACTTACAAAATACAAATCATAATACGGAAGCTCAAAACTTATTAAAGTAACCAATCAAATCAACCTCTAAAGTCTATTATACATTATCCCCAAAATCTTAAAGTCATCACATCAAGGATATTTAATCTTCAAATACTAAGTCTAAGAGTATTAAAAACACCAAAATAAATGAATAAAATAGTTTATGTCCAAAAACTAAGGACATCATACCATGACCAAGAGAATCCAACACGAGCTAGAATGAATAGCTCACCTTTGAACCTAATGTGCTGGAGACTGGCTAGAGCTGAGGGCGAGTCGAAGTCACTGGTACACTCATTGCACTCCACAAAAAGAAAACAAAGAAAAGCACAAGTAGGGCTCAGTACAAGGAACACGTACTGAGTAGATATCATCAACCAACCCAAAATAGAAATCAATATACAATGAATAATATAATAAAATCAACTATGCTACTTAGCAGGTGTCAAGCAACAAACAACATGAACCAGTGACAACAACACTAAAGTAAGTATGCAATCATTCACAATATCAAGCACAGATATGGGGACTCATGCATCCACACCACGCTCATTTAGGAAATGAGTTCTTTGAGATTGAGTATATTAAGTTAATTCAATATATTTTTCCTTTAATGTTATCGTGTCAGAACGTGACACTCCGATTCAAATATACCGTGTCGGAACGTGACACTTCGATTCAATAATATCGTGTCGAAACGTGACATTCCGTTCCAATTATACCGTGTCAGAACGTGACACTTCGATCCAATAATATCATTAATTTATTATTTATTATCACCACTTTTTAATTCATTAACAATATTTCATCAAGCCTTCTTTATTCAAGGCATCACTTGGATAGAGAGGTTCAAAATTATAAATTCCACGATATCAGGATTTCAGACCAATCACAAACCACACAACCAAGCTACACAATCACACAATCAAGTACATAGAGAACTTCAAAATATCATTCAATGTATATCAATCACTGTTAAGAGTCTATCTATCAAAGAGAATAAACCATAGCCTACCTCCACCGAAGAATCGAAGTCAAACAAACTACTTCTCCAATGCTTTTCCTTTCCTCATACTTCCGAACCTTTCCAATCTATCAAGTGCATAATTTGTAAGTCAACAAGACTATAAATACTCATATTATTCTATGTCTAGCGTAAACCTAAGAACTCACCTAATTCTAATATCAATTTCCTAAAGTTCAAACACAAAGGTAGGTCTTAATTCCTCCAATTAGCATAACTTTACTGAAATTTAAATAATTCGATACACCTAAAATTTAAGTTCCTATCTCAATATATTAAAACTTAATCTATAATAAGATAACTATAGAAAGAATGAAAATTAAAGTTGAGTTCTACCGCCAGGCGCCAGTAGCCTCAACCACGGAAAACCAAAACAAAATATAACACAATTAAAACACCTAGAACCCAATATTCCCAATTTTAACATATAAATATCAAAGTTGATTAACCCATCTTACTCTCTTACTGGTCATAATGTTTGGCCTCAATTTTCCAATTAACCATCACGTGGGTGCAGAAAGGAATTTCAATTCACCTCTTTCTTTTCTAACAAATAACATTATAATAATCATAATTCTCATCATAATATTAATATAATATAAATCCCCTCCTCCAACCATTAATATGTGAAAAGTAATATTGAAGCTTAATTATGCATTACCTCGAAAAGTTTTTATCAAATTCTGACGACGTCAAAGTTGAGTTCTCTCGCACAATAGTTTCCGCCGCACATAAGTTGTATTGGGATAGAAATAATAATAACCTTCCTTTCATTTGATTTAACTTTTATTACCCTAATTGTATATCTAATTAATTATAAAAGTAATAAAAGCGACTTACTATTAATTTTAATGTTATTTTCTTTAACCATCAACTAAATAAATTATTAAAACTACCCATTAATTCTATAATTATAGTTACAAATAGTCCAAAATATCAATTTAGAATCTATTGGAAAGTATTTTATGAAATAAAAAGCTCTAGTACTCAAAACGACCAAACGGATCGTTACATTAATACCAATTTACCCATCATTCGTCCTCGAACGATCAAAAGATGGCGAGGGTAAGAAAGGGTACATGTCTCAACGATTCTTCAAAATATTAGTACCCAAGCTCTCATATCAAAAGCATCAAACCAACCAATTGGATATCTATACCTCCTCCCTCACAATGCCTCAAATGGGGTCATTCAATACTCGAATGATAACTATTGTTATATGTGAACTCAATTAACAACAAAACTATTCCCAAAAACCACCAAAGTTAATCTTACACACGTCTGCAACATGTTCTCAAAGACTTTGACACAATTATTGGGACAAATCTTTTCTAACATAACCATGATAAAATCCTTAATCAATATTGGCTACAATGAGAAGTGAACCTAAACCAGCCACCACACACTCATAATGCACAAACCATCATAGATCTTATCAAGATTACATCCTCACAACATAATATTTCATCGAGCTTAAGCTATAAAAATATGATCTTTGGACATCAAGTAATCATCAAGGAGAATCGAACTCATCCAATCCAAAGATGGAAATGATCAAGTACCCACCATCGAGTGATATACCCAAGCATACAGAACCTCTAACAACACTGTTGAAATGCTAGATTAGTAGTTATTATAGACAAACCTTAAGAATGACAAAACTAGACCCAAAGGTCCTCACATTCAATCACACATAGCCAAACATAATGATGAGATAAATCTTAAGTCTATCAAACAACTATAAATTTTCATGGTAGCTCTCCTATAAATTCTCATAAGCAAAGTTGTGCATGTTGTATCACTAGTATACTTCAACTATCCCAAACAACACCAAATCTTCCATAACTAGAATGAACAAGTCTAACCAAGGATGTCACCCTACCAGGAGGGCAATCACAGATTTGGTACACCCGATCCACTACTAGGGACTCACCCATAGAAGCGAAAACACACACGGACGTAGAAAGTGAATCATACTCTAAACCACGCCCAGAATGAAGTAGTTGGTCACATAAGAATGTACATAAGCAAGGTCGAATAACTCTAGATACTCCTTCCATATTGCCCATATCAAACATTTTCATTCATCTGATTCTATCTCTTTGATTTTCTAGCTACCCACAATCACCAATTTAGTCCCTATTATAATTGCACACATACTTGGTTTATCGAATCACACATCCACTGAAGTCAACACTCTGAATACTAACAAAACATCATAACCACATCGATCATCTACCTTACTCCCAAACCATCATTAGTACCAAAGTATTCTTATCAAATACATGTTCAACTATGGCTGTCTCTCTTTCTATTTAAGCATTTCATGACAAATACGAGTCCCAAACAAGGCTAATAACACTATTTTCAAATTTGATAGTACCTTTCCATCGAGATAAAACTATTAAATCACACCCAAAGTCAACTTCACACCACTTCCACATACCATGCTTTAGCTACCATTCTAAACCATCACATACCTCATGCCAACACTTGGGGAAATTCTTGATCATTCAAATTATTCTGTATACTATAATCTCATAACCTCTATTCACCATCAAATGTTTATGTAACGCATCATAACAGTCTGTGTAGTCCCATCAATAGAGTAGTATTAATCCAACTCTAAATTCTTAATAACCATGTAAAATTATATCTCACCTTGTACATCATTCTTAAGTCATCTATCATAATTTGAGCAATCTAACCCCACGTAAAACTCTAAATTTTCCATACCTCATTGTTTGTCACCCAAATCAAAACTCAATCTTTATAAAAATCGATGATAAACTCCTAGTAAGTCTGTACCGAACTAGTTCACATCTCACAGTCATATCTAAACTCATAGGCAAAAATCAATACAACCTTCAACTACACCCCAATGGTTTATACGAGAGGTCTTATTCCTTCACTTTTCTCAAATTCTTCCCATGGTGCAAAATTCTAAATATCTCGACCCTTCAATATATCAGACTCTTGTTTCTCTAGCTCGCTTACTGATCTCATCCTTTTACCAACCACCCATGACGTTTTATTTCACACTTTAAATCAAAACTCTGAGGAAAATCCTTCCTTAGATCCTTTAACAATCAAAAGTAACAAACTTTATGATCCAAAACATGCATAAGTTCTTTCACATGCTCAATACCGATGCAATCAATCATTTCTTATCTTACCAATCCATATCTTGACAAAACATATCACCATAAATATAGACGTATAATTACAAAAATTGAATTGTACATTTAACTGTGTAACTCAATCCTCTTATCTATCAAACATTAGCTCATACCTTGAAGATTTTTAGGAATTCATGTATCTTAGCTTATTATTGATCGCCTCTTCGTAGATCTTACCATATCCTTCGCTAAAAATCCAACCATACTCATTACCAAACTCAAAATCACAAAAGAACATATCATCTCACTCGAGCTAAATGTATGTACACTCATTTCTCAAGTCTTATCCAATAGGTTTTAACCGATCTGATGAACACGTGACACTATTACCATAACCATAGTAAAATATATTAAACCGCACGTCTCTGTACCCAATTCTCAACCTCCTGAAGATACCTCTTTAGCCCTTGCAATTAGAGAAACTATTTTTGTTCTCACCGCTTTCTGAAGGCTACACTACATCCCACATTATTTTTTTCATTATGACTCTAGATCCTTTAAACTCTATTCGAGAGGTATCCCAGCATCTCCTAAAACTTTCCACATAACCACGCTACTCACCAAATAGAAGAAAATCACAACCTTAGATACTCATAAGTCATTGTTACCATACCAAATTTATTTAACCAACAATCCCTATCATATAGTTGCATCCCAATCACTATCCATTACGAACTCATATTATCATTATGATTTGTTAGCCCTTGACATCACTAGACAATCAACTTTTTGATCGACATGACACCTCAACTCAATTATATCAACCAAATACAAAGGATTAACCTAATTTTATACACGCTTTCTTACTAAAATCTTCAATTGCCTTCACCCAGGTATACTCACTGAAACTTTCCTTACCCATAAGCTTGTCATTCCGATATCAATCTACTCCTTTGGAGTTTAAGGTAAAATCGCCAGTCCTCATTTAGAATCCTCAAGATACACTTCACAACCTAAATGCATTAATACCGTACCAAAGATCCACCACTACAATCTTTCTTAAAAATAAAGTTTAACCTAAGCGTCCGTAGTAACAAACTAGTTGGTTTCTCAAATGTGAATGCAACACCGAATATCATTATCTAAACATGTCATACAATTGATAACTCCTTAAGTAGTAAGTATTCATACTTGTCAATCGATGTATTAGCTTCTACATACCACTAGTACCACATCGTGAAAGTTCGTTAGATCCATCACTAGAACACATCATACCCCGTCGAGAAAATCGTACATCAATAGCTAACACATTTCTATCCATTGAATAGATCCAAAATATTATTAAATTCATTCTTAGATCAGGTCAATTACAAAACTAACACACATCATAACTTTAACCAAGTAAGCATCGATATTATTGTAGTATTCGTATCATGACCCTTTTTTATATACACTCAATCTATGAAAATAATAGAGGTTCTGCCCTCAATTGCCTCAACATAATTTCATCATTCGCTAAGCAACCCATATATGTTATGATAACTTTACTAACTGTATTTTCCAAAGTAATGGTGTTCATTATCTAGCCGTCCCTTACAAAACTTCTTGAATGTTGTCACATTGTCAAAGTTATCTAGCTTCACCCCCTCTACCTTTTATTCCTCAAAGTCTGGGGTATATACTTCTCCATCGAAGAAGCTAGAAAATGTTGTTCAAGTCATATGTAGTGCCATTACTGGTAGGACTCAACACGAGACCACCACCACGTTTTTGCATCTCCCCAAAATTAGTATGTCAAAAACTCAACGCCCAATCACTCTACCATATCCATCTTATTAAACAACTCATGACAATCAACAAGGACATCATAAGCATCTTCATATTCAGTACCCATGAAGAATGGGGGTTTCAACTTTAAGAACTTAATAAGAAGATCATCATAGTCACTAGTCATTACATGCCTATAGTGAATCGGGAAAACATATCTATTTCTAATGACGCATCCTCTCTTGCTGGAGTTGGTGTTTTCAATTCTACTACTCTAGTACTAACCATATGTGAAATAGAGTGAAGAATGTCATATACCAATTTGTATCACCTAGATACCAATTTGATTCAAGTAGTAGCACGAAAGAAAGAAGGAAATAAGTTTTTCCTAAAGTCCTACGACCTCTCGAGGAAAAGTAAAGGCGTCCCCGTACTGTTCCGCAAGACTCTACTAGACATGTCCTTGTGATACGAGATCACTGAATCTAAAGTTTTGATACCAAGTTTGTCACGATCCAAAACGAGTCATGAGTGACACCCACACTTAACCTCCTAGGTGGGTGAACCAATGAATCCAAACCCCAATATATATTACTTGTCAAACTTACGAAATACAAACCATAATGC
Source organism: Solanum stenotomum (assembly GCF_019186545.1). NCBI lineage: Eukaryota > Viridiplantae > Streptophyta > Magnoliopsida > Solanales > Solanaceae > Solanum > Solanum stenotomum. The sequence continues at coordinate 31,575,781 of NC_064286.1, read as the reverse complement.
GAAAGCTCAAAACTTATTAAAGTAACCAATCAAATCAACATCTAAAGTTTATTACACATTATCCCCAAAACCTGAAAGTCATCACATCAAGGACATCTAATCTTCAAATACTAAGTCTAAGAGTATTAAAGACACCAAAATAAATGAATAAAATAGTTTATCTCCAAAAACTAAGGACATCATGCCATGACCAAGAGAATCCAACACGAGCTAGAATGAATAGCTCACCCTGGAACTTGAAGTACTGGAGACTGGCTAGAGCTGAGGGCGAGTCAAAGTCACTGATACACCCGTTGCACTCCATAAAAAGAAAACAAAGAAAAGCACAAGTAGGGCTCAGTACAAGGAACACGTACTGAGTAGGTATCATCGACCAACCCAAAATAGAAACTAATATACAATGAATAATATAATAAAATCAACTATGACACTTAGCAAGTGGCAAGCAACAAACAACATGAACCAGTGACAATAACACTAAAGTAAGTATGCAATCAATCACAATATCAAGCACAAATATGGGGACTCATGCCTCCACACCACGCTCATTTAGGAAATGAGTTCTTTGAGATTGAGTACATTAAGTTAATTCAATATATTTTTCCTTTAATGTTATTGTGTCGGAACGTGACACTTCGATTTAATTATACCGTGTCGGAACGTGACACTCTGATCCAATAATACCGTGTCGAAACGTGACACTCCGATCCAATTATACCGTGTCAGAACGTGACACTTCGATTCAATAATATCATTCATTTATCATTTATTATCACCACTTTTCAATTCATTAACAATATTTCATCAAGTCTTCTTTATTCAAGGCATCACTTGGATAGAGAGGTTCAAAATTATAAATTCCACGATCTCAGGATTTCAGACCAATCACAAACCACACAACCAAGCTACACAATCACACAATCAAGTACATAGAGAACTTCACAATATCATTCAATGCATATCAATAACTATTAAGAGTCTATCTATCAAAGAGAACAAACCATAGCCTACCTCCACCGAAGAATCGAAGTCAAACAAACTACTTCTCCAATGCTTTTCCGTTCCTCAATACTTCCGAACCATTCCAATCTATCAAGTGCATAATTTGTAAGTCAACAAGACTATAAATACTCATATTATTTTATGTCTAGCCTAAACCCAAGACCTCACCTAATTCTATTATCAATTTCCTAAAGTTCAAACCTAAGGGTAGCTCTTAATTCCTCCAATTAGCATAACTTTAATAAAATTTAAATAATTCGATACACCTAAAATTTAAGTACCTATGTCAATATATTAATACTTAATTTATAATAAGATAACTATAGAAAGAATGAAAATTAAAGTTGAGTTCTACCGCCAGGCGCTAGTAGCCTCAACCATGGAAAACCAAAACAAAATATAACACAATTAAAACACCTAGAACCCAATATTCCCAATTTTAACCCATCTTACTCTCTTACTGGTCATAATGTTTGGCCTCAATTTTCCAATCAACCATCACGTGGGTGCATAGAGGAATTTCAATTCACCTCTTTCTTTTCTAACAAATAACATTATAATAATCATAATTCTCATCATAATATTAAAATAATATAAACCCCCTCCTCCAACCATTAATATGTGAAAAGTAATATTGAAGCTTAATTATGCATTACCTCGAAAAGTTTTTATCAAATTCTGACGACGTCAAAGTTGAGTTCTCTCGCACAATAGTTTCCGCCGCACATAAGTTGTATTGGGATAGAAATAATAGTAACCTTCCTTTCATTTTATTTATCTTTTATTATCCTAATTGTATACCTAACTAATTATAAAAATAGTAAAAGTGACCCACTATTAATTTTAATATTGTTTTCTTTAATTACCAACTAAACAAATTATTAAAACTACCCATTACTTATATAATTGTAGTTACGAATAGTCCAAAATATCAATTTAGAATCTATCGAAAAATATTTTATGAAATAAAAAGCTCTTGTACTCAAAATGACCAAACGGGTCGCTACACAAAGTTCTTTTGCTAACTGTTGGTATGTGTCAGCTTCTGGTATTTAGTGATTCCTCAATCCTAGGTCATCCTTGAACCACCCTTCCTGAACCTGATTTGTGGGACCGCACTGGGTGCGTAGTTGTTGTTCGATGAGTTAATTCTTCATTCTTCGATAGGAAATTCGCCTTATGAGTTTTGTTATATATATCTCAATTCATTCCTACCTTATTAGCTCTATTATGCCTCGGATGGCATGGGGGTCACTTGGTAAATTGTCACGATTCAGACCGTCGTGATTGGAACACTAACTCTCCGGTGGGAGAACCATTACTACTACACATCTAAACAACTTAACTAAAACTAGAATAATTAAAGATACGGAAGCAGGTTTAAATGCAGAAATAAACTGGAGTTCCCATAAACTCCAAAAGATCAACAAACCATTACTAAACATTTGCGGAAACAATGCCTAGAACCTGAAAGTCAATGTACGAAAACTCTAAAGTTCAACAAGTCTAAGAAAAGGGGGGTACAACCCCAAAACTAAACAACCGAATATCTAAAGTACTAATCTAAGTCCGAAGAAAATGGACTAAGCAAAAGGAGAACTCATGGCAACCTGGAAGAACTGGCTCACCCTTTAATTCGGTCTCGATCATTGATCTCCTAGCTAAGGTCTATCAATAGCCGCCTGAAGATGCCCTGTAGTCAAAAAAGAACGAATAAGTGCAGTATCAGTACGCAACCACAGAGTACTGGTAGGATCACGTGGCTATTCCAGTAAAAAAAACATACATAAGCAGTCACAACATAGTAAACATCACATGTACAGAACATATATACACATTGGTTATCATTTCAGGAGCAATGTGCAATTAGACATCTCAATAACAAGTAGATATGACAATTCAATGGTCCTCTCATGGAACTGATACCCAAACTGTTAGTGTGCCGAAATGTGACACCCAATCCCAATTAGCATGTCGGAACGTGACACCCACTCCAATATAAGTGTCGGAACGTGACACCTGATCCATTCAACACAACCACAATCACACTCATATGTACATACTCATAATCATACAATCAAGTGTTGAATCATGGCATACATTTGTTAATTCATACTCATTTCATAAGGTTTGATCAACAATGTTTCATTCACATACATACATGCATTACAATGAAGCAATTACCAACATACATCACGTAAAACATGAAATCAAACCAGCACCTACCTCGAAACCAAGCTTGAATCCCCCTAAGGCACTTAAATCTTCCCTTTCTGGATTTTTTCCGCTTATTCTAGGTCTACAAACAATTAATATACGCAAGGATCAATAATTTAAGGTCTAATTATCCGGATTATAGCAAACTCAATAACCCAAGACCAACCCATGATCCCAATCCCCAATCTAGGGCTTTTTCCACCATTAACTTCATATCAAAACCTTCCCCCAGTAATAATTATCCAAGAATCTAAGTTCTATGGATCGAAAAATGGATTAGGGGAGTAAAATTCTTACCTTTAGTGCTAGAAGAGGTGGAAAACCTTCAAGAAATATCCCTGAGTCGTCTCTTAGCTATCTAGAATGAAACTTGTAGAAAATAACGTTTTTGGGGTTTAATCCCGACTTAAGTCGCGATTGGGACGTTATGGCAAACCCCATCCCGCCACAGTGGCCCCGCCCTGGCGGCTTGCGCGGAGACAGAATGTCGGAATTAGAATTTCAAACTCCCATTTCACAACACACCTTCAACTCATGACATTCAAAAACTACTCGTTCATGCTAAGGTCAGTTTCAGGAGTTCTACTCGCCCGAATTCGATTCCGTAAAGTCGTACAGGTTCCTTAACGTCTTAGTTATCTACTCATGTGATCAAATTCATAATTAGATTTCCCATGCATTACTATATTTCCCTAGACGTCACTGACTCAAATTTCGTCCAAATCTGAACTATGCTAGGAATTTCCAAGTTACTACTCAAAAGTTTTTTGTCCCAAATTCTTTTTCCATTGACTTTTCCATAATGACGGAATCAAGTCATTACCTAAATTTAGTGGTTTCAGAAGACCACTACCCTTCAAAAAATCACTGGAAATCTTTGTGAATGGGTAATTAAATATCTCCTATTGGATAACAACAATTAGAACTAGAGAAAAATTCAAGTTTGAAGATTTATGCGTACGATTTGGACAAGAAGTTCTCCAATAAATGCTAATGATAGGATATGCAGTAGGTTTTCACCATTGTTAGCTTTCACTAACAGTAGTGGAATTGGATAATTCTCTTCATCAAATCATAAACCATCTTCAACTCAATACTAAATTTTACGCCAAATTCTTATTTGATGTAAAATTAGGTGTTTTGGAGCTCCAACCCAACACCAAACTTTACATCATTTTGGTGTGTGAATAGTGTTACACCAAATTTGGTGTAACACTATTCATCACAGCAATTCACTTTATTGAATATTTTAATATTATTTTATTATACAAAACTTTTAATTAAACATTATATAAATTATATGTTTTAATTAAATTTCTTGTATAATTAATTATTTTTTATGTAATATTTTTATAATATTAATTTTAGATATAAAAGTTAGTTGTTTTTATAAATTAATTTTTCTATATATGACTTTTAAAAAAAATAAATTTATGTTAATTCTACTATAAATTATAATTGGATATAACTACAATTAAAACAACAATTAATCTTCACAAAAATTAAAAATGCAAACATATAAATTATTAAACAAATAATACAATGTACTTAAAAATAACCGAAAATAATAAACATCCAACAAAGTAGTAATTGACATACATCAAAATTGAAATATAAAATACATAGTAATTTTAAAAAGTACAACAGAACATAATAATTTAAAAAAATTAGAACAATAACTTAATAAGCTGACAGATTCTTTCCAGATCCACCCATACTATTAAAATATGAATTGTATTGGGTCGAAAATTGTTGTGGGACTTCTTTTTTCCATTATTCGAATTTGTTATTTACGAACAAATTCACGAACATTTGGATCATCAAAACCATCCAAATTCATTAACATAATTTTATTTTCTTCTTTAAATTCTTTCAATTTCAAATCTCTATCTTTCAACTCCCTGTCTAGCTTCTTCTCTGAATTGGAATTTGCCAACATCTCAACAAGCCGATCATTTTGTAATTTGACACTTTTTGAAGCATATGAAAACCCTTCATCGACTTTTCTCTTCATTTTGGCTTTTTTCACCTCACTAGGTCGTTGTGATGATGTAGAATTACCTGTAATATTCTCATTTATATTAAAACGACTATAAAAGAAAATAATATGAACTATATATGGTGAATGTTTTAGAAAGAATTTGTTTTATGAAATAAGAAAATATAAATGAAATAAGAAATAATAATATAATAATGAAGAGAGAGAAAAATATATTTTTTTGGTGAAAAATTTGGTGCAGTGGATTGGAGTTGATTTACACCAAAAAAATGTTGACACCAAATTTGATGTTTGGGTTGGAGATGCCCTTAAGCTTTAGACACACGTATTGCATCTTCCATTTATGAATTTGATATAAATATTGGATGCTATAAAATTATTATAAGATATTGGCTGTCAGTTACTCTTGAGAGTTATCGTATAGTTTTGGAGTCCCTTAATTTATTCTGTGTGGTATTGTACTGGAGAATGATTTATTTGCTGCATGTACATTGCAAGATTTTCCTGGTAATTCTAACATTGTAATATATTCAGCTAATTTTTTATTTGACTTATTTGATACTCAAATGAGATGGGTAATAAGAATGAGATATCAAGATGACTAAATTTCAGAATTCTCTCTTTTTGCATGACTATAATGAAAATGGAGAGCTTTCATTCCAAGTTTTCTTATTTGGTTCATACACTAGCAGCTAAAAATGCTCTCATCTAGATATCATCTCGGCTACACTTATAGTTCTTGTTAAATCTTTTGTGTCATATATTTTTTTATTTAGGTTTCCCGCTCAGACTCCTTGCTTATTTATCTGAACAAGAATTTTCAGGTACAGAAGCAAGCTCAGTCATGTTACAATTATTCCATAGGATTGTCTTTCTGTTCTAATTTTGAGTCATCAAAACTATGGAGATTACACATTTTTGTAATTTTGTTTATCCTTGAAGAGAATTGCATGTTTTTGGTCCTTATCAAGAGAGATACTAGGGAATCTTGCTGCACAATTAGGTACCCAACCTCTTATTACTTCCACTTCTAAATTCACTCATTTGGAAGTTGCAATTTGGCTAAGAGGACTCTCTGGTACTTCCATTCCTTCTTATTGTACTTCTAGCTTAGCTCAACCCAACTCGGATAGCAAGAAGTGGGTCAACACCAACTGCACAACACTAAATACTTTCATGCAATAAAAAAAAATAGTAAAAATTTGTTGATTTGCCGTATCTGTTTTCCTGAAATGTGACTTCTCTTCGCGTAAAAGCTTCCCTAGGTTCTTGCAATGATGGTTAACGACTCAGGGATAATTGAGTGTATATTTCTTGCAACAATTTTTTTTACTTCTTTGTTATTTTTTTAACCAAGATCTTAATACTCTTTGTGATACCTTGTCATACCATTATACCACCTCTCCCCTGTGATGTTTTTTTCATATAGCTTTTTTTTTTTGGTTCAACTGACAATCGAAAATGACAATACAGACATATGGTAGATATGCAACAACTCTTGAAACGAATGATGAATTGCATGAACTGCAGGTTGTTGATAAATGTAAAGCATCAGAAAGTGAAGAAAAATTAAAAATATCTGAACTTATGAGGATGTCAGGTTGTACAGGTACCTTCATATTTCGATAAATAATTAAACCATGTACTTCTTTACACTTGTCTTTAAATATCTCTATAATGATTGTTTACATTCGCTACACGTGTCTTCAACTAATGATGTACCAACTGCTTTGAGGAACAAGAAGAACTACCAAGTTCCATGGTAGGATTCAGGGTGATAAAATTACACCATAAAATATTTAAAATGAACAATAATGTTCCATATTTTTGGCTTCTTCGACTCTAATAGCTTCTTAGATGACTATAATAGAATGAGCACTACTAAAGAACTGCCAAAAAGCGACAGACTGCGTCATTTTTTTGGCCAAAAGCAACGCAGTCAATCTCGTCGCTTTTTGGCTTGACGCTTTTCCAAAAGCGAAGGACTGTGTCGCTTTTGGTTTTATTTAAAAAAAGATTGAAGAATGCGACGTCGTCCGTCGCTGTTTTTTAATTTTAAAAAAGAGACGAAGACCGTTGCTTTAATTAATTTTTAATTTTTTTAGAATCTTGAAAGCGATGGACAATGAGACACCGTCCGTCACTTTTTTGGAAATAAAATTTTGAAAAATCCAGAAAAGCGATGAACTAAAGGACCTTGTCCGTCGCCTTTCTGGGTTTTTTTTTATAAAAAGTAACAGACTAAAGGATCCTATCCGTCGCTTTTCTGGGTTTTAAAAAAATAAAATCTAGAAAAGAGACGGACAAAACCACCCTGGCCATCGCTTTTTCTGCAATTTTTTTGACAGCAGAAACTGCCCACCTACAAAAGCAATTTAATTCAGCCCCAATCAAAGACAAAACATTATAAAGAAGCTACACAAAATATAAAACAACAAACTTAAATTAACATTTAAAAATATATAAATCACAATTTAAAGACTTTAAAGTCTTTCAAAATTTGTTTCAAAATTACAAAAAATCGTTTCAAAATTACAAATAGTTCATAAAGACTATATTTTATAAAGAATTTTTAACTTCAACCTAATAATTAGTTCATAAATTCTATAAATCAAGATTCCTAAATTTCACAACCTAAAGTTTAAAATCCTACAATACTTCAAGATTTCTAAAGTTCTAAAACTTCACAATAATTCAAGATTTCTAAAGTTCACAACCTAAAATTCTAAAATCCTACAATAATTCAAGATTTCTAAAGTTCACAACCTAAAGCTCTAAAATCCTACAAAAATTCAAGTTCTCTAAAGTTCACAACTTAATGTTCTAAAATCCTACAAAAAATCAAGTTCTCTAAAATTCACAACTTAAAGTACTAAAATTCTAAAATAATTCAAGATTACTAACGTTTCACAACCTAAAGTTCTAAACTCCTACAAAAATTCAAGTTCTCTAAAGTTCACAACTTAGATTTCTAAAATCCTACAATAATTCAAGATTTCTAACGCTCGTAACCGTATAAAGTTCTAAAATCCTACAAAAATTCAAGTTCTCTAAAGTTCACAAACTTAAGTTCTAAAATCCTACAATAACTCAAGATTTTTAAAGTTCACAACCTAAAGTTCTAAAATCCTACAATAATTCAAGTTCTCTAAAGTTCTAAAATCCTACAAAAATTCAAGTTCTCTAAAATTCACAACTTAATGTTCTAAAATTCTAAAATAATTCAATATTTCTAACATTTCACAACCTAAAATTTGTACAAAAATTCAAGTCCTCTAAAGTTCACAACTTAAAGTTCTAAAACCTACAATAATTAAAGATTTCTAACACTCACAACCTTCTAAAGTTCTAAAATCCTACATTAATTCAAGTTCTCTAAAATTCACAAATTTAAGTTCTAAAATCTTACAATAATTCAAGATTTCTAAAGTTCACAACCCAAAGTTCTAAAATCCTACCATAATTCAAGTTTTCTAAAGTTCACAACTTAAAGTTCTAAAATCCTACAAAAATTCAAGTTTTCTAAAACTCACAACTTAAAGTTCTAAAATTCTACAATAATTCAAGATTTCTAATGTTTCATAACCTAAAGTTCCTACAAAAATTCAAGTTCTCTAAAGTTCATAACTTGAAGTTATAAAATCCTACAAAAATTGAAGTTCTCTAAAGTTCACTACTTAAAGTTCTAAAGTCCTACAATAATTCAAAATTTCTAACGCTCACAACTAGGGCTGGGCATTCGGTAATTCGGTTCGGTTTCGGTTTTTTTTTCATTTTTTTCGGTTTTCGATTCCTGTATCACGTGTACCGAACATCGAACCAAATTATTTCAATTCGGTTCGATTTTAATATTTCGGTTCGATTTATATTATTTTGGTTCAGCTTTTATTAGTTCAGTTTTTGTTGTGGTCGCCAGTTGTTGCTATGGTCGCCGATTGTTACTGTTGGAGTGCTACTCCGCTGGTCGGCTGGCGGTTGCTGCTGGTCGGCTGGCAGCTGCTGCTGGTCGGTCGGTCGCTGGTCTACGCGACGACACCGAAAGTGAAAAGTGGGAAAGCGTTAAGATCAGTGAAACGTGAAAGCAGCGCTGGACAGTTGAAGAAAATTAGGTAAATCTGAAATGTGAAAAGTGTGGTCACTACTCACTGACCTAATTCAATTGTGCATATAATATTTCTTATTAAATAATTAATATTAATAATTAATATAATATTAATATATATTATAATATAATATATTTTGATAAACCGAAATATCGAATAATACAAAAGTCACATACGAAACAGAACCAAAATATCGAAAAATACAAAAAATTATACCGAATACCGAGCCGAAAACCGAAATACCGAAAAAATTTGGTTCGGTTCGGTATTTATGCCCAGCCCTACTCACAACCTTATAAAGTCTAAAATCCTACAAAAATTCAAGTTCTCTGAAGTTCACAACTTTAAGTTCTAAAATCCTACAATAATTTTAGATTTCTAAAGTTCTAAAATCCTACAATAATTCAAGTTCTCTAAAGTTCACAACTTAAAGTTCTAAAATCCTACAAAAATTCAAGTTCTCTAAAATTCACAACTTAAAGTTCTAAAATTGTACAATAATTCAAGATTTCTAACGTTTCACAACCTAAAATTCTAAAATCCTACAAAAATTCAAGTTCTCTAAAGTTCACAACTTAAAGTTCTAAAATCCTACAATAATTCAAGATTTCTAACGTTCACAACCTTATAAAGTTCTAAAATCCTACAAAAATTCAAGTTCTCTAAAGTTGAAAACTTTAAGTTCTAAAATCTTACAATAATTCAAGATTTCTAAAGTTCACAACCTAAAGTTCTAAAATCCTACAAAAATTCAAGTTCTAATTAAATTCAATAGTTCAAATCCAATTTATAAAATTAGTTATATATAAACATCTAATCCAAGAATTAATTAGTTATTTTCAAGTTCCAAGTTCAAGTTCAAGTTCTAAATTCAAGTGTATATCTAGTTAAATATAAACTTCTACTCCAACAATTAGTTATATATTCAAGTTCTAATTCAAAGAAAACCTCATCGATCAATATATATTCATGACATTCAAACATTTATCACTATATAGTCATGACATTCAAACATTCATCATATACACTTCAATTAGTAATTTCTAACTTCAAAGTAACACTTTACTAACTAACAATATATCAATCAAATTTTTAAAAAAATCTCAATTCACAATCAAATTACATATTTTCAAGTTCAAACTAGTCCTAAAATTAAAAAATTCTAATTCATTCACTAATTACAATACCCAATTTAAAAGAAAACCCTAAAATAAAAAATCTTCAATTCTCTACCTAACTAACAATAATCAAATCAAATTATCAATAACACAACCCAACAAACTAAAACAATAATATACTAACTAACAAACTAATTATAATTACTAGAATTGAAAAAAAAAAAACTAAGATCAAATTCTTACCTTAACAACGACGGACATCGAGTGGCGGCGACGGGCAGCGCGACAGCGGCGAAGGCAGCAACCCAGCAACGGCGACGGTGGAGGCAAGGATTGGATGGAATCTTCTAGAAAGAAGGAAGATAATAAGAGAGAAGAGAGAAGAGAAAAGAGAGAAGAGAGAGAGAGAAGAAAATGAGTAAACCCCGATCTGCCTCAAAGATATTTTAAGAAAAGCGACGGACAACGTCTCTTTGTCCGTCGCTTTTTTAAAAATATTTTACCTGCATTTTGACCAAAAAGCGACAGACTAAGAGACGCTATCCGTCGCTTTTTAAAAATGTTTGACTAGATATTTTGACCAAAAAACGACGGACTAAGAGATGCCGTCCGTCACTTTTTTAAAAAATAATTAATAAAATAAAACAAATTAAAAGCGAAGGACGGCGTGGTTATTTTTAAAATTTTTAAATAATTATTTTAAATAAAAAGCGACGGATATTGTCTCAACCTATATTAAATAATTAATTATTAATTATATACTCCCTCTGTCCCTAATTATTTGTCTACTTTTGAATTGACACACCTATTAAGAAAATAATTATTGGCATAGTGAGTTTACCATTTTACCCCTATTAATTATAAAGTGGATGAATTAAAAACTTAAGGTTTTTAAGAAGTTATACATTTTTCAAAGTAATTAATTGTAGGTATAATAGGTAAAATATATTGTCATTTCTTAATTTGTCAAAATTGACAAGTAATAAGGGACAACTAAAAAAGGAAAAGTGGCAAAGTAATTAGGGATATAGGGAGTATATGTTTGGCGCAAAAATCCGCGAAAAAATGCGACGGACTAAGAGATGTTGTCCGTTGCTTCTTGTAAAATAATTTTAAAAATAATTATTTTTATTAAAAAGCGACGGACAGGGTGGTAATTGGAGTCGCTTTCTAGAGCGACACCGTCCGTCGCTTTTCGTTTCGTCGTTTTTTAGCAGTTTTCTAGTAGTGGAGAGCTCTCATCTGAGCATGTCGCATTGAATTGGTAGCTCAACAGAGGTGCTCAAAATAAACAATATATCTATGTGAAGTGCTCTTTTGTGATTCTACAAGAGAAAATATGATAATGTCATAATGTGTGATAGCTAATTAGTTCATAGCACCGAGAGTTGTATAGCGCATCATGGACTATTTGAATCTCCTTCCATAGTTGAATTGTTTTTGCTGAAATGTAATGCTTCATGTTAGTTACATAGTAAAATTACAATGACTGATTTCAGAAATTTGCGCTAGCCACCATCTCAATTGACTGCATAGAATTGAAATTTTAATTGTTATTCATGCCTTTAGTATGTACTGGTTATGCCACCATTTGGTAACCTATTATCTGTTGCAAAGTAATAATTAATAATTGTTTATGTTGCTACACCCTCCCTCTGTTCTTCGAGTATATTCTAATCTTGATGTTTCCCTATTCCATTTGTTAGGTGTATTCCATTGTTATCGGTTTTGGCTTCAATAGTCACCGTCAGTTCAAGATTGAATAAAGAATGCAGAGATTTTATTAATTTAATGACAAGATCTTGGAACACCAGGTGCTATGTTTTCAGGATACTTTTGATTTTCTTAATCATTACGCCTTCTCGTCTTTACCAATGAATCAACTGGTCTATTAAGAAAGTCATCCATTATTAAATTAACAGTTAATTAATTATCTTTTCTACCGAAGAAAATGTTGGGTTCCAAAATGATTAGAACATCATATGGAAGCTTGCAATTGCAAATCATATGATGGATAAATTAGATGACAAAAACTTATACTAAAAATCAAAATATTATTATATGCAATTTGGCCAATTAGCCTACATATTAAAAACTAATAAAAAAATATTAAAATTGTAGAGAAAAAATCTCTCCATAAACAAAAGTCGCTAAACGACTACATTGTTGATATTATTGTGTTCTTGATATGAGAAGATGGGTCTTCAATTTATAGATCTCCTAACTTTTTCTCTAAGGAAAGAATAAACCAAATATGGGAAAATAATATATTTTCCTTTCATGGAAAGTAAAATATTTAAAAGTAAAATATTTATGGTAATATTTTGTCTTTTCTTTTAGAAAAAAATAAACTTCAAATAATGTAAGAAAATCAGGGCAAAACCCTAACAAATCTCCCCTCTTGGCTGGATTTTCTTGACAAAACTTGATCTGTCTTCTTCAATTACATGATAATCTTTGTTCTTCACATAGTCTTCATCACTGCTGCTTGTCATGGTTAAAAATAGATTAAAATTATTTTGTTTTTATTTTTAAAATTGCAGCAACAGAAATGTTGAAAATATGGTTTAAAAATTCTTCTCCACATGTAGCTAGGGGCGTGCACTATTCGGATTAAACCGAATAACCAAACCAAACCGAACCAAAATTTTATTTGGATTAGTTTTTTGGTTTTTCGGATTGGTTTTGGATTAATAAATTACTTTGTTTGGTTTTTTGGTTTGGTTTCGGATTTTAAAAAATAAAAAACCGAATTATATAATATATATATATATTAACCATTTTTGTCTCTTTTTAGTTATTGCGTTTCATAATGATTACATTTATATTTTATGTTTGAACATCTATAATAGGTATACTTATACATATTGTGTTTTAAGTTTTACTTATGATTTATAGTAGAAAGTATATTTAAGGGATTAAATATTATTCTTTTGGTTATGTTACTAATTATTGACATAATTGAATAACCAAATTGAAAAAAGTTGAACCGAATAGAGGAAAATCAAACCAAACCAAATTTATTTTGGATCAGATTGGGTTACACTTTTACAAGATCAAAAACCGAAAAATCCAAACTGAATAGTGCAAAACCAAACCGAAAAACCATATTGATTACAAATTCTTTCGAAACCATCTTGTGCCTGTCTTCAACCTCATTGAACCATAGGACCGTCGGGCCATGGGATCATTGGACCATGTACTCTGATACCACTTGTTGGGTTTGAAAATGATTAGAGCGTCACGCAGAAGATTACAATTGATAATCATATGGTGTATAAATCAGATGACAAAAACTTATACTAAAATCAAATATTATTATATGGAATTTGGCCAAATGTCCTACATATTAAAAACTAATATAAAACATTAAAATTGTAGAGAAAAAATCTTCCCATAAATAAAAATCTCTAAACGACTACATTGTTGATATTATTGTGTTCTTAGTATGAGAAGAAGGGTCTTCAATTTATTGATCTCCTAATTTTTTCTCTAAGGGAAGAATAAATCAAATATGAAAGAAAAATATATTTTTCCTTTCATGGAAAGTATAAACATTTTATGGTAATGTTTTGTCTTTTGTTTTAGAAAAAAATAAACTTCAAATAAAGTAAGAAAATCAGGGCAAAACCCTAACAAATCTCCCCTTTTGGCTAGATTTTCTTGACAAAACTTGATCCGCCTTCTTAAATTGCATGATAATCTTTGTTCTTCGCATAATCTTCATCACTGCTGCTTGTCATGGTTAAAAATAAAGTTTAAAATATATGGGTTAAAAATGGGTTAATTTTTTTTTAAAGAAAAAAGAAATTGAAGCAACATGAATGTTGAAAATTTGATTTAAATTTTTTTTCTTCACATATAGCTAGACAAAAATCTTCATTATCATCAAATTGATTACAAATTGATTTGAAACCATCTTGAGTTTGTCTTCAACCTCATTGAACCATAGGACCATCGGACCATGGGATCGTTGGACCATGTACTCTGATACCACTTGATGGGTTCAAAAATGATAAGATCGTCATGCGAAAGAATAGAATTGCAAATCATATGGTGTATAAATCAGATAACAAAAACTTATACTAAAAATCAAAATATTATTATATGGAATTTAGCCAATTGGCCTACATATTAAAAATTAATAAGAAAAAATTTTAAAATTGTAGAGAAATAATCTCCTCATTAACAAAAGTCTCTAAACGACTACATTGTTGATATTATTGTGTTCTTAGTATGAGAAGAGAGATCTTTAATTTATAGATCTCATGACTTTTTCTCTAGGGAAAGAATAAACCAAATATGGAAGAAAATATATTTAACCTTTCATAAAAAATAAAAACATTTATGATAATATTTTGTCATTTCTTTTAGGAAAAAAAAACTTCAAATAAGGTAAGAATATCAGGATAAAACCCAATAAATGTCTCCTTTTGGCTGAATTTTCTTGACAAAACTTGATTCGTTTTCTTCAATTGCATGATAATCTTTGTTTATCACACATTCTTCATCACTGCTGCTTGTCATGGTTTAAAAAAGTTTAAAATATATGGGTTAAAAATATTTTGTTTTTATTTTTAAAATTGTAACAACAAGAATGTTGAAAATATGGTTTTAAAATTCTTCTCCACATGTAGCTAGACAGAAATCTTCATTATCATCAAATTGATTACAAATTGATTTGAAACCATCTTGAGCATGTCTTCAACTTTATTGATGTTGGGATATACTATTAACCATATGGTTGAGTTATAGTATTGATTTTAATCCTTTATAAAGACTTTACGTTTTATGTAAATTGTTACAATAAAGTTTTTGTTTGAATAGATCATTGTGTTTATATGTGTGTCCATTACTTATATAGTAGACGATTTTTGGGTATGGATTTGCTTAACTCATACGCAGAAGATTAAAATTGTCGGTTCTTATAAGTCATAAATTAAATGTTCACAATCAAAGATGAAATTTGACAAACATCTTGATGATTGTAATACAAGATTAAAAGTAATTCAATCTTAATTATGGGAATGGTAAAATTCCAACTTCTTGTGTTAGTACATTTTGCATGTATTGAACGGACCAAATTGAGATATGCATTTAAATTCTAAATTTCAATAAATAATATCTCTAGTCCATTACATGAGCTTATACTCTTAATTGATGTAGTTATTATGATCTGTGTAGTTTGCTTTATTATTTTCATCTATTAAAATGTGAGACTCTATGATGAGTCAAAAAATTCCTAATGGATTGGATAATAACAAATTACATTCGTGAATTAATAATTAGCTGATAGAACCATATCTCGGATATGAGAAAGAAGACACCCCTTTATGGTTGCTTATAAGTAGTTATGTGAAAACCCTGCAGGTGGATTATATATGTATATCCGTCACGTGAATTAATTTAAGCATAAAGATAAAGGATTAAATTAATCAATGGATTAAATTTTTCAAAAGTTTAATTTAATTGATTGGTGTCAGTAATTCTAACATGGGGAGTTAAATAAGTTGTAACGAAAAAAAATTGAAATTAAATAGAGGAGTGCAGTTGCAGATTTTTAGAGGTACAATCTGTGATTTATTATGATATGATTAATTCATGCTTTTTACGAATTAAATATTATGATTGGAAGCCTCTGCTAATAAATTTGTGGTCCCTACTATGCCTGATTAATTGATCGAGTTCGGAAAAGAAAAGAATTGTTAGTATTTTTTTTCAGCTTAGGAATAAATTGTTTTTGACTTTTATTAGTTTGAAAGAGAAAAACTTTTTCTTTCCTTAAAAGAAGAAAAAAAAGAAAATACTGCAATGTTTTATTTCCTTAGAAGATGAAAGAAACAAATAATAGTGTTTAATGGTTATTAGTGGCTATTAATGGTGTTTAATGGTTGTTGATTATCCTTGGTGTTTAATGACTTTCTAAATACACTTAATGATATTTAGTGGTTGTTGATAACTATTGATCATGATTGTCAGATACTCTTACCATGTCAAAATACACTTAATGGTATTTAATGGTTGTATTGATCATGGTTATTGGATACACTTAACAGCGTCCAAATACACCTAAAGGTATTTAATAACCATTAATTATGACTAGAAACATTTCATCTTTTAAACCTTTCCCTTATACTGAAAAGTATAAATAGGGGTGGTGTTTCTCAACGAAAGTATATCCTTTTTTTAAAAAAAACTCTTGCCCACACAAGACTTGATTAAGAAAGTTAGTCAGGAATTAGTAAAAGACTACAATCCTGGAGTCCCAGTCCCTGAACGAGTTGTGTGAAAGCTACAAAAAGTTTGAGTTTCACAATTTATTTAGATTACATTATTATGCTTTTATGTAAGTTTGTGATTCTGAAAAATGCTATCGATGTGCATATTCTAACAATTGAACCATAGGACCATCAGATAATGAGATCGTTGGCCCATGTGCTCTGATACCACTTGTTGGTTTTGAAAATAATTAGAGCTTCATGCGCGAGCTTGGCAATTGCAAATCATGTATAAATCAAATGACAAAAATTTATACTAAAAATCAAAATATTATTATATGGAATTTGACAAATTGGCCTACATATTAAAAATTAATGAAAACATTAAAATTGTAGAGAAAAAATTTCCTCGAAAACAAAAGACTCTAAACGACTACATTGTTGATATTATTGTGTTCTTGGTATGAGAAGAAGGGTCTTCAATTTATAGATCTCATATTCTTTTCTCTAAGGAAAGAATAAACCAAATATGAAAGAAAATATATTTTTCCTTTCATGAAAAATAAAAACATTTATGGTAATGTTTTGTCTTTTCTTTTATGAAAAAATAAACTTCAAATAAGGTAAGAAAATCAGGGCAAAACCCTAACAAATCTCCCATTTTGGCTGGATTTTCTTGACAAAACTTAATCCGCCTTCTCCAATTGCATGATAATCTTTGTTCTTCACACAATCTTCATCAGTGCTGCTTGTCATGGTTAAAAATAAAATTTAAAATATATGGGTTAAAAATATTTTGTTTTTATTTTTAAAATTGCAGTAACAAGAATGTTAAAAATATGGTTTAAAATTTTTTCAACACATGTAGCTAGACAAAAATCTTCATTATCAACAAATTGATTTGAAATCATCTTGAGTCTGTCTTCAACCTCATTGAACCATAGGATCATGGGATCATGGGATCATTGGCCCATGTGCTCTGATACCACTTGTTGGGTTCGAAAATAATTAGAGCGTCATGCACAAGCTTGCAATTGCAAATCGTGTATAAATCAGATGACAAAAACTTATACTAAAAATTAAAATATTGTTATATGAAATTTGGTCAATAGGCCTATATATTAAAAACTAATAAAAAACATTAAAATTGTAGAGAAAAAAATTCTCCCCATAAACAAAAGTCTCTAAATGACTACATTGTTGTTATTATTGTGTTTTTGGTATGAGAAGAGGGGTATTTAATTTATAGATCTCCTAACATTTTCTCTAAGGAAAGAGTAAACCAAATATGGAAGAAAAATCTATTATTATTATTTTTTGGTTTCACACCCATAAGAAGGAATGAAAAAATTAATAAAAAGTAAAAATATTTATGGTAATGTTTTGTTTTTTCTTTTAGGAAAAATTAAACTTTGAAGAAAATTAAGGCAAAACTCTAACAGAAAATGATTCATAATCAAAATTAATTGAAACACACTCTATAAATTTATGATACTTGATATATAAGGAGACGGAGAGTCTCATTTATGTATTAGTAAATCACATTAATAATGTAATATTTAATATTTTGCTTAATCTTTTTCCCTGGTTTTGGTTCTGTCACCAGATAGTGTCAAAGAAGTGTGAGAATTTTATGTAAGTATGAATTTTCATACAGTGATTGGACATATTGATTTCACTCTGAAATGAAGAGATTTTGTCGCAGAAAAGAATGACACATTTTTCAAATTTCAAAAGGGATGTATTCATTGTAGCAATGACAGAGCGTACAACTTGGACCTAGTTGTATGAAAATAAAAGACCCTTCCTAGCTCCTACCCCATAGGCCAAAAAACACAAAAAATTAAAATTTTATTTATTATATTATATAACGAAGAGTATAGATATGAACATCAATTCAAGTGGCAGGATCCAAATCCAAATATTGTTTGAAAATTATGTGCACAACGGAAGCATATCAGAATCTTACTGCTTACATGAATAATAGATATAACCAATAAAGTTTATGCTAGAATATATAAACTTGTTGAAATTTAATTCAAGAATTACCTCTTCAAGTGTGAGTAGATACCTTCAAGTGAATCCCCAAATTAGATTGATCTTCAAATGAATCCACAAGATAGACGGCAGCTATGATTTTCTACAGTGATCCCAAGTTCACATCCGAACTCTCTCAATACGTGGGTGGGCAAGTATAAATAGAAAACTAATCAATCTTTTGCTAGGTTAGGAGAATCCCTACTTATTAGAGATTTCTTTCAATCCAAAAAGGAGAACAAAACCCAGTCTATTTTTTTTTCTAAAAAAAAAACACGCTTGTTTTCTTTTAAAACCAAACTCACGCCTAATTCTTCTTCTCCCCTTAGAAATAGGATTCTGAATTCTAGTTAAATATGGGCACTGTAGGAACCACAAAATTAATTACTGAGGCTTCCTATTATGAAAATAATTAATTTGAATTATTCTTACCATAATAAATTACAAATCATTTTACTAGAAATTCATAATTGCGCTCCTCTATTTATATTTCGAAATTCTCCATTAAACACTTAGGTAATTCTCCATGTTAAGATTACAGATATTAATCAATAAATTAAATTACTGACGAATTTAATTCAATGATTAATTTCCTTTAGAGCACTACTTAACTTATTTCAACGTGTCAGATTCATAAATCCACTTGTAAGGTTTGAAACGATGAAAACTTATAAGTTTTTCAAAAAGGCATATCAATCAATCTCTATAACGAGACATGAATTCCATCAACTAACTTATTATTTCACCAATATATATTATCATCCAATCTACCAGACATATTGATCCATCTCAGAATCTCACCTTTTAATAAATCAAAATGATAATTAATATATACAGATCCTAATAGTTATATCAGGATTGAGAATATAAGTAGATTTAATAGTTTAGAGAATATGTTTTTGTCAGTCAGTCTAAAACAACTATCTCTACTCGGTCCCGTTCAATACATACAAAATGTACTAGCACAAGAAGTTGGAACTATACCATTCTCATAATCAAGATAAATTACATATAACCTTGTGCTACAATCGTACCGATGATATGTCCAATTTCCATTCTAGATTGTGAACACAAACTTTATACTTATAAGAACCGATGATTTAATCCTCTGTGTATAAACTAAAACTCTACACACTAAATCATCTACTATATAAGTAAACAGACACCATAAATGCATATATGATCTATTAAAACTGAATAAATATTTATTCTATAATAAATATTATATCTTAACATATGGTTAATAGTATATATCCCAACAATCTCCTACTTAGACTTTTAACCATCACAATTTGTTATAATGTTCTATATCTAAATGCATGGTTAATAGTATATACCCTAACAATCTCCCACTTAGATATTTAATCTTGAAAATTGTTAGAATACTATGTCTAAACACATAATTAATAGTATTTAATCTAACAATCTCCCACTTAGACTCTTAACCATGCATTTACAAATTTCACAAGCATTCCTTTATTTCTTATCAAAAGAAATTTACCAAGTTATTTTCTCATGCAATTTTGTCTAGTAGTGCTTCGTTGTAACAAATCAATTTTGTACTAGATCTTGAGAGAGCTTCTCATGAAACCTTCCACGAGTGTACTTCTTTTCAGAAAATCTATCATAAAAGTTCTCTCAAGCGTACAAAACAAATCAATCTTCGCTATGATTCTCCCACTATGACTAACCACTACTACATACACTACAAAAAAATGCTCAATTTATGGGGGTCATTTTGTCAATTTGTGGCATTTTTGGGACACCATAAATTAAATTGTGGCGGTTTTTTAAAACGCTACAATTACCCTTGCCACGAGCATATTTGTAGCGGTTTTAGTAAACCTCCACGACGCCCCCCCACAAAATGCCTAATAAATTTGTGGAGGTTTTATAGTATCAATTTGTGACGATTTAGAACCTTCACAATATCACCTCAATATTTTAAATTTTTTTATTTTTGTAGATTTAAAGTTTTTGTTATATAAGATCAATATTTACATAATTTGATTTGTGGAGTTTTATAAAATTATTATTATCATAATAATAAAAATGAAATTCGATTTACATTAAGCCTTAAAAATAATATACATAAATAATCTTATTGAATAACACACTTAATGCAAATAAAATTTCACTAAACAAATTTATATTTATAAGCTTCACAAGTTCAAACTCATGTCAAATAAAAGTAATACAAACTTGTGTATAATAACTTCATCATTACATTTTAAATGATAAAACATTCACAACAACTAAATATAAAAAATTCTATAGCATTTGTTTGATGATTTAGGTTGTTGCTAGTCAATCTCTTATCCAAGGTGAAGTAAGCTCTATCCCCGGATCAATCTGAAACAAAAAAAATATATACATAATTAGATATATATATATATATTTGTATGTCTTGAAAAAATTAATGAAAGTTCATTTCATCCCCAAAGCAAATTCATATAAAGCTTTGGTTTGAAAAAAAAGTATAAAATTATGAATGAGAGAAATTTATTTTGATGTTCTCTCATACACACTTATGTGAATAATAACGATTTCATGATTATTTCTACGGAAACAAAAGCTAGGTGTACGGAATAGGAAAATACATATTTTTAAGTTATACTTATATTGATCACAATCTCATGTGAAAATTATCCTTTAATTTGCACTAGTCAAATACAATCAAGAATAAAACTATTACATAATATTTAAATAAACAAAAATAAAATTGAGGCTTAACTGAAATCAATTGAAGGTCCCCTATAAATAACTTTACAATGTGATGAAAGTTTTAACAAAACCTGAATATGTAAAGGCATTAATGTGTTAGGTTTAACAACTTGTAAAATACAAAATGTCTACAAATTAAATAATACTAAGATCAATATTTATATTCAAAAAATTATTTACCATCTATTCCATTGTGCATAACCTACAGGAGAACAAATTATTTAGCAAAATTAAAATTTATACTCACCCAAAATATTGCCAGAAAATGAAGTAAGAAAAAAAATTAGAGGTAAAGGGAAAGAGGAGAGGGTGAAGGAAAAGTAATAAGTTTAGGGGGGAAATGATATGGGATTTGTGTGTGGGAGTTTTACGTGGGAAGTGGGGTAGTTATTTGGTTGTTTTGAAAATTTTAAGGGAATTAGTGGGAAATTTTGGTTTAAGGCTATTTTTAATATTTTGGAGGGAAAAATATTACTATTTATTTTTTTGCACATAACAAGTTTTTTCTTTTTAATGATTATTAATAAGTAACTAATTAATTAATTTGACTTTGGTATTACAAAAGATTAAATAAAATAAAAATTTAAGCAAAAATAAATATTAATGAATATGACTTTATAAGATATATTAATACAAATTGTAGTACTAGTATATATAAGATAAAACATTGAAGTGAAATTGGATATAAAAAGTATAGAAAATATTTAAGTTTATCTTAATAGATTAAAAAATAAAGAATCAAAGATTACAATCCAATTGAAATGAAGAAGGAGAATATGTGTATATATAATGAAATTAACTTTCAACATTAATTCTTTTATATATATATAGTAACAAAATAAATTTTGGGGGGTCGATAATCGACACAAACTATTTTAACATATGAAAATTCTCTAACCCCCTTAATAAAACTACCACAAAATAATTCATATTGTGGGAGTTAGAAAAAACGCTACAAAATGTATTAATAATGGAGTTTTTAAGAACTCCCTCAAGTTAACCGCCATAAATTGAGCATTTTTTTGTAGTGCTCCTCGATAGGTATGATGTGTTCTAGTGGTGGATTTAACAGACTTCACAATGTGGTACTAGTGGTATATGAAAATGGATACGTTGATGTCAAGTGCGATTACTAACTACTTAAAGAGTTATCAGTAGTATCACATGCTCGTATAATGAGATTCGATGTTGTATTCACATTTGAGAAACCAACTAGCTTGTTACTACAGACGAATGAGTTAAGCATTATTTATAAGGGAAATTTTAGTGGTGGATCTTTGATATGGTATTAATACATTTAGGTTGTGAAGTGTATCCCGAAATTCTAAATGAAATCAGATAATTTTATCTTAAGCTCCAAATGAGTAGATTGATATCGGAATGACAAGCTTATGGGTAAAGAAAGTCCCAAAGAGTATACTTGTGTGAAGGTAATTGAAGATTTTAGTAAGAAAGTGCGTATAAAATTACGTTAGTCTTTTGAATTTGATTGGTATAGTTGGTTTTGAGATGTCATGTCGATGACAAAGTTGACTTTGTGGTGATGGCAAGGGCTAATTGAGCATAACAGTAATAAGAGTTCGTGATGGATTGTGATTAGGATGAACTATATGATAAAGATTATTGGTTAAATGGATTTTTGTATGGTAGTGACAACTTGCGAGTATCTGATGTTATGGTTTGCTATTATTTGGTGAGTAGCTTGATTGCATGGAAAGTTATAGGAGGTGCTGAGACACCGCTTGAATAAAATTGAAAGGAGCTAGAGTCATAAATGGAAAGAATTAGTGTAATGTAGTTTAGTCTTTGGAAAGAGGCGATCGAGAACAAAGATATTTACTTTGAGTGCAAGGACAAAAAATGTATCTTCAGATAGTAGAAAATTGAGTTCAGAGGCGTGTGGTTCCATCTATTTTGCTATACTTATGATAACAATGTCACAGGTTCATCAGATTGGTTAAAAACTACTCGAAAAAAAACTTGAGAAAGAAGTGTACAAACGTTCAGCTCAAGTGTGATGATAAGTTTTTTGTGGTTTTGAGTTTAATAATGAGTATGGTTGAATTTTTAGCGAAGGATATGATAAGATCAATGGAGAGACGATCAGTTATAGGCTAAGATACATGAATTCACAAAGATCTCCAATGTATGAGCTAATATTGATAGATAATGGGATTGTGTTACACGGTTGGGATCGAAATTCAAGTTTTTCATGGTGAGTTTAGGTTCGTGGTAGTATGATTTGTCAAGGTATAAATCGGTAAGGTATGAAATGATCGATCACATTAAGTATTGAGCATTTGGAAGGACTTGTGCATAATTTGAGTCATAAATTGGGTTACTTTTGATTGTTAAAGGACCTAAGAGGGGTTTCACATAATGTTATCATTTAGAGGATAAGGTAAAAATGTCATGGATTGTTGGTCAAAAGGATAAGATTGGTAAGCAAGTTAGAGAAGGAAACAAGAATTTGGTATGTGGAAGAGAGTTCAAGATATTTGAAATTTACGTCATGGGAAGAATTTGAGAGAGGTGAGAGAATAAGACCTCTCATAGAGACCCAAGGTTTGAAGTTGAATATTGTATGAATTTTCTCTTATGAGTTCAATTATGACTATGGATGAGAATTGGTTCGGTATAGACTTACTAGGATTTTATCATCAACTTTTTAAGGATTGAGTTTTGGTTTGAGTTACAAACAACGATGTGTGGAAGATCCTATGTGGTTATGTCGAGTTAGATTGTTCAAAATATGATAGGTAACTTATGTATGTTAAACAGTGTGGACCTACGGTTCTACATGGTTAATAAGAATTTTTTAAGGGATTGAAACTACTTTGTTGATGGGACGATATAGACTGTTATGATGTATTTCATAGGCATTTAATGGTGAGTAGAGGTTATGTGCTTATAGTATATAGAATTATTAGAGTGACTAAGGACTTCTCTGAGTTTTGGCATAAGATATGTGAAGGTTTGGAATGGTAATTGAAACATTGTATGTGAAAGACTGTGTGGAGTTGACATTGTGTGTGATTCAATGGTGTTATCTCGATGAAAATGTTCTATCAATTTTAAAATTTGTGCTACAGCCTTGGGTGGGATCCATATTTATCATGAAATGCTTACATGGAAAGAAAAGAAGCAATAGTTTGAAGTTATTGGAGGCGATAATGTATTTGCTAAGAAAACTTTGATACTAGTGACAGTTTGAGAGTAAAGTAAATGGCTGGTGTGGTTACGATGTTTAGTATTAAGAGTGTTACACTTAGTGGAGTGCTGTTAGGAGCATGCGGGGTTTGATAAATTGAGTATGTGTACAATTGTAATAATGACCATATTGATGGATTGTAGGCAGCTAAAAATAAAAAAGATAGACTTAACTGAATCTAAATGTTTTATATGAGATTTTTGGAAGAAGTATTTAGTGTTATTCAACCTTGGTTCTGTATATTCTTATGTGATCACCCTCTTCGTACTGGACACTTTTTGGAGTATGATTCACTGCTTATATTACTTGTGTTTCCACATCTATGGGTGAATTCCTAGTGGTGGATCGGATGTACCGATCCTCTTATGTCCTCGTGATAGGGTAGGATCTTTGGGCAAACTTGGTCATTTCAGTTATGGAAGATTTAATGTTGTTTGGGATAGTAAAAGTAGACCACTGGTCTAGCACTTTTGATAGTGTTGTTAGAGGTTTTGTATACTTGGTGTACCGCTTGTTGGGTGGTTACTTGATCTTGTTCTTCTTTGGGTGAGATAAGTTGAATTCTCCCTTGATGAGTACATGAGATCTAAAGATCAGATTTTTATTTTTTTTTATATAATTTAAGTTTGTGGAAAGATTATGTTGTGAGAAGGAATCTTATAAAATCTGTGATGGTTTGTGCATTATGAGTTTGTGATGGTCAGTTAAAGTTCACTCCTGATTGTAGTTGGTATCGATTCGAAATGTTATCTTGGTTATGTGAGAAAAGATTTGTCATGATGGCTGTGTTAAGGTCTAATGGTTTCTGTTTAGATTGAGTTCATGGGTTAGTCTTTGGCTTGATAATCACCTCTGATTTGTAGATCTATCAAATTTTGATTTGAAAGTTCAGTTCTTAGTAGTTGTTCTTGATGAAATGGTTTTAAAGAGGAACTCACATAGAGAGATGAACACCGACTCATAGGTCATAACTTAGACTTTTGATAATGTTGGTTATTCTTCTTTCTTCTTCTTTATGTTCGAGGACGAACATGATTTTTAGTGGTGGATAATGTAATGACCCGGAAGGTCATTTTTGGAAATTTTGAACTATTCGTTTAACTTTAGATAATTAGTTGATGGGTAATTGTAGTTATCTGACTTAATCGGTAGTTAATGGGCTAAAGTGATCATTTATTTAAGAACCTATACCACTTGACCTATAGTTATTAAAATAATTTAATGGAGTTTGTCACTTTAAATTTATAATTATTATTATTCTTTAAAGAAATAAAAACTACCCTAAAAGGTGTGTGGTTGCCGCATTTGCAACGAAGAAGACGACCTCCTGGTAAGCAATTTTTCAAGTGTGTGCCTACATACAATTATTTTACTGTTGTATATATACAATATATAACTCAATTCGTATTAAAAGAGATTAGATAAGAAGTGTAGGTTTTAAAGTTAACCAATCCGTAGTGTTTCGAAGTTTAACGGGGGCAAGGTTTTAATGTACACTATTATTAACCAATGATAATAAGGGGTGAGGAATTAATTGATGAGTGATGGTTAGTTAGTAATTTAATTAATGATTAGTCTACTGATTGGGTTATACCATGAGTGGGTAATGATGATTTTGAATTAGATAGAGTGAGTATATTGATTTCTGCAAATTTCTAGTTCCAGCAAGTAACATACTGTTTTCTTTTTGGACCTTGATATTTCCTTATTTTCCAAACTTCTTATAATTATCGCATTATGATTTAAATTTTGTTATATTAAATATTGATATATTATATTATATGAAAACTATTAGGGTTGTATTATTTTGGAGAAATTGAAACTTAATCCTAGACTTAAAACTTGGAAAATATGATAATTGAAATGTTAATTGGCATCAAGATTAGGAACTTGGTTGTATATTTGAGTCTAGACTAAACATAGAAATGTAGGCGTTGTTAGTCTTGAAATCTTATTGTGATCATTTATTTGAATAGATTGCTTTGAGTTGGAAGTTCAACACAAAGGAGAAGACTCAAGTTTCGGAGTAAATTCTTGATTGATTGAGGCAAGTGGATTTCCAAACCCATGTTAAGTATATGGAATTCGT
>NC_064286.1:31385411-31548242 GCF_019186545.1 Solanum stenotomum | reverse complement strand
TAAGATCAATATTTACATTTAAAATTAAGATCAATATTTATATTCAAAAAATTATTTACCATCTATTCCATTGTGCATAACCTACAGCAGAACAAATTATTTAGCAAAATTAAAATTTATACTCACCCAAAAGATTGCCAGAAAATGAAGTAAGAAAAAAAATTAGAAGTAAAGGGAAAGAGGAGAGGGTGAAGGAAAAGTAATAAGTTTAGGGGGAAAATGTTATGGGATTTGTGTGTGGGAGTTTTACGTGGGAAGTGGGGTAGTTATTTGGTTGTTTTGAAAATTTTAAGGGAATTAGTGGGAATTTTGGTTTAAGGCTATTTTTAATATTTTGGAGGGAAAAATATTACTATTTATTTTTTATGCACATAACAAGTTTTTTCTTTTTAATGATTATTAATAAGTAACTAATTAATTAATTTGACTTTGGTATTACAAAAGATTAAATAAAATTAAAATTTAAGCAAAAATAAATATTAATGAATATGACTTTATAAGATATATTAATACAAATTGTAGTACTAGTATATATAAAATAAAACATTGAAGTGAAATTGGATATCAAAAGTATAGAAAATATTTAAGTTTATCTTAATAGATTAAAAAATAAAGAATCAAAGATTACAATCCAACTGAAATGAAGAAGGAGAATGTGTGTATATATAATGAAATTAACTTTCAACATTAATTCTTTTATATATATATAGTAACAAAATAAATTTTGGGGGGTCGATAATCGATACAAACTATTTTAACTTATGAAAATTCTCTAACCCCCTTAATAAAACTACCACAAAATGATTTATACTGTGGGAGTTAGAAAAAACGCTACAAAATATATTAATAATGGAGTTTTTAAGAACTCCCTCAAGTTAACCGCCATAAATTGAGCATTTTTTTGTAGTGATAATCACACTTTCATGATCTTGAGTCTTAATATTTTCTTCAAAATCTTTCGATATTGAAATATTAACAACTTTTCATGTAGTGTTCTTTAATTTTCTCAACATCACTTTCACTATTTGAGGTAATAGTTTTCTTATGTCTAGTAACGTTTTTCCAACTACTTAAATGCAATGGAACATCATTTCTGACATACCGATTAGATGTTTTTGATCGTCTGAATTTACAATCGACTTATTTGTTATTTCTTTGTTCAATTCCTGTAAAACTAGTTTTCTTCTAGGAACATGGTTTACTAAATGATCCTTTTCTAGAAATCAAATAGTTATGTGAACAATTGCCTTATTTTCTTTTGGGACACTATAATAAACCTTCTTTCATTCTTTAGGATATCCAATTAACACACACATTCCGTTCTTAATTCTAATTTTCTTATTCTCCCACTCAACACATGTGTTGGACAATCTTATATCTGAACATGTCACATATTAGACTTATGTTCTATAGTTGTTCAAGGTACTGATTTGAAAGAAATTAAATTCAGAATGTGATTTGTAGTTATTAGAACCTATCCCAAATAAACAAAATAACTAATAATAAGTCAATAATTAATTTTATCATCTTCATAAGAGTCTACTTCTTTTCTCTTCTACACCAATCTATTATAAAGTGTCTTGTGTAGAAAATTGAAATGCAATTATTTTATAAGATATATGACTTATGAGCTCTGCAAAGAGGTTTACGTCACTACAATCAGATTGCAGTGACTTTATATATTTTTCATGATGCTATTTTCATGTGTCTTAAATATTTTGAGCTTATTGTCACACCTCATTTTGCGCACGGCAGAAGGGTTTTTCCAATTAAAGTGACGGTGTTGATTTAGGGATTATTTTTTTATTTTCGGAGTCGCCACTTTGAATTGAGTTATGGTGTTCCAAGTCACCTTTTGTTTTTAATCCCTAATCAAAAGGAGATGACTATTTATTATGGTCTGCGTACTAGAAATTCGGGTAAGAAATTTTGTTGGCCGAGGGGAAGGTATTAGGCATCCCTCGAGTCTCGTGGTTCTAGCACAGACGCTTTTATTGACTTGTATTTATCTTAATATATTTTTTGGATAATTTTGGGTCTACATGCCATGATTTGCTTATTTTTTCAATTGTTACATTTTTATTAGTCTCAACTAGATGTGTAACCGCATTCTTGACATTTAGAGATATAACTGTCTTCTTTGCATCACACTTAATAACCTTATTTTTTTTTATAAGTCTCTACTTTAAATTAATAAAACATAATTATATTAGTGGACAAGGTGCGTCACCGCATTCTTGAATTTCTTTTAATTGTCTCAAAAAAAGATGCGCAACCACATTCTTAATCGAAACAAATATTTTTAATGTGTCATACATCTATCCTAATGCTTACCTATTGCTAGAAAGCTTAAGTGTATTATTAGTGACTAAATTATTTTTATACTATTTATATTCATGAATACTATTTAAATAATAAAATCTAAAATCTTAAACAAATAAAAGTTATTTCATATTCAAATTTGATATGGACGCATTTACATTTTAAGTATATTTACAAGTTATGACAAATGTCATTAAAAATAGAAATAGAAATGTGTAACTCTTCATCTCTTAATTTTTCTAAAATAAACATCTTTAATTTTAGTTAATTTGACTAAACAAACTATTAGAATATAATTCTTTCAGGCATGGGGTTAATTTTGGTTTGATACAAGAGGTACATAATTGATAGTAGCCTACGATACAAATGAAAGATAATGTAGAATAAAATAAATGGGCAATGTTTCAATATTAGTGTCAAAATTAAACACACATAAAATTTAAGCAACTTCATGATATTAGAATCACATCTTGTATAATAATGAAATCAAGTTATACAATGAAGATTAAATGGTACCTCTTGCAAAAATTCAATTTACGAAAAGGAAACAATCCTAATAAGGAGTCATGAACTCGAAATCACGAAAGCAAACCTCGAACTCAACCTCTAAGTGTGGGGTTGGAAGGAATTAAAAAACGTTTTGATGTTTTGATATTTTTTCTATACGTACGAGTGTCTTTTGGTATGAATGTATGGTGTATTCTTTCTTCTTCTTTTTTCTAGGGATAATTGTACAGAATGACAAACTTATAATCTAAAATAAATGGGGTAGCTACTGTTTGATTTAATTGCGCCCCGTAGCAAACGTTTGTCAGTCGCCTCTCTCCCTCCAAATTCTTGCTCGCCACTCTCCCTTTCTCGCTCGCTCCCTCTGTGCTCTCCTCTCTCGCTTTATACAACAAAATTGTATAAATTGCGTTTCTGTTTGTATAAAGCGAGAGAAAATTGTATATACACATGCAAATACATATATATTCGTCCTATACACTTATAATTATACAATAAAAATATTTTCATGCCCAGTTCTCTTTTGCCTTTCTCTCTTTCTCGTTTTATACAAACACAGATTATACAATATAATGTAAAATTTATGTTTGTATAATGTATAATTTATGTTTGTATAAAACGAAAGAAAATTGTATATACACATGCAAATACATATTTATTAGTCTTATACACTTATAATTATACAATACAAATATTACCTTGCCCAGTTCTCTTTTGCTTTCTCTCTTTCTCGTTTTATACAAACACAGATTATACAAATATAATGTATAATTTATGTTTCTTTAAAGCGAAAGAGAGCGATTTTTGATATACAAATATTTTTGTCAAAGATTTATACAAACGAGAGGCTAACAACAATTTATACAAATGGCCTGCCAGCGAAATTATACAAATCTGAAGAGGAGCCAACGAATTATACAATTGCTTCTTTTTGTATATATGTATAGAGAAATAGACATAACTTTCAATTGTATATGTATAGCGAATTATACATATATATGTTTGCTATGGAGTGCAATTATGCAATCTTTGCTATAACATACAAATATGATTTTTTTGTTTGCTATATGTGAAAGTTGTTCTTTTTTCTACTCGCGTGAATTTTTTTTGGGTTCTGGGATTTTTTTTGTTTTTCTTTTTTCTCGCGCCTGCTGATGAGTTGTTTTGTTTTGGTGTTGTATGTGGGAATTGTTGGATGATTTTTTTTTCTTCTTTTTCTATGTTTTCTCTGTACGTTTTTTTTTTTTTTTTTTTTTTTTGGATTGTAGGATTTTTTTTTTTGGCTGAATGTAGGTGTGTGTTGCTGATTGTTTTTTCCTTTTTTCTTTCCTTCCTTTGGTGTTGTGCGTCTGTGTGTGTTTATAGTAGTGTAGGTGTAGTAGTGTATATAATGTGTAAGTGTAGTGGTGTGAAGTGGGGTGATATGGTGAAGTGGGGGTGAGAGTAATGGAGGTGGATTGGGGTAGTGGGAAGATGTGAGGGAGTGTTAAATCATTATTTCCTTTTAACAATATAATATAATATAATGTAATATTTCTTAAATTAAGAAAAATTGTGTAGCTAATAATAAATTATAAATAAGAAATACTAGCTTATTTATTAAATAAAATTTAAAAAAAAAATCTTTTTTTTATTATTTTCAAATATTTTAAAATAAATTTATTAAAATAAAATAAAATAAAAATATCTAATTTATATATAAAAGCTATATTTATGTTACGTGTCTACACTTATCAAGACATTTAGACTTACAAAATATCAAAAAAAATAATTTATATCATGAGTAACCTTCTTAAAAACTCAGAATACTCAAATTCACCTCTTGCCCATATGCTCATTTATTATATACATCAGAATAGATTAATTATAACTTATCACTACCTCTTTTTCCTTTTTAAGAGGAAAGGTCTCTTGGTCATTTTTCCTTCTAAACAAGACTCGCATTTTGATAGTGACTTCACTTTCAATGAACCGTTATGTCCATCAATTAACCAACCTCAAAATTCTATTCAGAATAAATGACTTAGACACTAATGTACATATAAGTTTCATTCAATTTAAAAAATATTTTCCCTTATGAGACAGATTAATATAATTCAATTCATGAGAGATAATACTAATAAAATAATTGCGCATCAATATACCACAAGAAATAAAATGTTCATCAAACTCAATGATAGGAGAGTTACAAACAAATATATTAAATACTCATCTATTATCTAGTTAGAAACTGAAAATAATGCCTTCTAACATAAGGTAAATGTACAATGCATTCTTTGAATTAATATCTTATGTCTACCAAAAGAAAAGCTTAAGTAGTACTAAGTGGGTACGTAAAGTCTATTGAGAATATGAGAGATATAATACATTAATTAGATCATAATATTTCGAATAATCCTAAATAACAAAATTCAGGGCTCATTTATACATATATATATCCATGCATCTTGAATAGCCAATCGATGGGATTGGAGAACTACTCATGCAATATACATGTACAATGATCGATTATTCACTCCATAAACTTATACAGACCTAACTCAGATAGAGAGTCTACTGTTAGTTTATGTTAAGTGAAAATTCTCTAGTTACATTGATCCAATCTTGTATTACTCAGTTTAGGAAAGTTAACATTGATTATCAAAACTACACGATTAAATACATAGTGACTTGTATCAACTATATTCGATAGGGAGGAAGGTCTAAGCCAACACATAAAACTAATACTTCACTACTGCTTGATCAAATATGACCAAAAACTCATATAACGATCCAAAAAAAATTTAATTTCTTACTATGTCGTTCTTATGAATCTACCAAATTTCAGATAAATCAGAGTTCTTTTTTTTTCGAATTTCAAAACTATGATCAATTTGGTTGAAAACGTTATATGGTCAAAATAGAATTTAAAATTTTGCCGTTCAAAAATTCTTATTGCATGACACATATCATCATTTGTGAAATAGATCTCCAAAGCTATGATCAAATTTAGATTCACACAATTTAAGGAAAAATAATCAGATCTGTATCTTTATCATATATTAATTCATGTTAACTCATCATGTGTGATCATGCATCACATTTAACATAAATAAGACAGATATAAAGAATTATATTCATACTGAATCTCATTTTAATTTCAAAGAACAATTTTTAAAATCATTTTAACGACTTTAAAAAAATAATAACCACATGGTAATGAGTACTTCATATTAGGCCGTTATCAATAAACTTATCAAATTTCAGGTCAATTGGAGTCTATAAAGAATCTTTATTTCCAAAGCTATGACCAAATTCAAATTCAAGTGATTTAAGCATCTTTAGAATCTAAAACAACATGACCTACATTCTTATCACATATCAATTTGCGTTAAATCGCCATGTCAATTCAAGATAAATATAACTGACATGAAGAATGACCTTATCATATACAAATTAAATTTTAACTTCATGACAAACTACCTAAAATCCATCTAAACAATTTTCAATGAAACTATCAAATTTCAAGTCAATTAGAGATCATAAAATTCAAGACCGCCTAAACTATGATCAAATTTGAAAAATGATCGTTCTAGGTATAGTTAAAGATTAAAATAACTTGATTCAAATTTTCATTCTCTTTTAATAATTATCTCATGAGCACAAGGTATACGTCGTAACCTGTCTTTTGGCTAAGACACACAACTAACCCCGTTTAAACAAATTGTTCTCTTAATTAATACACTTGAGAATCCAAGATATTATATTTCTTCCTTTAAGACCGGTGAAAATCTTTCATATCTCTTCTCATGAATTAATTAGGCAATACTAGCATCTTAAAGATAAATCTCCAATCAAGAAAAAAATTCACCACTAGTATTCTCTTAGAACAATTTATACATGATACACTAAGAATATTTTAATGACTCAAATAAATAGATCACTATCGCAAATCCTATTTATTAATCATAACTCCCAATTCTCGTATTACAATCTCACATATATAAATATTAATTTTTTTTAATAATTTCAAATAAACAGACCACTTTAGTGATAACCATTTATTAATTATAAATTCTTAATATATACATTATAATATACTGTGAAAAAAATGCTCATATAATTTTAAAAAAATAATTCTATTTTTTTTATAAAAAAAAACACAAAATTAGATCAACTCTAATTAACCCCTTACACTGTTTTCGCAGGGGTTGTCCAATTGGGGCGACCATATTTTGTTTGGCATGTGCTTCTGAGATGAAAACCAATCAACACAAAACTATGGGAAAGACCCCATATATACTGCCATTAAAAAAACGGCAAAGTGTACTAGCATTGTTTCCCTCTTTTTCTAATTAATTAAATTTTGCTCAACCAAGTCAAACAAATATTTTAATTAATACATTAGCATGAAATCGTTGATGGCAAAGACGAGACTATAAATCACATGTTTACCCACGGTTCATGAATAAAACAAAAACCAGCCAACAAGGCAATTCTGCCACTAAACATGCACCGCCCAAAATTTTAGCTTTGCCACAACAAAATCAAACAATTAAGTTTTCACAAGATGGGTTTTAACCAACGCCAACAAAACTTATCGTCCCCATAATGTACTAACAATTCATGGAACTTAATTTGCAGGCACACTAGGTTATTTATTATAGAGGCAAGTGTGGCTCTTGATGCCAATTGTTGGAAAACTATATGCATAACGGAAGCATATCAGAATCTTACTGCTTATATGAAATAATAGATAACCAATAAAGTTTATGCTAGAACACAAACTTGTTGAAATTTAATTCAAGAATTACCTCTTGAAGCGTAAGCAGATACCTTCAAGCGAATCCCCAAATTAGATTGATCTTCAAACGAATCCACAAAATAGACGACAACTATGATCTTCTACAATGATCCCAAGTTCACATCCGAATTCTCTCAATACTTGGGTGGGAAAGTATGAATAGAAAACTAATCAATTTTTTTCTAGGTTAGGAGAATCTCTACTTATAGAGATTTCTTCCAATCCAAAGAGGAGAACAAAATCAATCTATTTTGAAAAAAAAACACACGCTTGTTTTCTTTTAAAACCAAACTCACGCCTGATTCTTCTTCTCCCCTTAGAAATAGGATTCCGAATTCTAGTTAAATATGAGCACTGTTAGGACCACAAAATTAATTACTGAGGCTTCCTATTATGGAAATAATTTATTTGAATTATTCTTACCATAATAAATTACAAATCATTCCACTAGAAATTTATAATTGCACTCCTCTATTTATATTTTGAAATTCTCCATTAAACACTTATGTAATCCCCATGTTAAGATTACAGATATTAATCAATAAATTAAATTACTGACGAATTTAATTCAATGATTAGTTTCCTTTAGAGCACTACTTAACTTATTTCATGTGTCGGATTCATAAATCCACTTGCAAGGTTTGACACGATGAAAACTAGTTTCTCAAAAAGACATATCAATCAATCTCTATAACGAGACATGGATTCCATCAACTAACTTATTATTTCACCAATATATATTATTATCATCCAATCTATCAGACATATTGACCTATCTTAGAATCTCACCTTTTAATAAATCAAAACGATAATTAATATATACAAATCATAATAGTATATCAGCATTGAGAATATAAGTAGATTCAATAGTTTAGAGAATATGTTTTTGTCAGTCAGTCTAAAACAACTATCTCTAATCGGTCCCGTTCAATACATACAAAATGTACTAGCACAAGAAGTTGGAACTATACCGTTCCATAATCAAGATAAATTACATATAATCTTGTGCTACAATCGTACCAATGACATGCTCAATTTCCATCCTAGATTGTGAACAAAAATTTTATACTTATAAAAACCGATGATTTAATTCTCTGTGTATAAGCTAAAACTCTACACACTAAATCATCTTACTATATAAGTAAACAGACACCATAAACAAATATATGATCTATTAAAATTGAATAAATATTTATTCTATAATAAATATTATATCTTAACATATGATTAATAGTATATATCCCAACAAATATAACTACTACTGATTTCCTCTTTACATTACATACTGTAAATAAAAGGATATTATTTAAACTTTGGTGAAGCGGAGGTAACACTTGCCAGATGGAAGATTGGCAGTGTCAAAACCCTGTGAAAACATCTCCCTTGCTTCTTCATTGGAGACACCGGGTGCTATCACCACCGGCTCTCCCGGTTTCCAGTTTGCTGGGGTTGCAACTTTGTCTCTTCCAGTGCTTGCTGGGTACAGAAAGCTATATATATTAGAATCATGTTCCATTATATATATTTCTTTCAAAAATTGAACTAATTAAATCATAACCGTATCCATTTCAACCCGCCAAATATATAGCTTTTGAATTTGAAGTGATCAGTAAGTGCCCAAATTCAATCCAACCGTTTAAAATTACCTTCTTGTCAGGGCCTACGATGTGAAGGGCACGAGAAGGAAGCTTATTGCCAGAGGAATCTTTCTCATCAGGATCCACCATGTTGAGTTGCTTAATCAATTCTCTCTTCAGATCAGCAATGATTGGGTATGTCACTTTCTGCCAAAAAGAAGCTGCTACTTGTAAGGAAGAAAAAAGAAAAAAAATTGTATATATGTTATACGTACGTTATAAGCTTCAATATCCTTGATCCATTCATTATGAGACTGAACATTATCACAAGAAAGTCCCACAAGTTTAAGTCCTCTCTCAGCGAACTTGCTAGCATATATAATCAGCCATCATAGCCAGCTCCGTAGTGCATACTGGCGTGAAATCACCTGCATGCATCCAAACACCACATTATGACTGCCCAACGCGGATACAGTCGGATATGAGTGGATGGAAAACCATGAAATACTCAACTTGAGTCGAATATGAGTGGATGGAAAACCAGAAATACTCAACTTGAGTCATATTTAAATACTTTTCGTATTTTGAGAGTCAAACAGTTTAAGTTTGACCAGAAATTTCACATAAAATCTTTAATTTTTTAAAATGAAATTTATATATTTGTAAACTACGTACTATAAATCACAATAATTGATAATTCAAAATTTTAAAAAGATCTATAAAAAACTTACCGTAAAAAATAGACTTGTTTAAATCTCGAAATCCAAAAAGTGCCACATAAATGAAAAGAGAGAGTAATTTAATATGGATAAATATGAATAGGGATCTTATTTTCAAAAAGCAAAATCTTTTACCCCTCCCCTCCAGATAAAAATTAAAACTTTTTCGAAATTTATTTTTTACTACCCAACCACCCCCGCTCCTATCTCCTAAAAATGTAAGAAATTAAATTTTGTGTTTTATAATTTTTTTTTTAATCCCCATCCCTCCCCTAGCACCTCCCCCCAAAAAAAAAAGTTTAATTTATTTTTTAAAAATTCTAGATTTTTTTTTTCTTACCTCATGACCTCACCCATCCTACCGCAACCACGTAGCTCCAATAAATGTTAACACCATTCTTTCTTTTATGAATGGAGAATAAAAAATAACTTTCAAATTTTAAAGGGTGTAACATTGCACATAAATTTTAAAATAAGAAAGTAATATATGTCATATCACCATCAAAGAGAAGTTATAAAATGAACAAAAGTGGAAGTAACTTTTTTTAATCATTCATATAGCCTATAGGTATAAAAAGTATTAGGTAGTGCAGAAAAATTAAAGTAATTTAACCTGGATGAGAAAATAGAATGGTGTAGCTATCACCAGCATAGTCATGGAGTGTCATCTTTCCATGGTTTGTTTCTACTTGAAGATTAGGAAGGTCATCTCTAATAGTAAGGCCTGGCATTGTTTTTTTCTCTTTTATTAATTAATTTCAACTCAAAATACTTTTTTACAAACACGTTACTTTCATTTCTAATAATATAATTATAAAAATTACTCAAATACACATCTTATTTTACTATAATAAAATCCTATGTGCACATCGGCCGGCAGCCTACCACCTCTGGTGGGGGGCCTGCAAATTACTACTACCGATTTTCCTTGCTTACCTTCAGTCAAGAACGTTGAGCCGATTGGAAATACTAGTTTGCCTTTTACTTTTGCAGATTTGATAAATCTAAACAATGCACAAGTCCATCAAAATGCTTCTTTGAGGAAGGAGATCACCATAGTGGAAGGGATTCCATTGATTAAGTGGACAGAGAAGGAAGTTAATCTAATGAACCAAATTGAAAGACTCCAATATGCTGTTATTGGAAAATTCACGTTTGATTGGGCAGATTTAGATGAATTGAGGAAGATTATCCCTCAACAATGTGGGGTGAAAGGAAGTTGTCAAATTGGATTATTCCGTAGTAAGCATTTATTGATTCGGTTATCCAAAGAAGAAGACTTTGTTAATCTAATCTCGAAAGGCGCTGTTTATCTCACATGTAAAGATGGGTATTTCTATCTCATGCGAACACTTATCTATGATTCGAAATTCAAAGTCAATGAGGAAACATCTATGGCCATGGCATGGATCTCTTTTCCTAATCTTCTGCCTACTTTCTTTGTTAAAGAGTGTCTATTCTCTTTGGCATCAGCCGTAGGAAAACCTATTCAATTGGATCAAGCTACCATTAACAAGACAAGACCGAGTTGTGCTCGGGTGAAGGTACTAGTTGATCTAAAAGGAACTTTTCCCAAATCATGCATATAAACATTGAGGATGAAGATTCTGGAGAAATAAGGACAAATGTAGTTGACATTCAATATGATTATGTACCCAAGTATTGTGGTGAGTGCAAAATGCAAGGTCATGACAGGCACAATTGTAGGAAGATTAATCAAGTAAAAAGTATAGAAAAGCCATCGGAACCGGACCATTCGCAAGAAACGCAGAAGCAACAGGTGCATACATTTCAGAAAGGAAAAGCTAGGGTCCTTTCCAGTGACAAAATAGTGGGGGATCCAGGGAAGTGGAATGTTGTGCGAGACAATCGCAAACTAGTCAATCGGGACAACACACTCCCCATTAATGTGGCGAACAAATTTCAAGCACTTAATCAAGAAGAGGAGATACAAGCAATGGTAACAAATGGTAAAGTCGAAAAGACAATTGATGTAGAAGCTAATCAAAAAGATAAAGATGACAGGAACATGACTTCAAAGGAGTGGGTTACAAAATCCTTTGGAGCAATATTACCAACTCATGATACCGACCAATCAGCAAGCCCTGCAAAACATCATGTTTTACAATATGCACAAAATAAAGAGAAAGAGGTGGAGGATAAAGAAATATTTGTTGGAGAGCAATCTGGCCGAGATAATTATCAGAAAGATGTAATAAATGGTGACTATGAGGAGGAGGATAAAAATTCACCTGGGAACTGTTTGGGTACATATGGCTCTGCAAAACAACAAGGTTTCGATAAAATACAAGAATTAGTAGAGAGTCGTGATGCACGAGACAAAGAAGAACCTGAGAATCAATCTTTTATGGATTCAACCTTCGAGATTGACAACGACATATCTAGAGGAAAATGCCTGCATGTAGATGAAAACAATGATGAGAATGAGTTCAACTCGAACATTGTAAGTAATACATCAAAGCAAAAGTTTGATTTGGAGTTACAATTGCTGACAAGTGAGCATGAACACCACAACAACAATAAAGAAATAGCTCAAATACATTCAACAAGACAAAATGAAGAATCCCTTGTGGTTATGGTTAATACAGAATCTCCAAATAAAGTTTTACATGATATACTTACTCACAAGCAAGGAGACTCAAACTTGGAAGACTTGGAGGGGGTTAAGGTGACTGAAAATTTTTACTCTGATTCTAATGATGAGTGGTTTTTAAATGATGGAGATCTGTCACCAAGAGCTATTAAAGCTATTAAATCTGCAAGGAAAGGAAAAAAACAAGGACATGGAGATATATCACAACCAGTAAGGGTGCAACCAAAGAGACAGGTCTCATCCCTTTTTGCAAAATGATAATGAATGCACTCATTTGGAATATAAGGTCAGTGAGGACACAAAATGCCTTTCAGAGGGTGCAAATGTTACATTATCATCACAAGTTTGCTTTTGTTGCATTATTAGAGCCTTTTCAAGCAGTTAGACACATCAACAAGTATAGAAGAAGATTAAAAATGCCATTGGGGGCTCATAATAACAATGGAAAGATTTGGTTATTAACACTACAAGAAAATGGCTTATTAGGGACCATTATTTTACGGCAAGACAAAAAACTGGTCCCTAGAAGTATGGTTATAGCGACATATTTTTTCGCTGATCCCTAAAGGTATATTTATAGAGACGAGGTTTTTTTCTAGTCCCTATTTTGTCAATTTTATTTCTTTTTTAGAGAAAAGAATAAATCTGGTCCGTAAAACAATGAACACTTGGCCACTAACTAATGCTCTAAATTGTGTGGGATAAAGAAGCCAATTTGTTTAACCACTAAAAGAGTTAAAAGAAAAAACAAATTAAAGTATTTTAAGGATCAAAGAAATAAAAATAGGCCATCTCTCCAAAACCCTAAGACCAAAGTCGCGATTAATCTCCATCTATGGCGTTTCATTGCCATTTACTTACTGATTTTCTCAATAAAAGTAACAATTTCTTTTGCCCATCCTTAATTTCTTTCATTGTTGCGTTATCCCCTCCTAATTTCCTCTACTATGGTAATGAAGGTAATATCAATTTTGACTATCAATCGGCTTCATCTTCCAGGAAATTTCCCTCGTTTTGGCACCATGGTAATTTTACTGGAGTAATACTTCCTATTCTTCTTATTTTCCTTTTAAAGTATCCAATTTTTTAACAACAAATAGGTGTTTGAATAGCTTCAACCTTTGAATTTGGATTTCAAATCCGTGCTTCCTACATCATTTCAGTTTGAACCCTAGTATTTTATTTTATAAATATTGAACTCCTCTTCATTATTGGATATGACTTTTACACCCCTAAAACTTGAATTTCATTTGCTTTGCTGAACATGGAGTTTTATTCAAGAGATTAGAGCGGATGATTGTATTTTCGATTATTTAGTCCCTTTTATTATTTGTCCCATTTAGTGTGAGTTCTGTTGGTTCTAAGACGAGATAGAATGAAGAAAAAATATCAATTCGACACTCCAGTTTTTGCATCAAAAGAGGTCGTTCTCCCTTTTTCATTGTGATAGTTTTTTTTTATTCAATTTTGGATAGTTCATAACTTGTTTGGTTTAATGTAATCAGGGAAATGAGGTGTTAGCCTCACTTTAGTTTTGTGTGTGAAACATGAGTTGATGTTTCTTACAGTTTTGTTCATGTCATTTAAACATGAACTTGTTACTTTTTTACTTTTTTAGTTTCTCACTTTAGATATGAATTTTATTTAATCCTTTTTTCCTGTTTATTTAAAATATCAACTTGACATTTCCATTTGTGTTTAATCTCCATGTTCTCTGCCTCAGTTCATTTTGTCTATAAGTTTGGAACTTGTTGTTTTGTGTGAATTAAATGAGATTTACCAAAATCAGTTTTTCTTGTATGAAGATCTTCGTAACAGTTTTTCTTGTTTGATTAAGGAAAAATGATTTCTAAAGAGGATAACAAGTTTGAATTTTTTGTTTGATCACGGTCCTTGGGAGTGAATTAGACTTGAATAATTTTTATGTTCGTGTTGATCTCAACTTACAAAAATTTCAGAATTTGGTCCAAGTATTAGAAAATAGTTTAGGATATTATCCTTGTTGGTTATTTTGTTTTATTCAATACAATTTTCAGAAATTAAACAAGGTGATTTCTTGTGAATATGTTGGTTTTATTTATATGTTTGTCAAGAGTATACTACACTCTCCAGTTTCAAACCCTCATTTGTTTTCTATTCCTCACTTGTTGTTGCTATTGATATGCCAGCTGGAAGCTATGTCATATTATGGAATCAACTTAGCCTTCTCTAGTGACCTGCCATGTCTAAGGTTTTGAAAAGCTTTTTGGATCTTCCGCAGCGTTAGAATAACAGGGGCGCTCCCTAGTTGCATGTATATTTTTCTCTCTATGCTTATGGTAAGTCCTTCAAAGTTTATGTTTTTAAAAGCATCATGAAGTTAACACTCTTCTTTTCATGTGGTGATTGTCTAGCTGTTAAATCATAGCCATTAATCTGAATAGGTTCTTGCAATTCATGTTATTTGAAATAATGTGGCTCAACAAGTTCTCTGCATTTGAAAATAGGCTCCTAAATTTCAAATTTGATTAGTTAACTTATCTCCATTCGATAAATGATTTCTAGGATTTCTTGATTATATTAAGAAATTGTCCTTATGGATACATATGCTCGTAACTTTCTTGGAACATTATTTTGGGGACAAGATGACGTTGGTTGTTGAAAAAAGTTGTCATATATCGAAAGTTGATAAGAAATAAAACCTACACTTATGTTAGTGATATTCCTAAATGTTAAGACTCCTAGGGAAAAGTGCAGATTTTGTCCAAAAAGAAATAGTATCATACCATGTTAAGGGGTCACTATTGGGTTGGCTGAGCTCAAAATTGAGATATTCTTAAATCTCCACAATAGGAAATGCAATTAGTGGTGTTTCTAGTGAGAACCTAGTACAGAGTCTAGAATGAAGGAATTTACATTTTCATTTTCGTTTTGCTCTCTTGTTTGAAGTATTTGATGTTTCTTCTTGTATTGAAGGAACTCAAGAGTGCATTAAAAGATTTTAAGGCTAACATCATATTCACAACATCTTATAGTTGAAGACTCTTAACTTATTGCGGCTTAACACACAGTTGCTTGCATATCAACTGTGTAAATCCCATCCCCTAACTTGTCTACTTGTTGATTATTGAAATACATACCTCTTGAATAAAACAATATGTTGGATATAACATTCTTATCCCTTGAATATTTAGCTGAAGCTAATTTAGGGACTGTATGACTGATAAACTTA
This sequence comes from Solanum stenotomum, assembly GCF_019186545.1. Classification (NCBI taxonomy): domain Eukaryota; kingdom Viridiplantae; phylum Streptophyta; class Magnoliopsida; order Solanales; family Solanaceae; genus Solanum; species Solanum stenotomum. Next base: position 31,532,509 of record NC_064286.1, on the reverse strand, counting down.
TAATATCCCTCCCTTAAAGTCTTTTTGGGTGAAGATTTAGGAGTACCTGTTAGAAATGTGATTCAGTTACTGTCTTTCAGATGGTCATAACCTTTGAACTCTATTTTTTTTGTGAAAGCTACACCAATGTTTTGTTTTACTGCAATTTCTCCAGCTTGTCCAAATTTCACAGTGCTTAATTCACAATTGCTTTAGGATTATAGAGTGAGAGAAGAAATATATCCAAATTTAGTTTATAGAATTTGCCGCTAATTTAGTTAATTGTTCATTTTGTGATGTTATTGAATGACTTATTGCAAAGTATCAATCTATTGATTGACAATGTACATAACATGTGTACATAATTAGATTTTTATCAATTTTTGGTAGTTCCACTAAACTTGAGCTTATATAAACTGCTATAAAAGACATAGAAAATGACTAGGATATCTTATGGTGTTGTACTAAAACCTTGAATAGCATCCTTGATAGTTTATTTCTCATTCTACCATTTCCTGAATTCTTCTTGTCCACTTATTCTTGTAGACAATTCAGAAATATAGCAACTGCTCATATTAAAGTGAACATAAGATGATGAGAAATGCAAGAATTAACTTTTTCAAAGTAAACTATAGAAAAGTTAGTTCGTTTGTTTCAAGTATTGTTGGTTGTACTGCTATCATTCATCATTCAAATTTTTCATATCATGACATATCACCGTACTTTTTTTCTTATGATTCTAGCTCATCGATAGTTGCTGCTTGATATGGACTTCTATTCTACCTGTGTTAAGCTCTAATGTCTACTCTTGTGCTTTCGGATTTCCTCAGGTATTTTTCTACTCTTATTTCCTTTCTAAGGTCTTTCTTTTATATATGTTACTCTTGTTATAGAAAAAGTACTTCATATTGTTGAAAAGAACTATAACTTTTTTCCTTTCTTTCCTCTTTTGTTTTCCCATGGCACTTGTTCATCTCACTGTCCTTCTTGTTCCTTTTCCTTGCCATTACGTATCTTTATGTTGCTTGAAATCTTATGTATGATTGAGTATTAGCAGTAACTTTATCAAATTTTCTTCTTTTGTTATGAAAATATGTTGTATTAATGGAAGTTGCAGAGTAACTAGGAACAAAAATTCCAGATTGCAATATCTTATTTTTTGTCTACACTTAAGTATATTGTGTGATTTGGCTGTGCATATTATTCTTTTTTCTAAGCAAATTTTATTTTGTACGTTCCACAGGATTTGGATATTTCAGTTTACAAGTCGAGATGCAAGTTTGAAAACATTAAACAAGTTTTGTCAAATCAGTCATCCTTCGCTTGGATAGTTTGGCAAAATATTTCATTATATATTTAGAGACGTTATTTTTTTTGGCTAATGAGTTGAATAAATATAGTATTGTGACTAAATTTTTGTAATTCATTCTGCACATGCCATGGTAATCTATTGTTTTAAATAATACAATCGATAATTTTGTTTATATGCATTTGATTATGTATATTTAAAATTTTATAATATCTTCGAAAATAAGCATGTATTATTGTCTTTAATATCATATTATAAATAAATTATTTGTGGCAAGAATGTAAAGTCACTTTTAGGGACGAGTATTGCTTCAGTCCTTAAAGCTCTTTAAGGACCAGATTTTTGGTCCCACAAGGTATTAAAGACTAGTTCAGCTATTCTTGAAATTAGTGTTTAAGGACCAGAAACGTGGTCGCTAAAAGGTTTTAGGGACTAGAATTATACTAGTTGTAAAAGCATTTCAAGGACCAGTACGAAAATCCCGTCCCTATAAGTCTTTAGCGACGGAGCCGGTAGGGATGGGTTTTTCCTGTCCCTATTGGTATTTAGGGACCAGAATGGTACTTTTAGGGACCATTTTCCTGGTCCCTATTAGCCGTTTTTCTTGTAGTGTTACTAATCACGGCTTTGATGTTTCAGTGGTGAGTAATTCAGATCAGCAGCTCACTGTATTGATGAAAAACCACTTCATCGCTCTAAGTTTTTATGCTACTATAGTATATGCTAAGTGTGATAGCAATCTGAGGTTGAATCTATGGGAAGAGCTATATTCTATTTCTACTGGGATGGATAGACCTTGGTTGATAGGTGGGGATTTCAATGTGGTTCTTAATGGAGAAGAGAAGATTGGTGGAGTACCAGTAGTTGCTGCAGATATTGATGACTTCAAGACATGTATTGAATCTTGCGATCTTTCACAAGTACCATTTTAAGGAAGTCCTTTTACTTGGTGGAATAGTCGAGCAGACGATGATTGTATTTTTGAAAGATTAGATAGAATACTGATAAATGCAGAGATGCAAAATATTTTTGCTCAGTTAGAGATTGATCACTTGCCCAGAGTAGGATCAGACCATGCTCCAATGTTAGTGTTTTGTGCAGATGGAGGTGCAAATAAAAAGAAACCTTTCAGGTTCTTGAATTTTTGGACTGAGCATGAATCTTTTAAAGAATTGGTTAGATTGAATTGGGATTCTCAGAGTTCATTTAACCTTTTTTTAGACTTTAAAAGAAAGATCAAGAAAATTAAAACGGCACTAACAATGTGGAGTAGAGAGACTTATGGGGATATTTTTCAGCAACTTATCATAAGAGAGGAGATTCTAGAATTAAAGAAAAATTATTTGAAGAAGACTCCTCTAGTGAAAATAGATATATCATGCAAAGAGCAAAAGCTGAATATAATCGATATCTACACTTTGAAGAGCTTTTTTGGCAACAAAAAGCTGGATATGATTGATTTGAAAATGGGGATAGGAATACCAGATTCTTCCACAGTCTGGTGAAAGGAAGAAGACAAAAGGGGAGAGTAAATAAAATTCAAAATTCACAGGGGGAGTGGTTACAAGAAGAAGGGACTATTGCTAATGAAGCAGTAGAGCATTTCCATAGACATTTTCAACAGAAAGGTGATGTTACTAATTTTCCTTTATTGTCTCACATCTCTGAATTAGTTACTGAGGAAGAGAACACAGCTTTGTGTTCTAATCAAGTTTTAGAAGACGTGAAAAAAGCAGTGTTTAAGCTAAGTGCAGACAGTGCCAGGGGCCCTGATGGGTTAACAGGTAAATTTTTTCAGGAGTGCTGGGATATAGTTAGTGGTGATATTTTAAGAATGGTATAAGATTTTTTTGCTGGCAATACCCTTCCGAAATCCATTACACATACTAATCTGGTTCTCATACCAAAGAAGGCACATGTACAAACCTTCTCTGATATGAGACCTATTAGTTTGAGTAATTTTGTGAACAAGATCTTGTCTAGGATTATTCATGATAGGCTGGAAGATATATTACCTAAACTGATTTCTTCAAATCAGTCTGGTTTTATTAAAGGAAGAAGTATTATTGAAAATGTTCTACTAGCTCAAGAGATGGTAACTGACATTACTAAAATAGGGAAGCCTGTTAATGTTGTCATTAAATTGGACATGGCTAAAGCATATGATAGAGTGTCTTGGTTTTTTCTGATGAAGGTCTTGAGGAAGATGGGCTTTGATTCAAGATTTACAGATATGATATGGAGACTTATTGCTAACAATTACTACTCAGTCCTTATTAATGGCCAATCACATGGTTTCTTTCATTCTACAAGGGTGTGAAGCAAGGAGGCCCTCTCTCTCCGGCCCTATTTATTCTAGCAGCTGAAGTTCTTTCTAGAGCTCTAAATTCTTTATTTGATGATCCTCAGTATGTGGGCTATGGTTTGCCTAAATGGAGTACAAACTTAAATCATTTAGCTTATGCAGATGATACCATTATATTTGCATCAACTAATGAGTACTCCTTAGGAAGAATAATGGTTGTTTTACAGGAATATGAGCATCAATCTGGCCAAAAGGTGAACAAAGACAAGAGTTTTTTTTTATTTGCATCAAAATGTAGCAGCAAGAATTCCAACCTTAGTGGAGTAGTGTGTTGGAATGAACAAGGGTTCTTTTCCTATGAAGTATTTGGGATGTCCTATCACCCATACAAAAAAAAGAAAAGAACACTATGCAGAGCTGATTGAAAGAGTTAAAGGTAAACTACAAGTATGGAAAGGAAGGATGTTATCTTTTGGTGGTAAAGAAGTTCTACTTTCTAGTGTTTTGCAAAGGATTCCTATATATGTATTATCTGCAATCACTCCTCCTATATGTGTGATCAAGGAATTACATAAGATCTTTGCTAAATTTTTTTGGAGTAATAAAGAGTCTGGTAGGAGTAAACATTGGGCTGAATGGGTCAAAGTCTGTCTACCAAAGCAGGAAGGGGGGCTTGGTTTTAGATCATTATTTGAAGTTTCTCAGGCCTTATATGCTAAATTGTGGTGGAAATTTAGGACACAAAACAATTTGTGGTCCAACTTCTTTTGGAACAAATATTGCAAGAAACAAATTCCTTCTCTTGTGCAATGGAAAAGAGGTTCTCAAATCTGGAAACATATGCTTGAAAATAGAGATGTTATTGAACAACATTTGTGGTGGGAACCTAGGGGTGGAACTTCTTCCATTTGGTATGATAATTGGTCCAATCTTGGGCCTTTGCACTTACATCAGTTAGGCACCCCAACATGTCACCCCATGAGAGATATATGGGACCTTTTTAATGAGGAGGGCTGGAATTTTGATGCTCTTCACGATGCTGTTCCTGAATATGTAGTGGATCATATCACACATAATATAAGGTTTCTACGGTTGGAAGATTTAGTGGACAAACCTTGGTGGACTAAATCTAGTACTGGATATTTCAGTGTTAAGAGTGTTTGGGAACTGCTAAGGAAAAAGGAGAATGTCAATGAAGATTTCAAATCTTTATGGGTGAAAGGTTTACCTTTGAAGTTCTCATTTCTAGCCTGGAGGATTTGGCGAGGAAAAGTACCTGTGGCTAATGTCATTCATGCTTGGAATCCTAATATCTCTAAGAATTGCAGGTGTTGTAACATTCCTGAGAACGAGTCTATTAATCATTTGTTCTTGAGAGGAGAGATTGCAACCAGAATATGGTCATATTACTCTAGAGCGGCTGGAATAATTGGGGTCATGTTGAATGTAAAATAGATGGTGAGAAAATGGTGGTCTACTGATGGTAACTACAGGATAAAGCTAGTTTATCAGGCTATTCCTATAGTTATAATGTGGTTTTTGTGGAAGAGGAGAAATACTATATTAAATGGTGGATCTTATTCGGTTGGAAAGGTGATATGGGAAATTAATAACACTATTCTGAAGTTCATTAAGCTTCGATGTAAGGGCAATTTTGGTTTGAATAATTGCCTCTAATTGTGCAGTATTTGGAAGGGTATAGCGTAGTCTATAACTTCAAAGTGGTGAAATGGGTTCCACCTCCGATAAATTGGTTTAAGGGTAATACTGATGGTGCTTCTAAGGGCAACCCTGGACCTAGTTCAGCTGCTTTTTGTATTAGGGATCATGAAGGAAATCTAATTGTAGCTAAAGAGGTCAGACTTCAGGAGACCACCAATTTGATTGCAGAAGCCATAGCCATAAGAGAATGTTTGGTGTTTTGTAGAGACAATATGTTGTCTCAGATTATTATTGAGACAAATTCTCTAGCAATGGTTCATATTCTAGAGGGACAATGGGAAACTCCATGGAGTGTGGCTTTGGAAGTCAGATTCATTCAGAATTTGAAGGGAATTGTGTCGGCAAGAGTACAACATTCCCTCAGGGAAGGAATTACTCTTGCTGATTATTTTGCTAACTTATTTTTTTATTTTGCAGGTAACTATCAACTTAATTTTGTACAAGAAGTTCCCAATGAAGGCAAAAAGATTATATACATGGATAAAAATGGTACTCCTAATATCAGAAGATTTTTAGCGGAATCAATTTGTTGATTTACTACTTGATGCAAATTTAACTTTTTGAGAGGAATACCAGTTTAAAACATAGTATTTAGTGACTACAGTAATGTCTGAAGAAATTTCGTTACGGTTTGTGTGTTTCGCACCTGGTGAGGGCTTTGAGGTGTCCAAGGAATACCTAACCAAGACATTATTATCAATACTGGGTGCTTGTTTTAATATCTGTACTGCTGCATTTTGAATCTGCAAAGAGATTACATGGTATCATCTCTGTCAAGATTGTCCTCTAAAAGTGTGATTTATTTTTTAGACAAAAATTTAGATGGTGGTATTAATTTCTTTTGAGATTCAATCCATCAAATTTTAGTTTAGAAAATTTATACATAAATTTAGAGATGACTGTAGATTGTTTTATTCCATCACATCAGCATAAAGGCACGATCTAGTGTATGCATAGTGACGATTTCAATAGATCTAGTAGTATCTGATAATTTCTTACCTGAAGTAAGATCTTTTATGTCGTCTGCTTAGAGAACACTCATCGATCTTGAAGCTCTGACGTTCCTAGCTCTAATTGCGAGATAGAGAAGAGTGAATTTCTTTTCATTTTCAGCTAGAAGTGAAGATGGAGATTATCTTTGATAGCGGTGCTTTCTCCGGGGGTTGGACGACGACAAGTAGCTCACACGCTTAATTATGGTGCTTCCTCTGGGGATTAGAAAATAACAACAACCTTGTCTTCCTTCTTGATCCGCTTCTTCCAGCAGATATGTTCAAGATATGTTACAGTGACCTTTCCACTATCTTTGTTCATTTGGTCCTTTTTCTTATTTTATTTTGTCTTATTGGACAAGGCCACTTTTGGGCCTGATCTTGTACAGTTGGTTATATTTTGCAATAAAAGGGGTCTAAGCCCGACTTTAAATTAAAAAAAAAAAAAATTACTATAATTCCTTATTATTTAAAAAAATTTCAAAAGATACATCACTTCTCTTCCGCTAATACATATCTATCTCTCTCGAATACATCATTTCCCTCTCTCTCCGATACATCCCTACCTCTCTAGGGTACATCCCTAATCCTCTCTGATACATCTCTCCCCTATGTATCTATTAATATATCCGGAAGTCCAGTGATGTTTGCGAAATTCATAAATTATAAGCGACTTTTGAAATTTGAAAATAGTAGAGAAATAATAAAATTAGCTCTTTAACACTATGAGATTTATGTAAATTATACTAAATTTTTTATATTTAAATTATTAATATTATGACTTACAGAATTATTATTTTTATTTTATATATAAATTCACAATAAAAATAAATTTTACTTTTAAAGTTCGTGATATCATATAAATCGAGGACAGAGCACAATTTTAATTAATAGAAGGTGGAATAGATTCCGATCCTTCTTAATTTAAGTTTTATCTATTGTTTACTTAAATTTATGTCGGCTTAATTCATCTCTTGAATTTAATAGTGTCGATCCTTGTTAGATAGTATCGACTTTCATTTAAGCACGTGAAAGTGAATAGAAAAAAAATAACTTGTAAATAGATATTTTTCCAACTATATACTCCCTTCGTCCCATTTTATATGTCATCTTTTTACGTTGCACTTGCATTAAGAAATGATGTAATTTTACTCTTCTACCCTTGTTTAATATTTTCTTAAGTCAACTTTATTAATAAATGACAACATTAATTAGCTATTCTATCAAGGGTATAATAGACAAAATATGATAATTTATGCATAAATTTTATAAAATGACAAATATTGTGGTTCAGCTATTTATAGAAAGGGATAACATATAAAATGGGACGGAGGGAGTATTAATTATCACATAATCATCCCTAATCAATATAATGATTTATGTTATTTCAGATATATTTCTCTATATTTTCTCTTAATATATATTGTAAATTTTATTTTGAATGTATTTTTACTTTTTTTAAATGCAATAATTATTTGTTTCAACTATTTTTTTTTCTGGACCCATATCTATAAAATGTAGTTGAAATTTTATTTATTTTAGCTAAATTAAGAGAAGTTTCAGCCAAAACAATAAAGTGCAAACATGTATCTTCTATAAAAGAAAAAGACATTGTATATTATTTTTTTCATGCAAATACTACACTTTACGTGCGATGTTCCTTTTACGAGTCAAATATATCAGATATTTTATTAAAATATTACTTAATTCTTTTTTCGATTCAATAATCATTTTTTAACGGTGTATTTCTTCTTTTTTCTAACCTGGAGTGAAATATTATTATTTTTAATCAAATACAAAAATTATAGTAGACACATAAATTTTATTAGATTTAATTCATACGAAATTTGAATTAAATTCATGTTTATTTGGGTTGAATGATTAATTTGGGCTTTACAAATAAATAAGTCCATTTTTATTAACTTCAAGTCCAAGGTCCATTTCACCTTGAAGCCCAAACCCATGCCACATGTTACAGTGACTAGGCATCCAAGACCAACAAGGTGACGCCACGTGTCCAAATGAGGTGATAGTCCCAGTCAAGTGCAAGAACCAATCACAATCCACCAAGTGTCAAAATGACATCCTTTGGCCAATCATAAGCATTCTTGTCCACCCTCTACAACTATAAATATGGGATGTACATGACATTCTAAAGAGAAAGGGAAGAAAACTCTTCAAGAAGCATTCTGCAATTGGAGAAAGCTACAACATCAACTACATAGCTCTTCAAAGGAGTGATCAACGGAGTTCTTCCCGGAGATCGACTTGAAATGCCGAAGTGCTTTCCGATGTTCCCAGAGATCAAATACATCTCAAGGAGGTCTACATCATCCTACATTCGAGAAATACGCTACTGAAGGCCTTCGAATCACTGAGAAGTTTAGGAGAGAAGAATCAAGAGAACACCAGAATTGTACTCACAAGATTCATTAATAAAAACTACATTTTTCTTTTATTTATTTTTCTTGCAGTTAATTTTTAGCGCTTACGAAAATTTGTTGCGAACAAATTTGGCACGCCCTGTGGGACCAATTCTGCTCTTCATCTCTTCCTCTTGTAAAGAAAAAAACTACAAGTTCAACTTTGCAATGGCCTTCAAGAAGATCAATGATGTTTCATGCAGAGAGTTTTCGACTGCCACATTTGTTGATCTTAGAGATGTTGGTCCAGTCAGTCTACACAAGTTCAATACTAGTGCAACGCCTCGAAAAATAGTAAGTTGAACTAGTGAGTTCTATAGAGCCTTTCGTAGGAGTTTTGGAGTGTTGTATGAAGATTAAAACTCGTAGAAATGATTCTCGTACTTAGAATATGGGTTTTAGGGGTTAAACGTCCGGGTACGACTCCCCAAGGACCAACAAAAGGGGTCCTTGAGGAGGACCCCAATATAGTCCCTAAATCTGGAAATTTTAGTGACCTACGGATGCCATCTACTGGCGATAGATGGATCCACTCCCCATAGGTTGGGGTCGTGGGTCAAAGCCTGCAGTGGCCTGCACTTTTAGAGCTGCAGACCTCACCTACAGAGGTGGTCCACGCCCAGTAGATCCACCTACGATCCGCAGGTAGTGAGGTCGTAGGTGCTGCCAGTTTTAAGTGTTTTAGTTTTAGTTAGGGGGTTTGGGAATTAAGTTAGTAGTTAATTAGGGGTTAAGGTAGGTCGGTTAGTTAGTTAATTAGCCACCCATAAATACTTAATAGACCCCAAAAACTAAGTCACTAACTCATTCACCTAAGACCCCAAATTACTCTCAAGAAATTCTCTCTCTAGAAGCAAGAAGAAGAGAAGAGAAGAGGGCAGCACCTAGGTCGAGTTTTCTCCATGGATTCAAGCTTTCTTTAGGGTTTTGAAGCAAGGTATGTGGAGATTATTCATCTATGGGTTCTTCCACCCATAGAGCCCCCATAGTTTCCCCACTTGAGAAATCAAAAACCCCATTCTAGCTAGGGTTGTGCTTGCATTGTGGGTAGGGTTTGGGTGTGATTCCAATCTAGTGGATATCACCCAATTATGATTTATTTAGATTTTTTTTAATGATATTATGATGATTTCTTATGATTTCTATGGTAAATCCTAATCTAAATTGATGAATGTGATATTTGTGGGTTTATGCCATTAGAGGCAAATTTCAAGGTTCAAAGGTGATCTTCCTAAATCAATGTCTTGTATATTAATTGATCATAGTTAGGACCATCTAATCATGAATTGAACTAGACTTGATTGAATAGGAAGGATCTTGACTTGTAAAGTTAGAATTGAACCTTCATGCATCAATTATGACTAGAATCACTTAGAAGTAAAGAATGTCATTGAATAACTTGTAATTTAGACATGAATTATGAGAGAATAAAGTTAAGCTTGAAAGTAGGGCTTGTAGCCATCATTGTTAGAGATTTGGGGGTAAAGTCAATATGATGTGATCTTGTTGTGTATTCTCTTTCTTTTACACACTTAGGCATAAAGATGCTAGGAGATCCAGAGGTTCTCTCACATAGAAGGATTTTAGGTTGGCTTAATAACCTAAAATGAATCAAAATACATTAGTCTAGAATATCTTGAAGTTGTGACATATGTTTCCTTCATGTATAGCTTGGCTTAGTAGGATAAGACCAAGATTGATAGCTTGGGATAGAGGATCTATACTCTCCTAAGGTATAGCTTGACTTGGCATTGTTAGGATGCCTTCATGTGTATCTTGAATTGGTAAGACAAGACCATTTCATGGTAGCTTAGGATTGAGGAATTATGCTCTCATAAGGTTAGCTTGAATTAGCATTGGTAGGATGCTTTTCATGGTAGCTTGCATTAGAGTAGGCATGGTAGCCTACGATTGAGGATCTAAACACTCTTAAGGGTAGCTTGAACTACCATTGTTAGAATGCATTTCATGGTAGCTTGATTTGGTTAGGCCAAGACCACTTCATGGTGCCTTTAGGATTGAGGACATATACTCTTCTAATGGTAGCTTAGGATTGAGAATTCATACTCTCCTAAGGATAGCTTACATTAGCCTCTTGGTGTGCTTGTGAGGTTAGCTTGAGTTAGTAGTACTCATGGTAGCTTGGGATTGAGAGTCATATTCTCTTAAGGATAACTTGCATTAACATCATAGGATGTATTGCATGGTAGCTAGGATGGGACATTTATACCCTTCCTTGGATAGCTTGGACTAGTATGATAATATGTCTCCATGGTAGCTTGACTTAGCATAGTAAGGTCATGTTAGTTAGATTATTAGCTTGGTCTAGCCTAGTAGGGTGCTATTCCTTGGTAGCCTTGAATTGATGTCTTGTGCTCATTCATGTGTGATGACTTGCCTAGTACTAAATAGAGAAGTACCTTATAATGAATAGAGGCAAATAGTCAAGAGGGACAAGTCCCCAACTAGTGAGCATTCATGATAGTTTAAAGGAGTACTTAGTGTGGATAGTAGTATGGGATGCTATCCATACATGACACAAGTATGACTTAAGGCTAGTTGTGAAGGGTTCTCTTATGTAGTATGACTTAGCTTGGGTTGTTGCCATAGTTTCCTTCCAAAATATGATTGACTAAGGTGATAGTTCCCTTGTCTACATGAAGTAAGCTAATAAGTAAGACCAACGGAGGGTGAATATGACTAGGATGACTTAAATGTTATGCTTAGTGTGAAGGGTAGTATGGGATTCCTTTCATGCATTGCACAAGTGTGCTTTGAGATTACCTAGAAGTATGGTGCCCTTATGGTAAAGAAGCTTAAGACTTAACCATGCATATATACTATGATTAAGATGACTAAAAAGGGATACTTGGCTTGGATGGTATTATGGGATGCTATTCTTGCTTTGCACTTGTATGCTTTTAAGGTTACTTGAGAATGGTGCTATTATGGTAAAGATGACCAAGAGTCAATTATGCTTATGTGATGCTTATATTGAAGACTTGGCTTATTATGATTATGACTTATCTCCTATGCTCATTAATTATGTCTTATGTTGACTTATGTTTTTATGATGCATATGTTGGAGATTATGCTATGACTATGATGATTATGCTATCACTATGATAATTATGTTATGACTATGTTATTATCTGTTATGCTTATGTCTTATGTTGACTAACCATTTGCGATGCTCTTATGCTGTTGTGCTAGCTTTCATACTTGGTACATTTTGTACTAACGCATATTGCCTACATTCTAACCAAATGTAGGGTTGGAGACTTGTGTTGCTTTGGAGGCTAGGTTTCTAAGAAGCAAGAAGACTTGAAAAGTTGGTGAGTCCTCATAGCTTCGAGGACGAACCCATATCTCCTTTATGTCATTCTCTTATGTTTTATACTTTGTATGGGTTGCGTCCCAAGACTTTTATTCATGAGTTTAAATACATGGTTTGAGACAAAGATTTAGTAAAGATTTCCGCTTTCTTATGAAAAGGTTTTCGATTGTATGGTTTTAAGGAAATTTTTAAATTTTCCTCTACTTTTCTATGATCTTATGTTATGATGATGCTAAGGGCTTGTATGAGACCCCTTCGGGGTCAAGTACTCCATGTTACGTCTAGGGTGTACCACTGGGTCGTGACAAACTTGGTAAGCACAAGGTTTTAGAATGGTTATAGGATTTTCTCAAACCACATCTAGTAGAGTCTTGTTCATAAATGTGAAGCGTGCCACATTTATGAATATGAGGCTATTGGATGCTTAGGAAACTTCACTTCTTCATTTTCCAAGTTGTGCCATAGATCTATAAGCTTTCTCTCTTATCCTTTATCCGATGGTTTTTAGGATGTGACTATTAGAAGGGTTTATGCTACAAGGAGTGAGGGAGAAAGGTTTGTTGTGATGCCAATTATGGCTATGTGACTTGAGAGATTTGAGATGATAGATTGTGATGTTGTCCTTAGTATGAGCGATTCTTCATTATTGCCTTATGTTATGGAAGATATTTAGAAGAATTTGGGTAGGCTTACTCCCAAGGGGGAGATAGTGTGCCTACCTAGCAAGGTGATTGTGAGGTTATGTTTAGTTGTTGGTAGAACCCGACTTAGTCATGATGAATTTTGAAGTATGTTGATAGATTGGTTGAGTAGGGTGTTTAAGTAATGCCTAGATGGGTTGAGTGAATAGACTCCTCTAAGAAGGGTAGAAGAACAAGGAAGTTGTTCTATGAAATGGTAAGGAGTGTTCTTTAGTAAGGAATTTGGTTAAGAGTGCTACTTGGGAGGCCAAGGGCCAATGAGATGTCCCAATGTCCTCATCCTTTCCTTCTACTCTTATTCAAGCTTGAGGTGATAGGTTCCTCTTGGTTTGCTTTTATGTGAGGTAATGTGTGAATAGTATGTTTCCATGATTTTCTTATGTGATGCATATTCATGAAATGCTTAGGTCTTGTTAGAAGTGACTTATTTGCATTGTTTCCTCATGTTGTAATGCATTTGAGTAAGATTTGCAAATAGACTTCATGAATTGATTATGAGCATGCCTTAGTTTTTGGAGTTGAAAGGTTCCTCCTTGAATAGATGCTTTTATGAGAAATTTGCATTTAGGCTTCATGAGTGTGTGTTGAGCATGTTTTTAGCTAGGAGATTTTAGTTCCTCCTTGAAAATGAGTAGATATAGAGTTCCATGCATTTTGGGTTGGTAGAAGTAGTTCCTACCCCTTTGTGTTGCATTGTATGTGTTTAGCTTGGAATTGAAGTTTCCTTGTTTGATAGTGTGCATTTAAATATGTTGCATGCATGATGGGCTGTTAGCTTAGAGATTTGACTTTAAGAAGTGTTTACTGTCACGACCCGAGAGCACCCCCTAGTTGTAACACGGTGTACTCGACCCCGAAAGGGTCTTATACAAGCCTCTTAGCATTCATAACATTCGACATACATAAATAGTGTGGAATTAAAAACTTTATTTAAAACCAAACTATTAAAAATCTCATTTATAAAGCCGCGGAATACTAAGTCTCACATAGACATCTTAGACAAACTTTAACATGATAGGGTCATGGCCCTTTACAATAGAAGTCTTGACAAAAGTCTTAAAACATAAAAAAAAAACTAGAAACATAAAATCCTTGTCCTAGGTCTATGAGGACATACCAAAAGTGGTCTTGAGAAAACTCTAATCCCAAGCTTCACTAGAGAATGCAATCACTTGCCGGAACCTACACTTGTAGTAAAAATAGGAAAATATGGGTTTGCACACAAAAATGTACTAAGTATGATGACCATGCAAAAACATGCTATAAAGGGACATTTTGTTGAAAGTCATGCTTTTATGCCATTTTTGTAAAACTTCATGAACATTGATCAAAGAGGCATATTATAAGTCACAACCAACATACAAAGTCACATATCTCACATTAGTCAAAATCACATATAACCCTTTATCTTCACCTTGAGCCTTCACCTCAAGTAACCCTCAAGCGATACCTTGTGTAATGTATGGATAGCGTCCCATACCACCACCCACACTAAGGTACCACCTTAAGGTCACCAAAAGTGAACTTACCATTCATCCTTTTCACCTTTTACACAATAGAGCATATAAGACACATAAACATCACATTAATCACATCATCACATTAAGACCATCATCTAAGACAACTCTACGTCAGACTTGTGCAATGTGCAAGTAGCATTCCATACTACTACTCACACTATGTACTCCTTTGAAGTCACCATAGACAAGGCACATTCATAGACAATGAAAATGACAAGGAAGTAACTCATAATACAATCCAAGTATAGCATGCATCTTTACATTTAAGCATATAAGAATCAAAATTCTTCATTAGCTTCATTACATTAAGAGCACCTTCATTCATTAGACATTAGATCATCATTCTCATAAAGGTCATTATAAAAGCCCATTCATTTCATCAACATTATAAAGGAAACACACCATAACCTCTCTCAAATGCCTACTTGTACAATGCATAGATGGCGTCCCATTTCACCACCCACACTAAGTAGTACACCCTTAAGAAGCCATAGTTCATTAACATTCTTTGTGGGGGTAAGCCTTAACCGACATAGACCATGAGAGCTTGACATGGAATCCCGGTGTCACCCTCACCGGATAAGGGATTCCTACTTGCCTAAGGTAGTGATGCTTATCGTGACCAACGACACTGACCTACGGTATGAGTGTCTACGATTGTCGATAATATAGTAAGCCAACCAAGGGTTGGGGTCATGTCCCAAGGGACCGGTTTTGAGCATTGATAGAAAAATAGAATATACATTCTAACTAGTCGTAGCTAAAGACATATGTGATAAAAGACATTGTAAATTAAAGGGGGCGACACAAAAGTGTCAAATATAAAAGGGGGTTTGGTAACAAGTACTGAAACAACAAAATAAACAAGAAAATCAAGTACAGGGAAAGGTTCTTGGGATGTGACCGCAATATAAGTTGATATAAATTGTTGGGTATATGCTTTTGATAGGAAATTTGCAAAATAATGGTGACTAGGCTAAGCTTTCAATGGAAATAAGTCCCTCTCGGGCAACTTACCCTGTTTCAAATGCGTTCCTCTCGGACACCCATTTGCCCCATGAAGACCAGCCTACGCCTTACTCCACTCCCTCTCTCGAGCTGAGTGTTAGGATATGGGACTAGGGCTCACCCTCTCGGGCTGAACTCATGTTGACCCACTCCTTAGGCCATCAGTCTAGTGGTTTTGGTTTCGCGACCTCCCTCTCGGGCAAGCTGAAAACACATGAGTTGCTTTGTATTGGAAATACAAACCCTTTAGATCAAACCACAACCACTAGGTGAAATCACCATTAAAATACATATAACCTATCAGCAACCAAGACCCAACAAGAATATCAACCCATATTTGCTAAATCACACCCCAAGAATGGGGTTTTTAGCCACTCATCAAGAAATAAGAAATTATATCTAACATGATAATGAAATCAACTGGGTATAAGAAATTAAACCTTGAATTAAGAAAAGGAAAATGAATAGAGAAGACCCACTTCCAACTTGGAGAAGAAGAACTCCTTTCTTCAAGTATCCACAAAACCCTCTCCAAACTTGAGTGAAACATATCAGCTAAAGTATGTTCTAAAGTGAAAATAATAATAATAATTGTTCCACCCTAAGACTACAATTCTAACTAGTATTTATAGTTTTCACAGATTGTGCTGTGGAGGATTGGTCGGCGACATTAGTCGGGATCGCCGATGAACTCGACGATCCGCCTTTTGGTCAGCTAATCGCCTTCAGTGTCTTGCCTTTAGAATCTTTGCATTCAGGATCATTGGGCGGTACAGTATTGCTTCACGGAACTGATCGACGACTCACTGACTGCCCCTTTCCTCACCTTTTGATCCACTTCCTTCAAGGCTGCATGTACTGGAACGAAGGGTGTTTTATGTCGTTTCGGTGACTCGCCAAGTTGAACTTGGTGATCCGCATGATTCCATTTCATGTACACTATTTCTATTAAAATAAAGTCCTAAATGAGTCCAATTTGTGGACTCATCAATACCCCCAACTTAAACTTTTGCTTGTCCTCAAGTAAACTCAAGTTCAACAGTTCAAATAGGGTGCCTCAAATAGTGCTACACAAGACTAAATCATGAATGCACACAACAAGGCTCAATTTACTTATGCAAGGATTACTTGTGTACTCAAAGATTCAAATTGTGACACACCATTACCAAAGATTCTCATGCTCGCAATACTTGCTACTTGTGCAAGTTCAAGCTCAACAAAAATATCTAAATGCCCTCGCACAAAGAATGATTCCACGTTCACACACAGATATGGGTCAATTTAAGATCAGGAATCAGATACAACACTCACCCTCAAAAAGAGGAACACAATGCATGTTTTCACCCATAGGTTTGCCCTTATTTTCCCATTGACTTTCGATCCAACTTACTCAAGATCAAAAGGTCTTTCTAAGGCTTGTAACGGGGCTGAGTGCAAAGGTATGGTCATTTAAGCTCAGTGACTTTTTCCTCATGAGTTATGGCATTCTCAAGGTATTCCCTTCTTTTCCTTTATCACTTCTTTTTCTAGTACTTTTAAGTCATCCTTTTATTCACTCCCTATGAGTTGCTTGGAACCCCAACATCCTTTGTACTTTGTTCCGCAAATTTCTTTTTCAATCTTTTTTTTGGAGGGCTCCATTGTTCTGCAACATGGTTAAAGGGGGACTTTTTATAGCACTTCTTAACTTCTCATTTTCCTTTTTACCACACCCCCAACTTAGACTTTTTATCCTAAGTTGGCTATTCACTAAACCACAAATCAAGAGGATTATAGGTAGTGGATCAAGTAAGGTCTAGGGTTTATCAAAGTTCTTCCAAAGAAAGGTAAGGCTTAGAGGTGTTCAAAAGAGTTTCACATGCTCACAGGTAGGTCACAAAAAGAGGTATATGTCAAATTGGCTTACACTTTTTAAAATTGCCTAATATCATCTCAAGAGGACACCTTTCTAAATCAATCAGACTAACAGGGCAAATTATAGGTTTATTCATGCAAGGTTCAAAGTAAGCTAAACACACAAGGCATCGATACTTCAGTCAAGCAAGACTACACACGTTTGCTAGTGTGCAACGGTCATCACAAGAGAATCAATTGATAAATGACTAGTCACAACGAGATGCAAAGAGTGCACATATTATCTATGTAACTTCATTTGGCCTCGTCATAGCCGTGCATTCATGTTTGTGCAATTGAGAGCACTATTCAAGTCATCGGTATTGATCAAAACCGAGACTTAAATTTTTGCAAAAGAACAGCCACTTTCAACACAAGAGGTGGCAATTTTTTTTCGAAAGGGTCAAAGTTATTTTGCAATTAAACCCAAAAGAGAGCCATAAGCTCAAACAATCGCAAATCAGTTTTAAAAACACAAATTAAAATATACAACCCAAATATATACAGAACAAAATATGAATGTCAACACAAAATGTGTGGGCCTCACCCCACCACAAATAAAGTGCGTTTTTCCTCAAATGCAAGTAATAAGTATCCAAAAGGTCAGATAAAAAAAATAGAGAGGGAGGTAAAGAGGGGATCTTGTTTAAGCAGTCGCTCCATCTGTCTGGGCATTAGTGCCCGGTGTGTTATCATTCTGACCCTTTTCCTCTTTCTCTTTTTGCTCTGCTTCAGCCTCTATAGCAATATTAGCCTCCACCATATTATGTATTTCATGATCTGCTTTAAAGGCATGTATCATGTTGATGAACCCTCGGGTCCACAAAGGGACATTAGGGTCAATTTGCACCCTTCTCCTTGAACTGGCTATCTTGTTCTCACTCTTTGCATTTCTTCTGAACTTTTGAGCTCTTATGTGTCTCGGTGACATGTTTCTTCCTGCAACTTTCGATCTGGCCATGTCTGCAAAGTCTTGAGATAACGTTATAATATATTTGACAAACAAAACAAGGATATACAGTTGCAGGAAGATTTGTCAGTCCAGTTGGTGGGTCGCCGAGTACATTCAGTGAGCAATGGGTTATCCGCCAAAGATCACAATGCAGAAGCGAATAGGGGTGCAGACAAAAGGCGACCAAGAAGAATTTTGGCGAGTCGCCGAGTGCTTTTGGCGACCTTGTGCTCCTCACCGAAAGTTACAGATGCCACAAAAAATGAAGCATGATAATAAGGGTGAGATAACATAATTTGATGAAGCGCGAAGTGGCGCGGCGAGCTCATCATAGCTCACTGATTTACCCAACGTGCCTACTTTTGACCCAACCTCTCGAAATCAGTCCCACATCCCCCAAAAACAAAGTTTAAGCTCACATAGCACAAATTAGACTAGGACCTATAACATACAAACACCACCCATCACTCATTAACTCAACTAGTATTTTGGCAGTTTAAGCAAGATTATCGAATAACAATTAACAATTAACCCATTCTATCAAATAAGGGAGGTTCAACAGAGTTCAACAATACCAAAGAGTTTGCAAATGAGTACAATGTTGACAAAAAAATTTCAGAGATCAGGAAGCTAACCTTTTGTACTGATTAAGAAGTTACTGAGGTTCTAGGCGACAATGCAATCCAAATCCGCGCACAAATTTATGAACCAAAATACTTTAAGAGTGCAAGAAAATTAAGACTAGAGTGCAGGTGTGAGTTTGGCAAGGTGAAAACGTGAGGGAAAAAGAGCATGAGGTTATGTTATTAAATCTGTGGTTGAAAGACCGTCCAGGTTTTGCCCGTTCGGCGACATTAGTTCAGATCGTTGAACCACTTGGTGATTCACAGAATGATCTCTTGACTCACTGAGTTTTACAGGGCCTTTATTTTAACTGAAGGTCCAAACGGTGGTCTGCATCAAGATCACCGATATGGTTGGCGACTGGCCAATAATTTCTTGGGCTCGCCTAGTTTTACAGACCCCAATGTAAGTTGATTTTGGGTCTAATGGCCATTTTGGATTGGGGTCGTCGAACCAATTGGTGATTCACTAATCGGGACTACCTTTCGTAAATCTATACTTCTCGTTCACTTTCTACACTTTCACCTGCACAATCAACACGCCATTATTTATAAAAGTAAAATCTTACGTTTAAAACCTTGGGTTGCCTCCAAACAACGCCATAGTTAACGTCGTGGCACGACGCTAGTCCACCTTCAACTCTCACTCTTGGGGTTAGACATAGTGTCACTAGGCAAGCCCCCTTGCTGTCTTGAATTTAGGTGAGACGAGATGTGACCCATTTGGGTCTCCAACTACTTGATTGAAACTGAATAGGAGGTAACGATCTGGCTGAGGGTGGAAACATCCTCTTTCATGCCTTTTAGCATTTTGTCCGACCCTTCAACTTTGTTGAGGATGCGCGATAGCATATTCTCAGACCTACTACCCTCTGAGTCCTTTGGCTTTTGGCGTTTATGGAGGGGGGGCACATATCTGTCTTTCTCCCCATCTTTCCAATTAGGATTTCGGTCTCTCCATTCTCTATCCTTCCATCATTCATCTCTAACCCAACCTTGATTTCCACCCTGCCTTGTGTAGTTTGATTGATAACCACCACCTTGGTTGGCTAGGAAGTTTACCTCTTCATTATACAAGGCGTCGAAACTTACCTATTCAGGACTTGCGCACCCGACCCCCACCACATTGACACCACGGGTACCAGTCCCCATGACATTTTTGGATAAAATATCAAGATGTGTCATGATCTTGGCCATATTTTGATCTCTCTCATTGTCTTTTTCAACCTGCTCCTTAGATAGCTGAAATGTGACTGGTGAGACTTGATCTTCGCGGGTGTACCTGCTGATGGTTGTCATACCATCAAGGAGTTGAACTGCCACTACGTATGGTTGCTGCATTAAGCCTCCGGGTGAGAGTTGGTCAGCTACACCCTAGTTTACCGAGTCTAGAATCCGGTAGAAGTATTGAAGTAACACATTGTCAGGAAGACCAATGTTGGGCATTGTTGCACTAGTTTTTTAAATCTGAGCCAGATTTCGTGCAGAGGTTCACCATTCAGAAGCTTAAAGCTTTGGATGCTATCCCAGATAGTCATCATCTTTCAGGGAGGGAAAAATCGTACATTGAATGGATTCACCAACTCCTCCCACGAAGTGATTGAGTTATATGGCAACTCGGCTAACCACATGCACGCCTCACCCATCAATGAGAAAGGAAATAACCTTAATCGAACTGATTACTGAGAAATGTTTTTGAATGAGAATGGTCTACACACGTCTACGAAGTTTCGAAGATGCTCGTGTGGGTCCTCATGAGCTAATCCGCTGAAGAGCCCCTTTAGTTGCAGAGATTGCAACATGGTGCTTGTTATGTGGAATACTGCGTTTCCTTATGCCGGGGGCAGATGAATAGCACTAACAAAATCAAGTACGGGGAAAGGTTCTTGGGATGTGACCGCAATATAAGTTGAGATAAATTGTTGGGTACATGCTTTCATAGGAAATTTGCAAAATAATAGTGACTAGGCTAAGCTTTAAATGGAAATAAGTTCCCTCTCGGGCAACTTATCCCATTTCAAATGCGTTCCTCTCGAACACCCATTTGCCGCATGCAGACCAGCCTACGCCTTACCCCACTCACTCTCTTGAGTTGAGTGTTAGGATATGGGACTAGGGCTCACCCTCTCGGGCTGAACCTCATGTCGACCCACTCCTTAGGCCCTCAGTCTAGTGGTTTTGGTTTCGCAACCTCTCTCTCGGGCAAGCCGAAAACACATGGGTGGCTTTGTATTTGCAACTACAAACCCTTTAGATTAAACCACAACCACTAGTTGAAATCACCATTAAAATACATCTAACCTATCAGCAAGCAAGACCCAACAAGACTATCAACCCATATTTGCTAAATCACACCCCAAGAATGGGGGTTTTTAGCTACTCATAAAGAAATAAGAAATTATACCTAACATGATAATGAAATCAACTGGGTATAAGAAATTAAACCTTAAATTAAGCAAAGGAAAATGAATAGAGAAGACCCACTTCCAACTTGGGGAAGAAGAACTCCTTTCTTCAAGTCTCCACAAAACCTTCTCCAAACTTGAGAGAAAAATATCAGCTAAAGTATGTTCTAAAGTGAAAATAATAATAATAATAATTGTTCCACCCTAAGACTACAATTCTAACTAGTATTTATAGTTTTCATAGATTGTGTTGCGGAGGATTGGTCGGCGACATTAGTCGAGATCGCCGATGAACTTGGCGATCCACCTTTTGGTCAGCTCATCGGCTTTAGTGTCTTGCCTTTAGCATCATCGCATTTTGGATCATTGTGCTGTACAATATTGCTTCACGGAACTGATCGACGACTCGCTGACTGTTCCTTTCCTCGCCTTTTGATCCACTTTCTTCAAGGCTTCGCGTACTGGAACGAATGGCGTTTCATGTCATTTCAGCGACTCGCCAAGTTGAACTCGGCAATCCACATGATTCCATTTCTTGTTCTTTTTAGCCCTATTTGCTTCGTTTTGCACCTAAGTGTATATGCTTCCACTAAAACTTTAAATACCTGAAACTTTAGCATTTTAATCAGGTATTGAGATAAAACAAGCATTCAAGGACACTATTTCTATTAAAATAAAGCCCTAAACGAGGCAACTTTCTAGACCTATGTAGGCACATAGTTTATGGAATAGGGAGATTGTTACTAGATACCCGGCCTCAACTCACGTAAGGGCATCCATCTCAAGAGATTTCTACTAAGTGCCCCGCCTTAACTAACGTATGAGCACCCATCTCAATCCATATCCTCTCGGTGCTTGGCATTATTCCCCACGGAGTATTTGACATTCATTCATTATTCATTAAGGGATAAGAGATTGCTTCTAAATACCCTGCCTCAACTAACGTATGGGCATCCATCTCAAACTCAATCATTCATTAAAGGGATAGGGATTGTTACTAGATATCCTACCTCAACTCATGTGAGGGCATCCATCCCAACCCATCATTCATTGGAAAGTTATTAGATTCAACTATCAGAATAGCCTTTCACTTAGGTACCCTATTTCATTCATTAGAGTACAATCAAGGACAACCTTTCAATAGACTCAACATTCATTAACACTTATATTAACTTCATTAAATAATTCATTCATGTGTGTGTATGTGAGAATAGCCTTTCACATAATCACCATCATTCACAAGTGTTAACAAAGTGATAATATTCAATCCTAACACAATTAGCTTCTAAACATGATTATCTTTAATTCATTTAGATCACACACATGCTTCACATCACATTCATATATACAACATCATGATAATACTTCAATTCTTCACATTATGCCTTCAGACCATGATCACAATGTACATAGTAGGTAAATACCTCCACCTTTCAAGTTGATCAACAATTCAATCACAATTCTACATTAACATGAAATTAGGTCAAACTTGCCCTTCCAAGTGGATAAACAATCCAAGCACAATTCTACATTAACATGAAATTAGGTCAAACTTTCCCTTTCAAGGCTATGACCACACATCCTCAATTCACCAAAAATTCACCATAATTAGACATAGATAATGATACAAATCAATAATCTAAATCAATCTACACATAAATCCATCATCATTCATTCATAATCAACAAACCCACTTCATAAGGCCAAATTTAGGAATTTAGAGAAATCATGGGTTCATAGAGTAAAATCACCTTAAATTATCAATTAAACATCAATATAATCATAGTTTATCATTTGCAAATGTTTGATGCAAGAACCCATGAGATTGAGTGAAGCTTAGGGTTTTTGAGAAACATGAAGACTTTGAAAACTTCTTTGAAATTGACTCTAGGGTGAAATCTAACCCTAGATGAAGGATCACCATACCTTTTCTAAGATTCCCCAAGAAATTTGATGAAGAAACCACCTTGAATCAAAACCCTAGCTCCAAGTTCTTGACCTTCTTCAATGGAGGATTTCTAGAGAGAGAAAATATTTGAGAGGAGGTGTGTTTTCTTTTGATTCTATTTGGAGTGACTTAAATGAAATAATTTAGGTCTAAAAAGGTTTTATAGTTTCTAGGAAAGGCATAGAATATTAGGGACTTAACTTTGGAAAATAACCATGGACCCTTAAAGTTGTAACTTAAAAATTCTTCCCTTGCCCATCCAAGCACGCCCTTTGGACACTTGGGCTCGCCAAATGCTCTAGGAGACTCGCCAAGTACACCCTTGGCTCGCCCTTTGTTCCTGAGAGCTCACTAAATGGGCTGGTCATTGGGAGATTGGATGGGGCCAATGGGCGACATGCCAACCAGCTTGGCGAGCTACCCCTTAGCTCGGCCTTGGGTCCAGCATCTTGGCCAAATGGGGCAGCCACTAGGAAAACACAAGGCACAAGGGAGACTCGCCCAATCCTTTGGGCGATCAACAGTCCCATCGCCAAACAACCCCTAAAGGAACAAGGCTTAATTCACTCTAACTTGCTAGCCTAGGCCCTTGCTTGCACCTTAGGCTTCCACCTTTCCCCACTAAGGTTTTAAATAGCCTAGACATCAACCTAAAGGCACACTAACCCAAATGTTAAGGCTCTAGTTCCACTAGTTCATTTTCAGGGTTGTTACATTATCCCCTACTTAGGAACATTCGTCCTCGAATGACACTTAAAGCACATTAAGGGAAAATATCTCGAGACTAGCAGCCCAACAATCATAACACATTTGTATAAATGCATAAACATAGGAGGAAACATCAACTCCAAATCAATAGGCTCAATATAACATAAGCAAGTAGGAACTACATCTATAAACTCATTATGCACCGAACAATCACATTTCTCATTTCATTGGAGGAACTTCCTTCTGCAACTCATATCATGCCCATCAAAACATCATAAAGCTCATTATGCAACTTCTTCATAAACACATATTTAGGCATGTTCAACAATTCACCTCATGAAGCATATAGGCACCTCATACTAGATGCACATTTAACATGAGGAACATAAATGATGAAAACTCATTTTTTTTTCTCATATGAACAAGAATTCAACTAGAACATGCATAACATAAGGAGACCATGGAAAAACTCATTTTCACATAAGACTCCAAAATATGAAACAAGCTACAAGGAACTCTAGGTCTCAAGCTTGAATAAGAATAAAATGAAATAGATAAGGATATCAATACCCTCAACAACCTTACTACTCAACATACTATCCCCCACCTAGGAGAAAACCCAACTAAGGCTATCATGAAACATCAAAAGGCCTCATCACAACAAAAGGAACTATAACTTTCCGGTACCTTTATCCAGATTAGCTCCTTTGTCCTTGTTAGCTTGAAGCACATAGAAATGGTTCTTCTTTGGAGCATTGGGATCTGAGCCATCATAAGGAGCTTGTTTATCTTCCCTTCCTTTTGCCATGAGTGTTGGGCAATCTCTCATCTTATGACCCTTCTCTCCACACCCAAAGCACCCATCCGGGCCAGGAAGGCACTTACCCAAATGTTGCTTCCCACACTTGGCACACTAGGACTTTCAAAAGAGAAAGAACAACTTCCATTCCCTCCTTGAGCTTTAGGGTTAGACACCCTATCATTGTTAGCCATTGAGGAATCTTGATTGTAAAACCTCTTCTTGAACCTAGGTTGACCTTGCTCATCGGGCCTAGCCCTCTTCAAATCCTTACCCATCCTCTTAAGTCTGGACTCCTCTATAGATTGGGCATACACAACAAGTCTAGAGATATTCATATCATCATGGAGCATCGCCGTATGACACTCTTTCTTAACTAGGTCGGATACACCGGTAACAAACCTACTCATCTCATCTCTAGGGTTAGACACCAAGGATGGAGCATACTTAGACAATAGGGTAAACTTCAAGGAATACTCCTCCACACTCATAGTACCTTGCCTAAGGTTTATAAACTCCTCCACCTTAACCTCCCTCTTCCCACGGGGAAAGTTCTTACTAAGGAAAGCTCTCTTAAACTCCTCCTATTCTATAGGACCCACTTCAACCGGCCTATTGGCTTTCCATTGAGTGAACCACACCTGGGCCACATCTTTTAATTGGTAGGAAGTCAACTCCGCCTTCTCCCTAGAAGTTACTCCCATATCATTTACTATTTTATAAACTTCATCTAAAAACTCTTGGGGATCCTCTCCCATTTTAGAGCCAAGAAAATAGGAGGATTTATCCTCACAAAGTCTCTCAACCTTGAGCCCATAGTACTCTCAATAGCATTCATTCTAGGCCCCACATCTTGGGTAACTTGAGTCGTCATGGCTTGGGCTAGAGTTAGAAAAGTCGTCCTAATCTCTTCATTGGTCATGTACGGGGGAACCACCGAAACTTCATTCTCTTGATTGCCTAGAGGAACTTGGTCACCTTGAAGACCTTGATCACCTAAGGGAGGAACTCCCTCATTCACTACTTTCTCTTCCACTCTCCTTGCGGGCGTCCTTCTTGTATTCATATCCTATAAACACAAGAGAAGGATTAGGAAAAAGGACACTTATAGAAATAAAATCTAAGGCACGACTTCAAGAATATGAAAGAAGTGTAACTTTCTATCATCCTATAGCCTCTCGCTCATAGATGTGTCGCAACTCACACCGATGAACAAGACTCTACTAGATATGGCTTGTAAAACTTTGATCCTAAAAATCATTTTCAAAATCTTATGCTCTGATACCAAGTTTTTCACGACCCGAGAGCACCCCCTAGTCGTAACATGGTATACTCGACCCCGGAGGGGTCTTATACAAGCCTCTTAGCATTCATAACATTCGACATACAGAAATAGTGCATAATTAAAAACTTTATTTAAAAACAAACTATTAAAAATCTCATTTATAAAGCAGCAGAAAACTAAGTCTCACATGGCCATCATAGACAAACTTTAACAAGATAGGGTCACGACCCTTTACAATCGAAGTCTTGACAAAAGTCTTAAAACATAAAGAAAAACTAGATACATAAAGTAATTGTCCTCAATCTATGAGGACATACCAAAAGAGGTCTTGAGAGAACTCTAATCCCAAGCTTCACTAGAGAATGCAATCACTTGCCGGAACCTACACTTGTAGTAAAAATAGGAAAATATGGGTTAGCACACAAAAATGTACTAAGTATGATGACCATGCAAAAACCTACTAAAAAAGGACATTTTGTTGAAAGTCATGCTTTTATGCCATTTTTGTAAAACTTCATGAACATTGATCAAAGAGGCATATTATAAGTCACAACCAACATACAAAGTCACATATCTCACATTAGTCAAAATCACATATAACCCTTTACCTTCACCTTGAGCCTTCACCTCAAGTAACCCTCAAGTTATACCTTGTGCAATGTATGGATAGAGTCCCATACCACCACCCACACTAAAGTACCACCTTAAGGTCACCAAAAGTGAACTTACCATTCATCCTTCTCACCTTTTACACAATAGAGCATATAAGACACATAAACATCACATTAATCACATCATCACATTAAGACCATTATCTAAGACAACTCTACGTCATACTGGTGCAATGTGCAAGTAGCATCCCATACTACTACTCACACTAAGTACCTTTTTGAAGTCACCAGAGACAAGGCACATTCATATACAATAGACATGACAAGGAAGTAACTCATAATACAATCCAAGTATAGCATGCATCTGTACATTTAAGCATATAAGAGTCAAAATTCTTCATTAGCTTCATTATTTTAAGAACACCTTCATTCATTAGACTAGATCATCATTCTCATAAAGGTCATTATAAGAGCCCATTCATTTCATCAACATTATAAAGGAACACACCATGATCTCTCTCAAATGCCTACTTGTGCAATGCATAGATGACGTCCACCACCCACACTAAGTACTACATCCTTAAGAGGCCATAGTTCATTAACATTCTTTGTGGGGGTAAGCCTTAACCGACATAGACCATGAGAGCTTGACATGGAATCTCGACGTCACCCTCACCGGATAAGGGATTGCTACTTGCCTAAGGTAGGACCATCATTTTTATAGCTTAAGTGGATCTCCACTTGCTAAACCTATGTGGTCACATAGTTTATGGGATAGGGAGATTGCTACTATATACCCCTTCTCTACTCACATGAGGGCATCCATCTCAAGAGATTGCTACTAAGTGCCCTGCCTCAACTAACGTATGAGCACCCATCTCAATCCATATCCACTCGGTGCTTGGCATTACTTCCCACGTAGTATTTGACATTCATTACATTCATTCATTAACATTTACATTAACTTCATTCATTCATTCATGTGTGCGTATGTGAGAATAGCCTTTCACATAATCACCATCATTCACAAGTGTTAATAGGGAGATAACATTCAATCCTAACAACAATTAGCTTCTAAACATGATCATCTTTCATTCATTTAGATCACACACATGCTTCACATCACATTCATATATACAACATCATGATAATACTTAAATTCTTCACATTATGCCTTCAAGGCCATGATCACAATGTACATAGTAGGTAAAAACCTCCACCTTTCATGTGCATCAACAATTCAAGCACAATCTACGTTAACATGAAATTAGGTCAAACTTTCTCTTTCAAGGCTATGACCACAAATCCTCAATTAACCATAATTAGACATAGATAATAATACAAATCAATAATCTAAATCAATCTACACATAAATCCATCATCATTCATTCATAATCAACAAACCCACTTCATAAGGCCAAATTTAGGAATTTAGAGATATCATGGGTTCATAGAGTAAAATCACCTTAAATCAACAACTAAACATCAATATAATCATAGTCTATCATTTGCAAACGTTTGATGCAAGAACCCATGAGACTGAGTGAAACTTAGGGGTTTTGAGAAACTTGAAGACTTTGAAAACTTCTTTGAAATTGATTCTAGGGTGAAATCTAACCCTAGATGAAGGATCACCATACCTTTGCTAAGATTCCCTAAGAAATTTTATGAAGAAACCACCTTGAATCAAAACCCTAGCTCCAAGTTCTTGACCTTCTTCAATGGAGAATTTCTAGTGATGGAAAATATTTGAGAGGAGGTGGGTTTTCTTTTGATTCTATTTGGAGTGACTTAAATGAAAGAAGTTAGGTCTAAAAAGGTTTTTATAGTTGCTACGAAAGGCATAGAATTATAGGGACCTAAATTTGAAAAATAACCAAGGACCCTTAAAGTTGTAACTTAAAAATTCTTCCCTTGCCCATCCAAGCTCTCCCTTTGGACACTTGGGCTCGCCAAGCGCACTAGGAGACTCGCCAAGTGAACCCTTGGCTCACTCTTTATTCCAGAGAGCTCACTAAATGGGCTGGTCATTGGGCGATTGGAGGGGGCCAATGGGCGACACGCCAACCAGCTTAGCGAGCTACTCCTTCGCTCTCCCTTTGGTCCAACATCTTGGCCAAATGGGGCAGCCACTAGGAGAACCCAAGGCACAAAGGCGACTCACCCAACCCTTTGGGCGATCAACATCCCCATCGCCAAACAGCCTCTAAAGGAACAAGGCTTAATTCACCCTAACTTGCTAACCTAGGCTCTTGTTTGCACCCTAGGCTTCCACCTTTCCCCACTAACCCAAACGTTAAGGCTCTAGTTCCACTAGTTCGTTCTTAGGGTCGTTACATTTAGAATCGTCATTTGAGGACGAATGATCCCAAGGGGGAGATATTGTATCATACCGGAAAATAGTAAGTTGAACTAGTGGGTTCTAGAGCCTTTCGTAGGAGTTTTGGAGTGTTGTATGATGATTAAAACTCGTAGAAATGATTCCCGTACTTCGAATAGGGGTTTTAGGGTTTAAACATCTGGGTACGACTCCCCAAGGACCAACCAAAGGGGTCCTTGAGGAGGACCACAAAATAGTCCCTAAATTTGGAAATTTTAGTGACCTACGGATGCCATCTACTGGCCGTAGATGGACCCATGCCCCGGAGGTTGGGGTCGTGGGTTAAGGCCTGCAGTGGCGTACACTTTTAGAGCTGCTGACCTCACCTACGGAGGTGGTCCACGCCCAGTAGATCCACCTACGATCCGTAGGTGGTGAGGTCGTAGGTGCTGCCAGTTTTAAGTGGTTTAGTTTTAGTTAGGGGGGTTGGGAATTAAGTTAGTAGTTAATTAGTTAATTAGCCACCCATAAATACTTAATAGACCCCAAAAACTAAGTCATTAACTCATTCACCTAAGACCCCAAATTACTCTCAAGAAATTCTCTCTCTAGAAGCAAGAAGAAGAGAAGAGAAGAGGGAAGCACCTAGGTGGAGTTTTCTCCATGGATTCAAGATATATTTAGGGATTTGAAGCAAGGTATGTGAATCTTATTCATCTATGGGTTCTTTCACTCATAGAGCCCCCATAGTTTCCCCACTTGTGAAATCAAAAACCCCATTCTAGCTAGGGTTGTGCTTGCATTGTGGGTAGGGTTTGGGTGTGATTCCAATCTAGTGGATATCACCCAAGTATGATTGATTTAGATTTTTTTAATGATAATACTATGATTTCATATTATTTCTAGGGTAAACCTTAATCTAAATTGATGAAAGTGATGTTTGTGGGTTTATGCCATTAGAGGCAAATTTCAAGGTTCAAAGGTGATCTTCCTAATTCAATGTCTTGTATACTAATTTATCATAGTTAGGACCATATAATCATGAATTGAACTAGACTTGATTGAATAGGAAGGATCTTTACTTGTAAAGTTAGAATTGAACCTTTATAAACCAATTATGACTAGAATCGAATGTGATTGAATAGCTTATAATTTAGACATGAATTATGAGAGAATGAAGTTAAGCTTGAAAGTAGGGCTTGCAACCATCATTGTTAGGGCTTTGGGGGTAAAGTTAATATGATGTGATCTTGTTGTGTATTCTCTTTCTCTTACACACTTAGGCATAAAGATGCTAGGAGATCCAAAGGTTCTCTCACATAGGAGGATTTTAGGTTGGATTAATAACCTAAAATGAATCAAAACATGTTAGTCTAGAATAGCTTGAAGTTGTGACATATGTTCCCTTCATGTATAGCTTGGCTTAGTAGGGTAAGACGAAGATTGATAGCTTGGGATGGAGGATCTATACTCTCCTAAGGTATAGCTTGACTTGGCATTGTTAGGATGCCTTCATGTGTAGCTTGACTTGGTAAGACAAGACTATTTCAAGGTAGCTTAGGATTGAGGAATTATGCTCTCCTAAGGTTAGCTTGAATTAACATTGGTAGGATGCTTTTCATGGTAGCTTGCATTAGAATAGGCATGGTAGCCTAGGATTGAGGATCTAAACACTCTTAAGGGTAGCTTGAACTAGCATTGTTAGAATGCATTTCATGGTAGCTTGATTTGGTTAGGCCAAGACCACTTCATGGTAGCTTTAGGATTGAGGACATATACTCTCCTAATGGTAGCTTAGTATTGAGAATTCATACTCTCCTAAGGATAGATTACATTAGCCTCTTGGTGTGCTTGTGAGGTTAGCTTGAGTTAGTAGTACTCATGGTAGCTTGGGATTGAGATTCATATTCTCCTAAGGATAGCTTGCATTAACATCATAGGATATATTTAATGGTAGCTAGGATGGGACATTTATACCCTTCCTTGGATAGCTTGGACTAGTATGATAGTATGTCTCCATGGTAGCTTGACTTAGCATAGTAAGATCATGTTAGTTAGATTATTAACTTGGTCTAGCCTAGTAGGGTGCTATTCCTTGGTAGCCTTGAATTGATGTCTTGTGCTCATTCATGTGTGATGACTTGCCTAGTACTAAATAGAGAAGTATCTTATATGAATAGAGGCAAATAGTCAAGAGTGACAAGCCCCTAACTAGTGAGCATTCATGATAGTTTTAAGGAGTACTTAGTGTGAATAGTAGTATGTGACGCTATCCATACGAGGCACAAGTATGACTTAAGGATAGTTGTGAAGGGTTCTCTTATGTAGTATGACTTAACTTGGGTTGTTGCCATAGTTTCCTTCCAAGATATGATTGACTAAGATGATAGTTCCCTTGTCTACATGAAGTAAGCTAATAAGTAAGACCAAATGAGGCTGAATATGACTAGGATGACTTAAAGGTTATGCTTAGTGTGAAGGGTAGTATGGGATGCCTTTCATGCATTGCACAAATGTGCTTTGAGGTTACCTAGAAGTATGGTGCCCTTATGGTAAAGAAGCTTAAGACTTAACCATGTATATAGACTATGATTAAGATGACTAAAAAGGGATACTTGGCTTGGGTGGTATTATGGGATGCTATTCTTGATTTGCACTTGTATGCTTTTAAGGTTACTTGAGAATGATGCTATTATGGTAAAGATGACCACAAGTCAATTATGCTTATATTGAAGACTTGGCTTATTATGATTATGACTTATCTCCTATGCGCATTAACTATGTCTTATGTTGACTTATGTTTTTATGATGCTTATGTTGGAGATTATGCTATGACTATGATGATTATGTTATGACTATGTTATTATCTCTTATGCTTATGTCTTATGTTGACTAACCATTTGAGATGCTCTTATGCTGTTGTGCTAGCTTTCATACTTGGTACATTTTGTACTAACGCATATTGCCTACATTCTAACCAAATGTAGGGTTGGAGACTTGAGTTGCTTTGGAGGCTAGGTTTCTAAGAAGCAAGAAGACTTGAAGTCTTGGTGAGTCCTCATAGCTTTGAGGACGAACCCATATTTCCTTTATGCCATTCTCTTATGTTTTAGACTTTGTATGGGATGCGTCCCAAGACTTTTGTTCATGAGTTTAAATAGATGGTTTGAGACAAAGATTTAGTAAAGACTTCCGCTTGCTTATGATAAGGTTTTCGATTGTATGGTTTTAAATAAAGTTTTAAATTTTCCCCTACTTTTCTATGATCTTATGTTATGATGATGCTAAGGGCTTGTATGAAACCCTTTCGAGGTCAAGTACGCCATGTTACATCTAGGGGGTACCCTTGGGTCATGACAACTAGTGGTTCAGATAGATCTAGATACTTTACCTTTTTGGAGATGGCAAGAAAGATCAAGTCTCAAATGACACTCAAAACTGCAATCCCTGGGGCAACATCACATCTAAGTTGTTTGATGAACTTTCTCACTCTGGCTTCAAATTTGGTGAATATAAGAATTCACTGAATTCTTCAATTTCAACAAAGGTTAACTCCTTGATGGTTGATGCGACTCATATGGATGAGAAGTTTGCAATGATGGAGCAAAGCATTGAAGCCTTGAAGAAGTCTATTGATGACAAAAATCTCCAAATCACCTAATTTATGAGTAAGTTAGATCTCTACAACTCTTGAGAGTCACATCATATTCTAACAATACAAGAAAAAGTTGATATTGATTCTCCCACCAAGCCAATTGACTCTCTAAGCGCAAAGCGATCTGCTTCAGTGGCTACTCTAACAGTTCAACAACTGCAAGACATGATCACAAACACCATTAAAGCTCAATATGGTAGCCCACCACAAAGTTCCTTAGGATATTCAAAGCCATATTCTAAGCGAATCGGGGGTCTACCGATGTCAATTGGATATCAACCACCAAAATTGCAACAATTTGATGGAAGGGGAAATCCAAGGCAACATATTTCCCATTTCGTCGAGACTTGTAGCAGTGCCCTTACACATGGTAATCTTCTTGTCAAGCAGTTTGTTCGTTCTTTAAAAGAAAATGGATTTGATTGGTATAGAGACTTAGAGCCTGAATCAATTGATTGTTGGGAGTAATTGGAAAATCAATTTCTCAATCGTTTCTACAGTACCCGTCGTATAGTGAGCATGATGGAATTGATAAACACTAAAGAAAGTAAGGATGAACCCGTAGTGGACTACATCAATCGTTGGCGAATGTTGAGCTTAGATTGCAAGGACCAACTTTTTGAAATCTTTGCATTTGAAATTAGCATACAAGGAATGCATTGGGGCCTTGTATATATCCTTTAAGGAATTAAGCGTCGAACTTTTGCAGAACTAGCAACACGCGCTCATGACATGGAGTTGAGCATTGCAAGTCATGGAAAGATATCGCATGTCTTTTATCCAAGAAAAGAAGACACACAATTCAAAGAGTCGTTAGACTACATTACTAATATGTCCATGGCGGTAACAACGACTTCTACGAAGGCCTCCACGAGAAAAAAGTTGAAAGAGATTGCGGCGCATCAACAAATGCGAGAAGTGAAAAATAAATCTACCTTGAAGGAGTTACAAGAAAAAGAGTATTTGTTTCCGGACTCTGATGTTCCCGCAATTCTTGATGAGCTGCTAACCAAAAAAGTCATTGCATTCCCAGAGTCAAAGCGACCCAAATAATCTAATAAAGTTGATGATTCTATGTATTGTAAATTTCACCGCATCATCTGTCATCACACCACAAAATGCTTCACTCTGAAAGAAAGGATCATGACATTGGTATGAAAGGGAAAGATCATCCTTGATGATGGTGAGACATTTGAGACAAATCATGCTAGTGTCAAACTTGATCATAAAAAAGATTCAATTTCAAAAGTTCTACATCATGAGTGGTATCACCAAAAATTGAAGAAGGTGTCATCATACTACAGTTTGGGACCTTTGAACCAGTTGAAGTTTCCACCTTGAAGAAAACAACAAACACATCCAAGATATATGACTTCTCCAATGAAGAGAGTAGTGACATGTAACAACCCAGAACTTTTTTGAGCTAAGACTCGAACCGTTCTTCGTAGTGAGTGAGATTTTTTCAAGGAATTTAAAATTTCTTGAGTGTTAAGGTCACTAGATGTAGCACCTAAAGTTCCAAGAAGAACCAAAGAGAGTTCATTCAAGTCATTCCTAAGTTTTTATTAAGTTTTGGGTCAACTTCAAATGACCATAAATCCTAGTACAAGATGAGTTAGGTTAGCTACAAGATAGAAAATTGAATCCCTTCGAGTCCTCTTTCCAACGCCACAGAGTTTGCTAAATTCCAAGCTCTGAGTAAAACTTTATGACTGATTTACTAACGACGCACAAA
Source organism: Solanum stenotomum (assembly GCF_019186545.1). Taxonomy (NCBI): domain Eukaryota; kingdom Viridiplantae; phylum Streptophyta; class Magnoliopsida; order Solanales; family Solanaceae; genus Solanum; species Solanum stenotomum. The sequence goes on along the minus strand of NC_064286.1, from coordinate 31,498,279 downwards.
CCTGGCGGCAGCTCCGCAATGGCTCCACGTTACGGAAACAATACGGACCTCACTGCCTGGTGAAAAATTATTCCGACTTCCAGATCATTTTAATTAATTCTTTAAGATTATTTTAGTCCTAAAAACCCTTAGGAGTTCATCGAAATTACCCTAAACGTGTAGAAAACCATTTTTTCAAAAATCAAACCCTCTCATCCACTCCAAAAATGCTACGCTCAAGAAATTCAAGAAACACTAAGGCTAGGGTTCATCTTTCAAGATTTTCTTTCAAGAAGATGGTTCTTTCAGGTATGTAAGCTTTCATAGTGTTGGGTTTGTTCGCTCTCACGCCAATCATGTTAATTTATATCCTTGAATTCATTTTTGAGATTAAATTATTAGGTTCTTGAGAAATTCTGGAGTTTTAGCCATTATTGATAATCTTATTGAGTTCTTGAGGTTTGTGCTTCGTTCTTTGATAATGAAGTTCTCATTGAGTACTAGAGGTGAGGGTTTGCGAATAAAATGAGTTAATTGATAGTTCCTTGCGTGGGTTTCGCTGAAATTATTTTGGGTTAAAGAATTCGTAAAATTTGACCTTAGAATTGCAGTTGGTGTGAGTTGATTCGAGTTTGAGAGAGGAAGAAAAGATCGGGCAAAAATATGTGCCCAGCTCCACATCGCAGAGGTGTTTTAAACATTCAGTCCCTCGAAAAGTATGCCCCTCTCCACGTCACGGAGAGGATACGGAGTCCACTGTCCCAAAATTTTATTTTTTTGCGATTAAAGATTTAATTCCATCTCCGCGTCACGCCAGTGTTCTTTAATTTGGGTCTTCTCCCATTCTTGTGATCAACTATCTTAACCCTCCTAAAACATTGAGAGGTCCTACATTCCGAAGCATAACCCTTGAATCCATAATTCAAATTCAAGGTAGAGTTAAGGGTTAGGTTTTGAGAATTCATTTGAACATTCTAAGAAAGTCCCTTTGGGCCTTTTTGATGAGTCTTCTACAACTTCTAGTAATTTGTTTCAAGGCTCAAGTAAGTGAGTTAGAGGTTGAGAAAAATATGTTCATGAGTCTACTTTATCATCACGAGATCATTCCTATAATGAACCATAACTCTTGAATTCATAATTCACATTCAAGAGAGAGTTAAGAGTAGAGTTCAAGAAAGTTTTGAGTTCAATTGTGAATTCTTGGATATTCATAATCGATTTAAGTTAAATTTTGAGAAAGTAAGTATGAGAATGAGAGGAGTTGTATACATGAGTTCCATAATGTTATGTAGACCTACGAGTCAAGTTGTTCATGCCCATAAATTCTGCATGAACTCCAGAAGTTGAGTATCTATGAGAGGAGAAATATCTTCATGTCCCAAGTCTTAAGTATTGAGTTTCTAACTCATTTGAGATTATATTCCTAATCATGGGACTATTCCATGTTACCCATGGAGTCCCTGAGTTGGGTTATTCATGTCCATAATTCTACATGAACCCTATTAGTCGAGCAATCTTGAGATGAAAAGTATTTTTGAGTCCTTGAGTTGAGTAGTTCAAGTTCATAATTTTGTATGAACCCTCTGAGTTGAGCATTCTTGAAGTGAGTAGTATCATTGAAGTTCTTGAGTTCTAAGTATTGAGTTCTATCTATGGTTATTGAAAACCTTGCATTGAGTCGTTCACGTCCATAATTCGGGATGAACTATATTTTATGAAGTCTTTTACAAACGTTTTAATTTTATTTTTAAGACTTAAGTTTTGAGTTAAGTAAAGAGTAAAGAGTAAAGAGTTGAGTTCATTTCTTCAAAAGAGTATATAAGGACTATGTATTCCCAAAGAGTAAATGTTTTCACATTTAAACAAGAAAGGAAACTGAGATTTCAGAAGAGCCTTTGAGCTAGTTTTTCAATAAAGAGGAAACTATGATTTCGAAGAGGGCTTTTAAACTAAGTTTTGAATAATTATCTCAAACCAAAGAAAGAGTTCTGTTTTTACAAACATATGAGATAAGTATATTTTGGGAGTAGTATTGAGCACCGATATGGGGATGCGAGTTCAGATAACTCAAGTCTCCCTAACCATGTAACCATCATGGGTAGTAAAGGATCATACTTTTTAGATGACTCCTTAAGATGGTTTTAGCATAGACTAGTGGATCCACTTAGTGAGTTAGGTTCTATACCCCTGGCAAGATATAGAATGGTCCTTGGCAGCGTGAGGTAAGACGTTGTATCACCACTTAGGCTCATAGTGGTGGTTGTCGGTTAGAGAAACTCCCACAAAAACTATATTACTTTATTATATTAGTAAATTTGAGTTTTTTATTTCATTTTCATTTACGAACTAAGTTGTTTTTACTTTTTTATAAAGCTTTCCATATATTGCATGTGTATTGTTGCTTTATATTGAGTTGAGTACCCAAAGTCGAATATCATATCTTTGTGTTGAGTATCTAATATTTGAGTTGAGTATCTTATCCTTGAGTACTTCTGAGTTGAGTAAGTTTGAGTAGTTTTTGAATGTCCTTGGGTAATCCTTGAGTTGAGTAAGTTTGAGAAGAGGTAAGTATGTTTCTTTTTCTTATTAAGTTTCAAGCTTATGTTTGTGTTTTAGAATTCCCCTTACATGCTCGTACATTCTACGTACTGAGTCATTTGGCATGCATCTTTTCATGATGCAGACACATGTATTCAGAATCATCAATAGGAGATTCGTTAATACATCCAGGAGTTCGAGTTAGCTATGGTGAGCTTCCTTGTTTCGAGAGGATTTAATTTAGTTTTCTGTTTAGTCAAGATATCGTGGGTCTTGACCCGAATTCCATCTTTATCAGTTAGAGGCTACATAGATAGTCAGTATAGTTGAGAAGTTTGTATGATTCATTTATTTTATTAAATATTTTAAAGACTTAAGTTGTGAAATGACCCAAAAAGTTCTTAAAAATGTGCTTCGGAAGTTACCGGAAACTTGTTTAGCTATATCAAAAAAAAATCCGTTTCGTTTTTCGAAAATCCGACTTCATATTCTTGTTTAGGGGGTCAAATTGAGTGGGAAATGGGTCTAACCCAAATTTTAGAGCAACCGTATCAAAATCCGAAATTTCCAAGTGAAGCCTTTTTCGAGGGTCTACTTTGGAGGGTCATATCTCCTAGCACACAAATAATTGGGTGGCCCATAACATATCCATGGAAAGCCCTTTGAGTTAGCTACCTAACGCACTTCGTTTCACCTCATTCGGAGTTCGGACGAAGAAGTTATGCCCATTTTCGTAAAATCTGTCCGGCAGGAAATGCAATTTCCAGTGAGCGTTTTTACTGTTCACCCGCCTCATTTTTTTTTCTAAGTGTTGGACCATTTTTCCAAAGGGCATATGTTATTTCCTATATACCATTAGTTCAATTCCCATCTCTAAAACATTTCCCAAAACACCTCTCCCATACTTAGACACATTTTCTCTCAAGTTCTCTCAAGAACCCTAATCCAAAACCTTCCTCAAGATTGAAGAGACTCTTGCTCCAAGTTCCAAGCTTCCATTGAAGACACTCTCAAGACCTTCATAAGAACTCAAGGTATGTGGTGTTGAACTCATGGGTCCTTCCACCCATAGTGCCTAGACTCTATTCTACTCACTAATTCATGGTTTAAGTTAAGATTCATAAATTAGTCTTGTTCTTTGTAATAATTTCCTGCACATTGAATTTTAAACATGAAAAGTGATTGTTTTGAGCATGTTGTGACTCTAGAACTTGAATCTAAATTTGGAATGGATGTGGAGATTTTCATGTGGTATTGTGGGTGTTAAAAGGTGTTGTTGTAGGTTGTTCACTGGTTTGGCTGCATAATTACTACCCTATTTTCCATGCTCTTTGATTCCATTACATGCCTTCAAGGTGTTTGACAAAATGTCCAACTATGGAGAATTGATGAATCGATGCTTTAAAGCTTGAGTTATGAGATGTATGGCAATCCAGAGATGTGTTGATGACAAACTAAGCTTGTGTATATGTTCATTCCATACGTGAGATTGCATTAGAGCCTAATGGGAATTTCCTATATAAAGTGTTGCATGACCATGCCCGGTCCGGGGGAAAAGAACCCAACAACCATGTGAGAGGTTTATATCTCACCACCTAGGATGCTTGGGGTGTGACCAACATCAACCATGTGAGAGGTTTATATCTCACCACCTAGGATGCTTGGGGTGTGACCAACATCAACCATGTGAGAGGTTTATATCTCACCACCTAGGATGCTTGGGGTGTGACCAACATCAACCATGTGAGGGGTTTATACCTTGCCACCAGGGTGTCCGGGTGTGAACGGCATCCCCCATCCTAAGTTGGGGTTATAGATTGGTTGGATCATGCATACACATATGATATCTACTATTAGTATAGATTTACTTAAACATGTTTTGACTTCACTTTGATCATGCATCCTCATATTGTTATTCATAATGCCTATGAAACTATTTCTTGTATTTCGATTGTGTCCTTGTCTATTGTTGTGTTGCACCCCGCATACTTAGTACATTCCAAGTACTAACGCATATTTTGCCTACATGATGTCACCATGTAGGGACCGGAGCTACTCTTGATCCTTCTCTCCATTCACGTGGCTAGTACGGTGCTTATCCGAGTTTGTTGGTGAGTCCTCAATGATTCGAGGGCTATGTTATGTTTCCTACTCCTATGTTTTGAGACTTTAGCTTGCAATTGTATTTTGACTATGAGGGGAGCTGGTAGTATGTCATGGCCCCTGTTCTATCTATGTATGTAGAGGTGTGCGTTGGACAAGAATTTTATAAATGAGCTTGACTCTTGTTCTATGATGTCATTTTTAAATGGTTTACCCTTAGTCCCTATTTCCCGTTAATTAATGTTGAATGTGCTTCCGCGACTGATGAAGTGTGATGACAAGTTTGAGAGGCTTGTTTGGGGTTCCTTCGGGTTCCTCATTCGCCATGTCACGTCTATGCCCTAGGCTTGGGTCGTGACAAGCTTGGTATCAGAGCACTAGGTTGTTAAATCCTTGGAGTCCAACACACCGCGTTGAGTAGAGTACCAATCATGGTTGTGAAGCGCGCCACGACTATGAATGGGAGGCTACAAAACGTTTTAGGAAAGGTTTCCCTTCTTCATGTTCTATGTCGTGCTTAGAGTGCGATAAGGTGATTCCTCCCTAACGCTTGTTCTTTGGATTGCTAGATCATCATGCCAAACATAAGGGGAAGACGGGCCCGATCACCGGAAGAGCCACCCACCAATGGTGAGCTCGATGATGCACTCACCATGCTTGCATAAGTGGTAGCTAACCAAGTGCAACAAGGAGCCCAAGCTCCTCGAACTACCACCCCGGGGGAAAGGGTGAGAGATTTCATGAGGATGAACCCTCCGGTCTTCCATGGTTCAAAGGTGGATGAGGACCCGCAAGAGTTCATCGATGAGGTATGCAAAATCTTGACCATTATGGATGTTGGTGCTTGTGAGAAGGCGGAATTGACGGCCTACCAACTCAAGGGGGTTGCTCAAATTTGGTTTGATCAATGGAAATGTGAGAAAGGTAATGGCAATGTGGTGTTGTGGGAGGAGTTTAAACTTGATTTTCTTAATAGGTTCTTCCCTCTTGAGCTTAGGGAGGCAAAGTTGGTGGAGTTCATGAACTTGAAGCAAGGAGCTATGAGTGTGAGGGAGTATGCCCTCAAATTTGTCCAACTCTCCAAGTATGCACCTCACTTGGTGGCCGACTCTAGGTCGAGGATGAACAAATTTGTGATGGGTGTATCCGACTTGGTTAGTGAGGAGTGTCGGTCCGCTATGCTCATTGGAGATATGGATTTGTCTCGGTTGATGACTTATGCCGAGCAAATGGAGGAGGAGAAATTGAGGAAGAGAAGGGGGCACGAGGCCAAGAGGGCCCGATTGGAGAATAGGTTCCCTAAGGGTGCTAGATTTCATCAAGGCCGAGGAAACCCTCATGTCAACCGGGGATTTGCTATCAATGTTCCTAGACCTCAAGGGGGAGGTGAAGTGGGTTCTATGGATGTATGCCCTAAGTGTGGGAGGAAGCATGGTGGTCCTTGCATGAAGGGTTCGGGTGCTTGCTTTGAATGTGGAGAAGTGGGTCATAAGAGGTTTGAATGTCCCAAGATCCGCAACAAGGTCCGAAGTGCTAACACTACTCCTTTGGGTAGAGGTGCTTCTCAAAGTGGTGCCCCAAGGGACAATCGATTTTATGCTTTGCATGGTAGACAAGGTGTTAATGAGACTCCGGATGTGGTGACCGGTATGTTGCAAATCTTTGATCTTGATGTTTATACTTTGATTGATCCGGGTGCCACCCTTTCCTTTGTTACCCCCTTAGTTGCTAGAAAATTTCATGTCGAGTCGGAATTGTTGCATGAGTCATATGAAGTATCCACTCCCATTGGTGTCTCTATTGTTGCTAGAAAAGTGTATAGAAATTGTCCGGTTTGCATATTAAATAAGTTGTTGCCTTGTGATCTTGTTGAGTTGAACATGGTGGATTTTGATGTTATTCTTGGGATGGATTGGTTGCATGCATATTATGCTTCTATTGATTGTAGGACTCGTAAAGTCAAGTTCCGATTTCCTAATGAACCCGTCCTTGAGTGGGAGAGCCGGGATGTTGTGGTGAAGGGGAAATTCATTTCTTGCATTAAAGCCCATAGGTTGATTTCCAAAGGGTGCTTGTACCATATTGTGAGAGTCAATGATGTGGAGTCTAAAGTCCCTCCTATTGAGTCTATTCCGGTTGTTAATGAGTTTCTAGATGTCTTCCCAGAAGACCTTCCCGGTGTCCCTCCCGAAAGGGAGATAGATCTTGGTATAGACCTCCTTCCCGATACTCAACCTATTTCTATCCCCCCTTACCGTATGGCCCCGGCGGAGTTGAAAGAGTTGAAAGAGCAATTAAAAGATTTGTTAGAGAAGGGGTTTATTAGACCTAGTCATTCTCCCTGGGGTGCTCCGGTTTTGTTTGTGAAGAAGAAAGATGGGTCTCTTAGAATGTGTATTGATTATCGACAACTTAATAGGGTCACCGTCAAGAATAGGTATCCTCTTCCAAGGATTGACGATTTATTTGACCAATTGCATGGGGCTAGTCACTTCTCTAAGATTGATCTTCGGTCAGGGTATCATCAAGTGAAGGTGAGGGAGTGTGATATTCTCAAGACGGCCTTTCGTACTAGGTATGGGCACTATGAGTTTGTGGTGATGTCTTTCGGGTTGACTAATGCTCCGGCTCTCTTTATGGATTTGATGAATAGGGTTTTCAAACCCTACCTTGATTCTTTTGTGGTGGTGTTTATAGATGACATCTTGATCTATTCTCGGGGTGAGGAAGAGCACAAGGGTCACTTGAGGGTTGTACTCCAAAGATTGAGGGAAGAGAAGTTGTACGCTAAATATGAAAAGTGTGAGTTTTGGTTGAAGGAAGTTGCTTTCCTAGGCCATGTGGTGTCGGGGGATGGTATTAAGGTGGATCCTAAGAAGACCGATGTTATTAGGAATTGGCCTAGACCTTTGACCCCGTCGGATATAAGGAGTTTCTTGGGTTTAGCGGGTTATTATAGGAGATTTGTGGAAGGGTTTTCTTCTCTTGCTTCTCCTATGACTAAGTTGACTCAAAAGAAGGCTAAATTTGTGTGGTCGGATGAGTGTGAGGAAAGCTTCCAAACTTTGAAAGAAAGGCTTGTGTCCGCTCCTATTTTGTCACTTCCGGATGGGTTAGAAGGTTTTGTTGTTTATTGTGATGCTTCCCGTATTGGTTTGGGTTGTGTGTTGATGCAAAGTGGTAAGGTTATAGCCTATGCTTCTAGGCAACTTAAGGTTCATGAAAAAAATTACCCAACCCATGATCTTGAATTGGCCGCCGTGGTTTTTGCTTTAAAGATTTGGCGTCATTATTTGTATGGGGTGCATGTTGATATCTTCACCGACCATAAGAATCTCCAATATGTGTTCACGCAAAAAGATCTTAACTTGAGACAAAGGAGGTGGTTAGAATTCCTTAAGGATTATGATATGAGTGTTCACTATCATCCGGGGAAAGCTAATGTGGTGGCGGATGCATTGAGTAGAGTGTCCATGGGTAGCTTGGCTCATGTGGAGGAAGGTAGTAAAGAGTTGGCTAAGGAGGTCCATCGGTTGGCCAAATTGGGAGTTAGGTTAGAAGGGGTGGATAGTGGAGGAGTAGTTGTTGTTGATGGTTCAAGGTCTTCCTTGGTTGATGAGGTGATAGTCAAGCAAGATCTTGATCCTTCTTTGGTAGAATTAAAGGCTTCGGTGAGTAGTGGTAAGGTGGAGGTTTTCTCCCAAGGGGGAGATGGTGCCCTTAGGTACCAAGGTAGATTATGTGTTCCTTGTGTGGATGGTGTGAGGGAAAGAATCCTTGATGAGGCTCATAATTCTTTTTATTCTATTCATCCGGGGTCAACAAAGATGTATAGAGACTTGAGGGATGTGTATTGGTGGGGCGGTATGAAGAAGGACATTGCAAAATTTGTTTCGGGTTGCCATAGTTGTCAACAAGTCAAGGCCGAACATCAAAGGCCGGGTGGCCTAACTCAAGACATTGAGATACCTACTTGGAAGTGGGAAGAAATCAACATGGATTTTGTAGTGGGCTTACCCAAGGCTAGAAGAGGCTTTGATTCGGTTTGGGTGGTGGTTGATCGGATGACAAAGTCGGCTCATTTCCTACCGGTTAAAACTACTTACGGGGCTGAAGAGTATGCCAAGTTGTACATTCATGAATTGGTAAGGTTGCATGGGATTCCTTTGTCTATCATCTCGGATCGTGGTGCCCAATTCACTTCTCACTTTTGGAAGTCATTCCAAAGGGGTCTTGGTACAAAGGTAAAGCTTAGCACGGCCTTCCACCCTCAAACGGATGGCCAAGCCGAAAGAACAATTCAAACCTTGGAGGATATGCTTAGAGCTTGTGTATTGGAGTTGAAAGGTAGTTGGGATGATCATCTTCCTTTGATTGAATTTGCATACAACAATAGTTATCATTCTAGTATCGGTATGGCTCCTTTTGAGGCACTTTATGGTAGACGGTGTAGGTCACCGGTTGGGTGGTTTGAAGTTGGAGAGGTGGCCTTGTTGGGTCCGGATCTGGTCATGGATGCTCTTGAGAAGGTAAGGATGATTAGGGAGAGGTTGAAAACAGCCCAAAGTCGTCAAAAGTCTTATGCCGATGTGAGGAGACGGGATCTTGAATTCAAAGTGGGTGATTGGGTTTATTTGAAAGTTTCTCCAATGAAAGGTGTGGTTCGTTTTGGTAAGAAGGGGAAATTAAGTCCTAGGTATGTCGGTCCTTATGAGATAATAAGAAGGGTTGGTAAAGTAGCCTATGAGTTGGGGTTGCCCAAGGAGATGGAATTAGTTCATCCGGTATTCCATGTATCGATGTTGAGGAAATGTGTTGGTGATCCTAACGCTATTGTACCTCTTGAGGTTGTGGGTGTTGTAGAAGATAATTTGACGTATGAAGAAGTCCCGGTTCAGATCTTAGATAGACAAGTTAAAAGGTTGAGGAACAAAGAAGTGGCGTCCGTTAAGGTGCTTTGGAGAAATCAACAAGTGGAGAGTGCTACTTGGGAGGCCGAAGCGGACATGCAAAGACGTTATCCTTATCTATTCAACTCCACTCAAGCCTAAGGTATTAAATCAAGTCCTTTGTACTCCATTGAGTCTTACATTTCAGCCCCTGAATCATTAATGTGCATATATGTTTAAATTGATGAGTTATGGATGCTTTACACTAAGTTTTGAAATCTTGAAGTGATGTTTAAATAAAATTTTTGCATTCATGTTGGGGCTGATATGTTCTTACTAAGTCTTGCCTTGTACGTCTCTTCCACATTCGGGGACGAATGTTCCCAAGGGGGAGATATTGAAATGACCCAAAAAGTTCTTAAAAATGTGCTTCGGAAGTTACCGGAAACTTGTTTAGCTATATCAAAAAAAAATCCGTTTCGTTTTTCGAAAATCCGACTTCATATTCTTGTTTAGGGGGTCAAATTGAGTGGGAAATGGGTCTAACCCAAATTTTAGAGCAACCGTATCAAAATCCGAAATTTCCAAGTGAAGCCTTTTTCGAGGGTCTACTTTGGAGGGTCATATCTCCTAGCACACAAATAATTGGGTGGCCCATAACATATCCATGGAAAGCCCTTTGAGTTAGCTACCTAACGCACTTCGTTTCACCTCATTCGGAGTTCGGACGAAGAAGTTATGCCCATTTTCGTAAAATCTGTCCGGCAGGAAATGCAATTTCCAGTGAGCGTTTTTACTGTTCACCCGCCTCATTTTTTTTTCTAAGTGTTGGACCATTTTTCCAAAGGGCATATGTTATTTCCTATATACCATTAGTTCAATTCCCATCTCTAAAACATTTCCCAAAACACCTCTCCCATACTTAGACACATTTTCTCTCAAGTTCTCTCAAGAACCCTAATCCAAAACCTTCCTCAAGATTGAAGAGACTCTTGCTCCAAGTTCCAAGCTTCCATTGAAGACACTCTCAAGACCTTCATAAGAACTCAAGGTATGTGGTGTTGAACTCATGGGTCCTTCCACCCATAGTGCCTAGACTCTATTCTACTCACTAATTCATGGTTTAAGTTAAGATTCATAAATTAGTCTTGTTCTTTGTAATAATTTCCTGCACATTGAATTTTAAACATGAAAAGTGATTGTTTTGAGCATGTTGTGACTCTAGAACTTGAATCTAAATTTGGAATGGATGTGGAGATTTTCATGTGGTATTGTGGGTGTTAAAAGGTGTTGTTGTAGGTTGTTCACTGGTTTGGCTGCATAATTACTACCCTATTTTCCATGCTCTTTGATTCCATTACATGCCTTCAAGGTGTTTGACAAAATGTCCAACTATGGAGAATTGATGAATCGATGCTTTAAAGCTTGAGTTATGAGATGTATGGCAATCCAGAGATGTGTTGATGACAAACTAAGCTTGTGTATATGTTCATTCCATACGTGAGATTGCATTAGAGCCTAATGGGAATTTCCTATATAAAGTGTTGCATGACCATGCCCGGTCCGGGGGAAAAGAACCGGACAACCATGTGAGAGGTTTATATCTCACCACCTAGGATGCTTGGGGTGTGACCAACATCAACCATGTGAGAGGTTTATATCTCACCACCTAGGATGCTTGGGGTGTGACCAACATCAACCATGTGAGGGGTTTATACCTTGCCACCAGGGTGTCCGGGTGTGAACGGCATCCCCCATCCTAAGTTGGGGTTATAGATTGGTTGGATCATGCATACACATATGATATCTACTATTAGTATAGATTTACTTAAACATGTTTTGACTTCACTTTGATCATGCATCCTCATATTGTTATTCATAATGCCTATGAAACTATTTCTTGTATTTCGATTATGTCCTTGTCTATTGTTGTGTTGCACCCCGCATACTTAGTGCATTCCAAGTACTAACGCATATTTTCCCTACACGATGTCACCATGTAGGGACCGGCGCTATTCTTGATCATTCTCTCCATTCAAGTGGCTACTACGGTGCTTATCCGAGTTTGTTGGTGAGTCCTCAATGATTCGAGGGCTATGTTATGTTTCCTACTCCTATGTTTTGAGACTTTAGCTTGCAATTGTATTTTGACTATGAGGGGAGCCAGTAGTATTTCATGGCCCCCGTTCTATCTATGTATGTAGAGGTGTGCGTTGGACAAGAATTTTGTAAATGAGCTTGACTCTTGTTCTATGATGTCATTTTGAAATGGTTTACCCTTAGTCCCTATTTCCCGTTAATTAATGTTGAATGTGCTTTCGCGACCGATGAAGTGTGATGACAAGTTTGAGAGTCTTGTTTGGGGTTCCTTCGGGTTCCTCATTCACCATGTCACGTCTAGGCCTTAGGCTTGGGTCGTGACAAGTTGCCTATTTTATGGCGAGTTGAATATATTATTTTTATTCTGAGCTGTTCATTTGAGTTAAAGTTTTGAAAAGTTGAGTTTGTTGAATTTTATTTGATTTTAAGCTTTTGCATGCTTAAGTTAGTCTGCCGCTTGTAGTCAACCAGTATGAGGGTTCTCTTGGGGACCAGCAATGGTTCTTGAGTGCCGGCCACGTCCAGAGTTTAGACTCGGGTCGTGTCAAACTTGGTATCAGAGCACAGAGTTCAAGTGTCCTAGGGTGTCTATGGATCCGTGTCAAGTAGGATCTTATTTATGGTTGTGAGGGCCCCACTTCTATAAATGAGGGACTATAGACATTTAAGAAAAGTTCCCCTTCTTTTATATTCTTAATCGTGTAATAGAGCTATGTCATAGAGATTCATTCATACTTGTACGTTCCTCAGATTCATTCAACTACCCGTCATACTAGAGGTAGTTGAATAGAAAAGTCAGTCCATTGTCGATGAGTTGTTCGTAGAAAAAATCTTGAGGAAGTCATGAGACTCAAGAAGATCTTGAGTGAAGCCCATAAGTTAGTAAGTGTTCAGTTTCAGAGAAATGCACTCATATTATATGAATCATGCGTTTGAGTTGAGAGCGAGTTGTACTCTTTTCCTTATGCCTTGTTTCAGCTGAGATCCTTCTTAAGAAGTATGTTTAGAGCCTGGGTAGGATTTTCACCCGAAAAGGTAGAATGAGTCATAAGATCATGAGTAGTAGTAGTGAAAGAACCCAGAGTTAGAGGAAAGTATGCAGAGGTTTAGTAATCCTAGGAAGGGAGATAGTGTTTTGAAGAGCTATATTACTATAGTCATGCACCCAGTAAGTTATTGATGAGTAGTTTTCCCTTAAGGGTAGAGTAGGAGTTGCTATTCAAGATGAGATAAAGTATACATTTGTTAACCAGAATAAAGTTAGTGTCGATGGGCCATCGCATTAAAAGAGACTAAATTCATGTGTTGAATAAGAGAGCAGAGTATTCATGAAGGGATAGATATAAACTAGGCTTATGATATGTTTGAGAGGGTCATGATGTACAAAAGGTTATAGAACTGATTAAGTAATGAGGTATAGTATAGTAGGCGAGCAATCGTATTGATAATTGAATTAAGTAATAAATATTAAGCTTGAATTCGAGATGAGTATCATGATCAAAAGAATGGAAACATTAGGGTGAGGATGTTAGTCTTGAGATTTAATCTAGAAGACTTGACATAGAGTAGGTGAGGAATTGAGGTGATTAGCTGCAATAGATATGAGTCGTACAAGTGAGAGACCCTAACGTTTAGATAAGGACAGTGAAGTGTGGCTAAGTCACATGAGTAACAAGAGCATTAAGAGGTGTACCGAGATGGTATGTTACCAGATGAGGTTCCAATTAAGTTATAATTTTCCATGTGTGCCTATATAGAATAATTGAGTTGTCAATGTGGAGTAGGTCCATAGCCTTCAAGTGTCAACTTTAGACCTAAGGGGGAGATGATAAGATGAGAAATCAAGTCAAGTGTGGAGAATTTCTTAAGGATCTGGTTAGTAGGAGTCCATCGAGTTGTTAGAAGTACTAAGCTTGAATGTGGTGTTGTTAAACATTAGGTTGTTCTTGATGTGAGCCCAATGTGGTGGTAAAGAGTAATAGTCTTGGGATAAGATTTCCTATAGAGAGGTATATAATCTGAACTTAAGGAGTTGGTCTAAGCTTGAATAAAGTAAGATCATACCATTAAACGCAGACCTTAGTAAGAGTAACCCATTCCATACCCAGTCCAGTCATCATTCGAGGACGAATGATCCCAAGGGGGAGATATTGTAACACCTTAGAAATTTTTTGAACTAAGAATCGAACCGTTCTTCGTAGAGAGTGAGACTTTATCAAGGAATTTAAAATTTCTTGAGTGTTAAGGTCACTAGATGTAGAACCTTAAGTTCCAAGAAGAACCAAAGAGAGTTCATTCAAGTCATTCCTAAGTTTTTATTAAGTTTTGGGTCCACTTCAAATGACCATAACTCCTAGTACAAGATGAGTTAGGTGACCTACAAGATAGAAAATTAAATCCCTTCGAGTCCTCTTTCCAACGCCACCGAGTTTGCTAAATTCCGAGCTCTGAGTAAAACTTTATGGCTGATTTACTAATGACGCATAAACCTGGCAGCAGCTCCGCGATGGCTCCGCGTTAAAGAGCCAATACGGACCTCACTGCCTGATGAAAAATTATTCCGACTTCCAGCTCGTTTTAATTATTTCTTTATGGGTATTTTAGCCTTTAAAGCCCTTAGGAGGTCATCTAAATTGCCCTAAACATGTAGAAAACCAGTTTTTCATAAATCAAACCCTCTCATCCACTCCAAAAATGCTACGCTCAAAATATTCAAGAAACACTAAGGCTAGGGTTCATCTTTCAAGATTTTCTTTCAAGAAGATGGTTTTTTCAGGTATGTAAGCTTTCATATTGTTGAGTTTGTTCGCCCTCACACCAATCATGTTAATTCTATCCTTGAATTCGTTTTTGAGATTGAATTATTAAGTTCTTGAGAAATTCTGGAGTTTTAGCCATTATTGATAATCTTATTGAGTTCTTGAGGTTTGTGCTTCGTTCTTTGATAATGCAGTTCTCATTGAGTACTAGAGGTGAGGGTTTGCGAATAAGATGAGTTAATTGATAGTTCCTTTCGTGGGTTTCGCTGAAATTATTTTGGGTTCAAAGAATTCGTGAAATTTGTCCTTAGAATTGTAGTGGGTGTTAGTTGATTCGAGTTTGAGAGAGGAAGAAAAGATTGGGAAAAAATATGTGCCCATCTCCGCGCCGCAAAGGTATTTTAAACATTCAATCCCCCAAAAAGTACCCCCTTCTCCGCGTCACGGAGAGGATACGGAGTCCACTGTCACAAAATTTATTTTTTTTTACAATCAAAGATTTAATTACACCTCCGCGTCGCGCCAATGTTCTTTAATTTAGGTTTTCTCCCGCTCTTGTGATCAACTATCTTAACCCTCCTAAAACATTGAGAGGTCCTACATTCTGAAACATAACCCTTGAATCCATAATTCAAATTCAAGGTAGATTTAAGGGTTAAGTTTTGAGAATTCATTCGAACATTCTAAGAAAGTCCCTTTGAGCCCTTTTGAGGAGTCTTCTACAACTTCTAGTAATTTGTTTCAAGGCTCGAGTAAGTGAGTAAGAGGTTGAGGAAAATGTGTTCATGAGTCTACTTTGTCATCACGAGATCTTTCCTATAATGAACCATAACTCTTGAATTCATAATTCACATTCAAGAGAGAGTTAAGATAGAGTTCAAGAAAGTTTTGAGTTCAATTGTGAATCTTTGGAGATCCATAATCGATTTGAGTTAAATTTTAAGAACGTAAGTATGAGAATGAAAAGAGTTGTATACATGAGTTCCATAATGTTATGTAGACCTACAAGTCAAGTCGTTCATTCCCATAAATTCTGCATGAACTCCAGAAGTTGAGTATCTATGAGAGGAGTAATATCTTCATGTCCTAAGTCTTAAGTATTGAGTTTCTAACCCATTTGAGATTATATTCCTAATCATGGGACTATGACATGTTACCCATGAAGTCCTTGAGTTGGGTTATACATGTCCATAATTCTGCATGAACCCTATTAGTCGAGCAGTCTTGAGATGAAAAGTATCCTTGAGTCCTTGAGTTGAGTAGTTCATGTTCATAATTCCGCATGAACCCTTTGAGCTGAGCATTTTTTAAGTGAGTAGTATCATTGATGTTTATGAGTTTCAAGTATTGAGTTATATCTATGGTTATTGAAAACCTTGCATTGAGTCGTTCACGTCCATAATTCGGCATGAACCATATTTTAAGAAGTCTTTTACAACGTTTTAACTTTGTTTTAAGACTTAAGTTTTGAGTTAAGCAAATAGTAAAGAGTAAAGAGTTGAGTTCATTTCTTCAAAACAGTATATAGGGACTATGTATTCCCAAAGAGTAAATGTTTTCACATTTAAACAAGAAAGGAAATTGAGATTTCAAAAGAGCCTTTGAGCTAGTTTTTCAATAAAGAGGAAACTATGATTTCCAAGAGGGCTTTTAAGCTAAATTTTGAGTAATTATCTCAAACCAAAGAAAGAGTTTTGTTTTTACAAACATATGAGCTAAGTATATTTTGGGAGTAGTATTGAGCACCGATATGGGGATACGAGTTCAGATAACTCAAGTCTCCATAAATCATGTAGCCATCATGGGTAGTAAAGGATCATACTTTTTAGATGACTCCTTAAGATGATTTTAGCATAGACTATTGGATCCACTTAGTGAGTTCGGTTCTATACCCCCGGCAAGGTATAGAATGGTCCTTGGCAGCGTGAGGTAAGATGTTGTATCACCACTTAGGCTCATAGTGGTGGTTGTCGGTTTGAGAAACTCCCACAGAAACTATATTACTTTATTATATAAGTAAATTTGAGTTTGTTATTGCATTTTCTTTAACGAACTAAGTTGTTTTTACTTTTTTATAAAGCTTTCCATATATTGCATGTGTATTGTTGCTTTATATTGAGTTGAGTACCCAGAGTCGAATATCATATATTTGAGTTATGTATCTGATCTCTGAGTTGAGTATCTTATCCTTGAATACTTCTGAGTTGAGTAAGTTTGAGTAGTTTTGAATATCCTTGAGTATTCCTTGAGTTGAGTAAGTTTGAGAAGAGGTAAGTATGTTTCCTTTTTATCAAGTTTCAATCTTATGTTTATGTTTTAGAATTCCCCTTACATGCTCGTACATTCCACGTACTGATCCATTTGGCCTGCATCTTTTCATGATGCAGACATTGGTATTCGGGATCATCAACAGGAGATTCGTTGATACATCCAGGAGTTCGAGTTAGCTATGGTGAGCCTCCTTGTTTCGAGATGATTTAATTTACTTTTCAGATTAGTCAGGATGTCGTTGGTCTTGTCCCGACTTTCATGTTTATCAGTTAGAGGCTTCATAGATAGTCATTATAGTTGAGAAGTCTGTATTATTCATTTATTTTATTAAATATTTTAAAGACTTAAGTTGCCTATTTTATGGCGAGTTGAATATATTATTTTTATTCTGAGTTGAGTTAAAGTTTTGAAAAGTTGAGTTTATTGAATTTTATTTGGTTTAAGCTTTTGCTGCTTAAGTTAGTCTTCTGCTTGTAGTCATCCAGGATGAGGGTTCGCTTGGGGACCAGTAATGGTTCTTGAGTGTCAGCCACGTCCAGGGTGTAGACTCGGGTCGTGACATGACACTTGGACTTTGGTCGCTCTGAAAAGGCAAAAACATCAAGGGACTTCTAAATTCTAACTTTCAAAAGTCGACACAAAATCAAGTACAAATTTGCTTCAACAATACGAAATCATAAAATCCAACACCAAATCGAAGTACATTAATGCCTCATCACAAAAGGTTAGAAGGATGGTTACATTGATTGAATTCTTCCCTGAAATGCTACTTGACATATGAGCGTAAACTACAAGTTGAACGCTCTTCAACGTACGAGCCTAAACTACAAGTTGAAACGCTCCTCTACACATGAGCCTAAACTGTAAGTTGCAATGCTCCTTGAAGCACGAGCCTACACTGCAAGTTAAAATGCTCCTTGATGCACGAGCCTAAATTGCAAATTGAAATGCTCCTTGACATACGAGCCTAAACTGCAAGTTGAAACGCTCCTCGACACACGAGCCTAAACTGTAAGTTGAAATTCTCCTCAACGTAGGACCATAAACTGCAAGTTACAACGCTCCTTAAGGTACGAGCATAAACTGCATGGTACTCCTGGCCCGTAAGAGTATAAATTGTGTACGGCCCAAAAAAAAGAACTCATCATCTTGAACTATGATATGACTTGATCCTCTTCACCGAGGTACGTCGGCGCTTGGAGTAATCACTCTAAGCTCAGTCACATGAGTAAAAAAAAAGGAGGTTCGGTCGTATTGCGTGATCATCACACTAGCTCTTTAAAATTATATAGCTAGCATTTGAGTTCAAATGCGTCACAGATGAGCAAAGGAGAAGAGTTAACCAAGGCATTTTAACTGACTTCAAAAGTGCATTTGTAAGAGTCGGGGCAAAGGTTCTGACGATGATTTTTACATATATTGCATTTCTTGGAGTCTACTTCACAACGTAAAAATTGGCTCGTGATTCAAATGTTTCTACGCTAAGTTATGAATTTTCTACCACGGCCGCTCAAAGCTGGAAAAAATATCATCATATTTTGGAATTGATCTGAGCATTTCAAAGGTCTATTTTTGAAACTTCATAAAGATACTGATCATCATTGTTACACACATTAAAGTTCTTTAAGCCCTCTCCAGAACAAAAGAAGAAGCTCGTAATACTGAAAATCCTACGTCGAGTTATTGATTTTCTCTGAGATTTGCTCGAAGCTATAAACTTGAGCGAGACAAAATTTGAACTTACTTTGAAAATATATATGTACTAATCTGGAATGCGTTTGGCCGTGATTGTTAGATATGTTGTATGTCTATGAGTTATTCTTCCAATGGAACTAGAATCGCATCATTTTGAGGCTCCTACGCCGAGTTATTGATTTTCTCCCAAAATTGCTCGAAGCTGAAGAGTGGAGCGAGGTAGAATTTGAGCTAACTTTGAAAATATATATGTACTAATCTGGAATTCTTTTGGCCGTAATTTTTATATATGTTGTACATCTATGAGTTATGCTTCCAATGGAACAAGAATCGTATAATTTTGAGGCTCCTACACCGAGTTATTGATTTTCTCCCAAAGTTGCTCAAAGCTGAAGAGTTGAGCGAGGCAGAATCGTGAGCTGACTTTGAAGCGATATCTGTACCAATCCACAAAGTCTTTGGCCGTGATTTTTAGATATTGTGTAGTTCTTTGAGTCATCTTTCCAACGGAAAAAGAAAATCGTGATTTCAATACTCCTACTTTGAGTTATGAATTTTATACTACAGATGCGCGAAGCTGAAAAGCCGAGAAAGACAAAATTGTGAGCTGACTTTGAAGCGATATTTGTACTAATCCATATAGTCATTGGCCGTGATTTTTACACATACTGTAGCTATTTGAGTTTTTTTCCAACGGAACAAGAAACTCATGATTTCACTATTCCTACTCCAAGTAATGAATTTTCTACCATAATCGTGCAAAGCTGCAAAACAAAGATATCAAAATTCAAAAGTAACTTCATAATTTAATTCTGAACAACGTGGAAGAAATTTTGATATGAAACTTTGACATGTTGTAAAACGTTGAGTTCTATCTCTGTTGGATACTTGTATTGCAATTTCATGGCTCCTACATTCGAAAATAAATATATTTTCAAAGGTGTGCAAAGTTGGAATCACAAAGTCTAAGGAATTCGAGCTCCATATACTTCCCAAGAAGTCATAAGATTGGTCCAAGAACTTCTCCAAATTGAAAGGAAGATGCCAATCCACACTACAGCTTGAACTATTAGATTATCCGCAATCTAGTTCGTTTATGTTTGGAGGCCTACACCAAGTGTTTCTCTTGCCATCCTCACGCCAAGTGCTTTCTCGTCAGAAATGAAATTAAAGTACTCCAACTGTTTCTCTCGTGGAGCCGCAAAAAGAGGATGAAAATGTAGGTGGCAAGTTCTCTTTACCAAGGCTGCAAGGAAGGTGAATGCCTCGAGTGAGTTTTCTTCCAACATTGCTAGAATGAGATGAGTGGTTCCACGCCAATCATATGAACAACTCGTGCAACTTCTAAGTGATTTAGGCTCTTTTAGAAAACTGAAACAAAAAAAAATATTGGAGCCATCGGTGCCAACTGCACGAAGCTTTCAATTTTTCTTGGTTGATCTGCTTTTGATAACACATGTAGTAAGTGCATGACCCTTCAATATGGCATGACAAGCATGAGCAATAGTACAACAATCTTGTTCAACATAGGAGTGCCAATAACACGAAGCTTTGAATTACAACCAAATTGGATATTGAACATCAACCTCCCGTGCTTAAGAAACATTTCAATACATAAATAAAGATGCAACCACAACCATTACATGCAAGAAAGAGAAACAAGAAAATCCAAAAGACACAAATCTATGAGGAAAATGGCAAAATTTGAAGACCAACTTCAAAAAAATCATTTTCTGTCAATTCAAGAAGAGTTTGAGATGGGTTCTTGGATATGCCACAGTAATACCAGTCTATTTTCTTAAGAATCAATCCGCACGTCATTTGAAAGCTCCTACACCAAGAAAAAGATGTTTTGGCGAGATTGTACATAGTTGTGAGAAGAACTGCCAGATTTGGGGTCTAACTTCGAAATTTGATTTCCGTTGATCCGGAAGGTTCTTTACATTAATTTTTGGATATGTCGTAGTACTAGAAATTTATTTTCTCCAGAATCAAGCCGCTCATCATTTGAATGCTCCTACACCAAGAAAATGATGTTTTGGCGAGATCGCGCATAGCTGTGAGAAGAACTGTCAGATTTGGGGTCCAACTTGAGAATTTGATTCCTGTCAATCTAGAAGGTTTTTAAGGTTGGTTTTTGGATATGTCGTAGTACTAGAAGTCTAGTTTCTCCAGAATCAAGTTTCTCCTCGTTTAAATGCTCCTACACTAAGAAAATTATATATTTACGAGATTGCGTATAACTATGAGGAGAACTTCCAGATTTGGAGACAAACTCCAAAAAAATCAATTCCCGTCAATACAAAAGGTTTTTTATGCTGCTTTTGGATATGTTGTAGTACTAAAAGTCTTGTTTCTCCATTGTTAAGCCTCTTGTCGTCTGAATGCTCCTACACCAAGAAAATGACATTTTGGCGAGATTGCACATAATTAATAGAAGAATTGTCAGATTTAAAGACCAACTTCAAAAATTGATTCCCGTTAATCCCAAAGGTGTTTAACGTTGATTTTTCGATATGTCGCATAACTACAAATCTTGTTTCTTCCAAGCGAGGCCGCTCATCAATTGGACATTTCTACACTAAAAAAACGAGATTTTGGTGGGACTACATGAAATCGATAAAAGAACACACTAAATTTGGAGTTCCACATTGATTTGGTTAGGAGAATTATTTTTTTCAATGATTCTCTGATCAATCATTTGTGCATGGGAGATTCTTATATAGAAGTTCCTTTAAAAAAATTAATTTCTTGTACAAGGAAAGTGTTAGTGTGGCATTTTAATATTCTAAAAAATATTAAATTTTGTAATATTTTGCATGGTCACACAGACATTTGTTTTCTGGCCGTTGGTTGACTTCTAACTTATCATATGTTACAAAATGTGGGATGTAATGACAATCGTAATTGCTGCATTACTATTCTGTAGTACTCCAAATTGGAGTTAGTGACATGCACTTCAGTTTTGCAACAAATGCAAAATGCCGTTGATGGCATTGGTGCACACTTGATTGTCACTCTTAATTCCTCTGTTATACCTTGTAACCTATATAACTCCTAAGGCCATTATCTTCACTATTTACTACACCATTATCTTCCTATTTATTCCTAGGAAGACTTCTTCTACTATAAATAGTGGTGGTCTTCATTTGGTCGAGAGATATAAGAAAATATTGAGTGCATAAAATTTGTCAAAAAAAAGAGTTCTTATTAGTTAAAGGGAGGTGTTCTTTTTGTGGAGCTTTGGACTGAACTTTTGTCCAGAGTTGTTGAGTTATCTTTTGTGGATAGACTGTTGTATCTTGGAGGGGACAAGTCAAGAAAGACTATTGCTGGACCATTGAAATTTTTTTGCTGCAATGGGCTTGAATCACCTTAAAGAGAGCGAGATATATGCACCTCGGCCTGAAGAGATTCATTTCTTCATTTTTATTTTCAATTGCAATCTTGTAATTCTATTATATTGTAATTTTTCATTAACAGAAAGCTTTGGTAAAATTGAAAGAAGGAAATCATATTAATTCTTACCCATCTAAATGAAAATTGCTAGCACTCAATGTAACATCCTAACCCTAGGTGAGGCGGACAAGTACCATATGAACACATGCTTTACAAGTGATCTATGATGAGAAAGTAAACTACTATGCTAATAGATTTACTAATGAGAAGCGTCATATACAACATATGTCGACCAACTGAATCAATACGTGTGACAAGTGAAACTAAAAATACAGATGACAGCTTTAAAATGTCTACAAAGCCTTTATTATCCGTGACTGTACCACTATGAAAATGCACATAGTAAAGACTCGAAAAATCCCCAAATCAACCTGAAGCTCACCAACAACCGCTGAGTATCATGTGCTTCTATTGGGGAGATCTACTAGTTGAATAAATGTACCTGCAGCATGAAATGCAGCGTCCCCAATAAAAGACGTCAGTACGAAAGAATATACTGAATATGTAAGGTATAATACAACCATATGTAAAATGAGAGCTCAAGTGAAACCAAATACAAATAGATAAGGATTTGAGACCACCTTTGCTTATACTTGTTGAATCCTGTATGTTACATTCTTTTCTTTACTTTTCTGTGCATTATAATTATATAAGACATATGATACAATGACCAGTTGATCAGTGGTAGAAGAGGATGACCCATGTTAGGCATTTTAACCCCTGGGATGCTGTCCTCATAATTCCGCAAATTGGAATCGGCCCATGCTAGGATTTCGCCCATGAGCTGTCACCCTTCTATATCAATTGGGATTGGCCCATGCTAGGCTTTCACCCCTGAGCTGCCACCCTTCTATACCAATTGGGATCGACCCATGCTAGTCATTTTCCCCTGGGCTGCCACCCATAATTATATAGATTACTTCACTTAGATTCTTTAATCTTTGAGATTGTTGTTTTGATATTCATAACTCTTTTGAGATTGTTCTTTTGATGATGATAACTCTTTTGAGATTGTTGTTTTAGTGGTCACAATCATTGTTGAGATTTGGAACTATGGACCAGTAGCAGAAGACATGAATATGGACTTACAATAATAACAATGACATGGGAAGCAAATGCGACACCAAGGTAAAGGTTGTGCTCCTCAATTTGTCTTAACTTATACCTTCCAATAGCTTGAATTCCCTAATATTCAAGAACCCTAATGGTATTTAATGGCTGATGTATGAATCTAAGAGAGAGAAGAGTGAAATCTCTAGAAATCAGATTTTTTTGTCAAAGTAAGAATGAGAAAAGGCTGATATCAATCCCTTTAAAAAGGACCTATTTTGGCCGACTTTCTCACTCATTTTGGGCAATAAATTATCAAGTAGGTGATCCACTTACTTGGACTTTTCACTACGCCTTTTTTGGACTTAAGCATATTGGGCCTTTGCTGTCCATTTCCCCTTTTTCTTCTATTCAACTTGGGCCAGATTAATGCAAGTAGGTGCTAGTGTACTTGGCCCAATAACATGGTCAAGAAAGTCTTAGTAGGTGATGCACCTACTTAGTCCCTTGGGCTGGTCAACAAGTCAAAGTAGGTGATGCACCTACTTGTCACCTACTAGCTTAAGTGTAGTCAAGCAAGCACCTCAATATTTTATTCCATTTCTAGACTTTAATATCTTTAACTTAACTTAAAACTTATATACACTATGTCACTTTAAACTTTAGACTCAAATACCACCTTATGATGTCAAGTTTAAATACTTCCATCGATTTTAACTTAATCGGGTCACATTAAAATCTATGGACAGTTCACTTTAAACCTATTGTATTGTCACTAGTTGCATAGGAAACCGAGTCCATAACTATACCACAAGGAAATTTATAAGTGTCATATAAATAGAACTAATACACGTAGAATACGGGGTGTTACACTCAAAAGGAAAAAAAATAAGTCTTAAAATTACAAGAATGATTCTTACAAAATCGAGCAAAGGAAAAAAAATTTGTTGTGATTATTAAATTACCAATTGTTTCCAAGTTGAAGGTTTGAAAAAAAAAAGAAGCAAATCAAGTTATGTTCTTTTATTTAAAATTCAACTTTGACGACTTGTGTGACACTCTAAGTGTTGGTGTCAAAATTTGTATTCAAATCTATGGTGAAAGTTTTTTTGAATTTAAAGTTCATACAACTTTGTCACATTGATTTGTTTATCCCTATCTCTCGAGAGTCCTCCATATCGTCCCTCGAGTGGATTGAAATAACAAAAGTCCTTAGGAGCACATCGAAATGGAGTTGCACATGACCTTACCATGCAACTTGTTTCATCGCAAGAAACAAAGTCAAGCAAATGTCTTGAGAGTGATATTATTGGATTTGTAATACTTCAAGTCTCGCATCAAGTGTCGGCAAAGCTACATTTCAACAAGACTTGAAGTAGGGGGCATCTGTAGACACAAGAATTTTACTGGATTTAATTCATACAAAATTTGGATTAAATTCATGTTTATTTGGGTTGAATGATTAATTTGGGCTTTACAAATAAATAAGTCCATTTTTATTAACTTCAAGTCCAAGGTCCATTTCACCTTGAAGCCCAAACTCATGCCACATGTCACAATGACTAGGCATCCAAGACCAACAAGGTGACACCACGTGTCCAAATGAGGTGGTAGTCTCAGTCAAGTGCAAGAACCAATCACAATCCGCCAAGTGTCAAAATGACATCCTATGGCCAATCATAAGCATTCTTGTCCAACCCCTACAACTATAAATATGGGATATACATGACATTCTATAGAGAAAGGGAAGAAAACTCTTCAAGAAGCATTCTGCAATTGGAGAAAGCTACAACATCAACTACTGAGCTCTTCAAAGGAGTGATCAACATAGTTCTTCCCGAAGATCGACTTGAAATGACGAAGTGCTTTCTAACGTTTCCGGAGATCAAATACATCTCAAGAAGGTTTACATAATCCTACATTCGAGAAATACGCTACTGAAGGCCCTTGAATCACTGAAAAGTTTAGGAGACAAGAATTAAGAGAACACCAGAATTGTACTCACAAGATTCATTAATAAAAACCACAATTTTCTTTTATTTATTTTGTTTGTAGCTAATTTTCAGTGCTTATGAAAATTTGTTGCGAACAATTATAATCAAATATTGTTTTTTCAGTTTTTTGTTTTTGACACGTTCCTTCCACATAATTGACTTTGGAAAATAATTTACATAGTTAGTAACTTAAAAAGATCAAATATATATTAAAATGATAAAATATATATCTTATTCGGAAAAACAAAATTACATGAACAAAAAGATCTGGCAAAACACATATGCAGATCCTTAAATTTGTTCCTAAATTTCATTTTGGCACTCCAACTCTGCCTTGTTCCATTTTAACCCTTTAACTCCAATTTTTATGTTTCACTTTGGCATTTGTAGGTGATGTGGCAGAGTGTGTGCATCACACTTTCTCTAAGAGAGTGAAAGATAAAAAAAAATATTTTAAAAAATAATAATAAAAGATTAACCCTTCAACTCTATTTTTTTTATGTACCATTTAAACACAAAATACTAATTTCTATATATGCTCTTCAACTGCATTTTTGCATTTTAAATTGACGGATGATCATTGTTTTTTTTTAAAAAAAGTAACAATTTCTTTTTGAGAGTTTCCCTGTATTTTTTCGTGAAAAATACCCGACAAAAGTGCGTCGATTTTCTTTCTTAAGAAAATCAATGACAACCCAACGAAGTCTATCGAGTTTCAACATTTTTTATAGTGTTATTAATTAGCAATGAAGTGAGTTTTTTTTTACTCGTATTTAGTTGAATGAAAAATTAGAAAGCTAATAATTGGGTTGGTCCAAATTGATTAGATATGAAAAAAATATGTGGTGTTATTTAATTTAATTATTTGTTTTAAAAAGAAAATCAACACACTTTTTATGAAGAAACTTTTTATGTTGTATTTTTAATGACAAGTTTCTTCATTTTTATTTATGCTCTTCATTTACACTTTTTCATTTTAAAAATCAACGTCATATCTTTCTTTTTTTAAAATAATGGATGAACATCAATTTTTTTTAGAGTTTCTGTATATTATTGTGTGAAAAATAATCGATAAAAGTATGTTGATTTTCTTTTTAAAAAAATTAATTAAATTAAATAACACCACATATTTTTTTTCCATATCTAATCTATTTGGACTAACTCAAATACTAGCTTTCTAATTTTTCATTCAACTAAATATGAGTAAAAAAAACTCATGTTCATTGCTAATTAATAACACTATAAAAAAATGTTTAAACTCGATAGACTTCGTTGGGTTGTCATTGATATTCTCAAGAAAAAAAATCGAGCACTTTCGTCGGTTATTTTTTACGCAAAAATACAGGGTAACTCTCAAAAAGAAATTGTTACTTTAAAAAAAAAATCAATGATCATCCGTCAATTTGAATTTTTTACAATAACTAACGGATGAACGGCGATTTTCAAAATGTAAAATTGCAGTTGAAGAACATATATAGAAATAAAGAAATCATAAAATTAGTATTTTGTGTTTAAATGTTACATAGAAAAATAGAGTTAAAGGGTTAATTTTTTATTATTTAAAAAAAAATACTTTTTTTTATATTTCACTGAGAGAAAGTGTAATGCACACACTTTGCCATATCACTTAGAACTGTCAAAATGAAACATAAAAAATAGAGTTAAAGAGTTAAAATGGAACAAGATTGAATTGGAGTACCAAAATGAAATTTAGAGACAAATTTAAGAGTCTCCATATGTATTTGGCCAAAAGATCTATTCGACAATGTGTATGTCACATACCATGGATTGTTAATATTGGGGATTGTAATTATTAAATTATTAAATTGAAATGATTAATTAAACTAACATAAAATTTGAATATCTACATAAAATAAAACCCAATAAACTTAGGAAAATCATAATCCATTGTGCCTTAGGCCTCAATGCTCATTTATTTCATTAAGTTTAAGTCGTTTAAATCTAAACGCACATCTAAATAATTTAAATAATGAAGATGTTCTCTTTCGATGAAGACTGATTATGACTATTTGTTAATCAACTTCTGAATATTTCTAATTTATCTATATAAATATAATAAAATATATAATTTAAATAAAAAATTAATTAAATATTATATAAAAATAAATATTATAAAAATCTTCTTAAAAAATTATTATTTACATTTAATTGATATATGAAATATAATAGATTCTTGAGAAATCAACGCAGTCTGAACTCATAAGATATAAGAGGATGATGAGAAAATTAAATAATTATATATTAATTAGTTGATTGAAGAATAGCTTCGTTAAAGAGATATCACTACTAGAAATAAGTTGTTTACCGACTACAATTGCCGATTACAAATATGTGATAAAAAATTTAGGTAATTTTTTTATTAATTAATCGGTACATTAAAATTTATGTTATTTTAATTATTTTTAAATTTTACCAATAATGATTTCAGCTACTGAAATCGTAAGTTTTATGAAATAGTCAACAAAATAATTGACCAATTGTTCGATTACAGTAGTCGACAACTCGTTAAAATAATTAAAAAATATTTTTGATTGGTGACTACTGTAGTCGGCAATTTCACAATATTTTAATTTAAAAAATAATTTAATATTTCGATTACGGTAAAGGAATAGTGCGCCGGTCTTACACTGAAGGTCCCCAGCTCGATTCTAGGCAGTAACATTTTATTTTGTAAATATTTTTTTTTTTAGTTAATAAATACTAACTCATTGGGTCTTTTAATTTAAAAAAAAAAGGTAAAGTAATAGTAATATTATATCAAATCTATTTAATTACTCACTTTTACTCACTATCGTCTCTCTAACATGACTCACTACTCTAAAAGGATTTTCACAGAGTAAGGAGAAACTTTTTCACAGAGTAAGGAGAAACTTTTTCACAGTGGAAGGACAAATCTTCTCACAGAATCGTTTGAAAGAGGTATTATAAACTCTTCTCCTCTTTAGGGTTTCAATTTGATTGAGGTACTGTAAAGTCTTGTCCTCTTTACGGTTTAAAAAATATTTTCAACTTTAAAATTTTATTTTTTCACTCCAACCCTCGACACCCCCATCCACCCCCTACCATCCCCCCACCCCATCCACCCCCTACCAGCCCCCATCCCCCCCAAAAAAATTTAAGTTTGTTTTTAAAAAATATTTTCAACTTCAAAAATTCAATTTTTCACCCCTACCCTCAACCCACCCCCTCACCCCACCCCCAAAAAAAATTTAAGTTATGTTTTTAAAAAATATTTTCAATTTCAAAAATTATTTTCTACCCTAGTAAAAATAAAAGATATTTCTCAAAAAAAAAAATCATTCATAAATCAAACACTAAAAATCTTTTCCGGAAAATATTTTCTACTCACCAACCAAACATGAGAAAATAAGTCAAAAATCAACTTGTTTTCCAGGAAAACATTTTCTAGGAAAACATTTTCCATGGAAAACATTTTCCTTCATACCAAACACACCCTTAGTTACAACGTATAATTGGAACAAACACACAATTTGTTCTTGACAAGATCTGTCTAGAAAGATTTGAAAGAACTTTTAACGGTTTCTCTGTCAAATGATGAGACATCATTGCTAAAAAATCTTTTTCTTTATCGTATTATGGAGTAATGTAGCCTAGGAATAGGCAGTTCGACTAAAGAGATATATCTCAAGAATTATTCGAAGAAAGAAAAATCACTTATCTCAAACATAATTAATTCTATAGGGGCCTCCTATTTTAGTCGGCCGCGGATCTTCTCAAATATGGAGAATAAACTTTGATTTCACAATTGGAACTACCATTAGAAATACAAAATAAAGATCAAGAATTGGATTCAAGAATATTCTATCAAAGTTTTAAAGCTTTACCAATTCTAGAGAAAAATATATTAGATTGATTGATTGATAGTTGAAGAAATTAGGAAGCATAAAGTTACTTTTAAGAAAGGAAAGAAGAAATCGGAGTGTGAGTTTGAGAGAGAAATAAAAGCAGTATATTTTAAGTTTAAATGATGGTAAGACTCTTTTACAATGCTGATTCGATTAGATGTATTTAAATTTATTAAGTAATATTTTTTAGAAAAAGCCAAAAATACACTTAATGGCTTGAAGTTTGAACCATTCAGATTCAGACACTTGTTAAGTGCAAACAAATGAGACTTTAGTAAAAGTGTTATTTTGTCCAAATTCCAACCACCACTAATTATCCTAGGCTTATCCGCGGGAGCCGGTTAAAAGAAATTAAACATTCCATTTCTCTTGTACTAGTTATGATAATACGTGTTGTGCATAGGCTTAATAATATTTTTATAATAATTGATTTATTTTCAAAAAAAAGTTAATAATATTTATATTTGAATATATTATTATTTTTAAAAATAAATTAGAAAACAAGATATAAATTATTTTTAAAATTTGAATCTAATTTTAAATGAATTAGAAGACAAGTTATAAATTATTTTTCAAGTTTAAATTAAAATTTGAATTTTCACGACCAAATACTACTAATTTTCAAATAAAGTAAAATTTATTCTAAAAAATTGTGAATCATAATTTTATTTTAGTCAAATATAATATGAATGACAATACAAGTAATTTTTTTTTTCTATGTTAACAAAAAATATACGCAAATGTCGTAGCGAAATTTCCTTTGTCCTTTTAATTTTTGTGTATATCTCACCATTAAATAATAGTAGAAAATGCCAAATGGTTTTTCTTTTTACTTTTATTTGTTTACTATATCAAAAATATTTTTTAAAAATTTTACTTTTTTACTTTTAGCATATCAAAAGTTTTTCTTCTTGATATTTTACTCTCAAAATTAATTATTTATTTTAAATTATTTTTCAAAATATATAATTATATATCAATTATTATGAAAATTATAATAATATAATCATATTATTCATTAATTTTAGAGATGTGTAAAATTAAATTGAACAAATAGAAAAAATAATAAATGCAAAGTATAAATGAAGCATAAATATTTTAATGAATTCATCAAAGTAAAGTTTTCAAACTTTGAACACGAAGTGAAGCCCACATTTTCACTGAACAAGCAACAAAAGCAGCCATTTATGTTTGACTGATAAAGAAGACTTAAGTCATTGACGGCCCCTTAAAGTTGTTTGCATATTCCACTTAGATACCTCAACAAATTCTTTTTCCTATTAGACACTCCAATCTTCAAAAATAAATACCTATCAAACATTTTTCTGACATATAATCAAAAGAGGAAGTGCGTGTAATACACATGCACCTGATGTGGCAAAATAACAAATAAGTGCGTGTAATACACATGCACCTGATGTGGCAAAATAACAAATCAAATGGAGACATGTGGCATTTGAATTTAAAATAATTATAAAAATGAATTTTGAATATAAACAAATCTAAAAAAAAGAATTTCAACTTAAAAAAGAAAAGAAAAGAAATTGTACACCCTCAACCCCTCACCCCCACTGCACCCCATCCCTCCCTTTTTTCTCTTTCCTTAACAACTACCTTTGTCCACCATGGTTAATTCTCAATACAGAAAAAATGGAGATTTTAATATATATATTAAGTATGAATTTACTATTTTTATTTCTCTCTATGCCTTCTTTCTTATTTTCTTGAAGGATCTGTTCTTTTTTTTCTTTATTGTAATTTCGAATTTTTTTTTCTTTTCTATTTATGTTCTATTTGTGAAGAAGAAGGGGTGTGGGTCGGGGGAGATGAAGAGGAAGAGAGAAAATATTTAAATAATGGTCTTCATTTGTTCCAGCAAAGAAGGTGTGAATGGTGGTCTTCATTTTTTCGGGCAAAAAAGATGTAGATGATGATGTCCATTTTCCGATAAAGAACTGTGATGATGATCTCCATTTTGTTTGATAAAAAATAATGGGTTAATTCTACATCTGAAAATTAATAGTATAGTGATAAGAAGATTAAAAATAATGGCGGTGTATTCTTGTGAAAAAATGGTGCAGCAAGATCTTATGGTGAAAGAGAGAGAAAGATAAAAAGATTTTTATTTTTTAAAAAAATAATGAAAAAAAAGGAAAAATTGAAAAAAAAAAGAGGAAAAACGTTAATATATTAATTTCACGTGCCCAACAAGGTGTGCATTACACTTTTTGTGCCACATCTGCATAAAGTGTCTAAGTGGTTCAAATTCGAGAGGGTATAGGTGTTCAAAAGGTACAAGTCCTAATTGAGGTGTCTAAGTGAATTATGTGGACAACTTTAAGGAGCTAGACATGACTTAAGCCGATAAAGAACATAAGTAGGCAACACAAGTACACATGTGCGACGATGTGTTGCTTGCTTATTGTATATTATTATTATTATTATCATCATCATCATCATCATCATCATCATCATCATCATCCTCATTATTATTATTATTATTATTATTATTATTATTTATCATTATTATAATAAAGGACTTTATCAAAGGCCTGAAAGTAGTCCCAATATGTGAAACTCATAGCGATCATTAGCCGGACATAGTCAAGGCTCAGATCAGAGAAATACTAAAAAGTGTAATCAGAAATAAAATAATACGTTATAACGATGGCTGATTGTTCGTACCCTGTTAAATGGTCTACGTTGTAGAACCTTAGGAGAATTTAGATGGTATAAAGATACTTATATGAGTAGGGTGATGGAATTGCCCGAAAACAGTTATGAGCATTGGAAAGCTAAGTTTATAGATGGCCTTCCCCCTTTGTTTGCCAAAAGAGTTAGAAAAATTCTGAGGAATGATCGTGGTGAAATTCCTTATAAGGATTATATTTATGGTAAGCTGATAGGAGTTTGCACTCAAGAAGGTATAAATTTGTGCAATGAATTGAAGTTATCTAGACAGCTTAAGATGGATAATCTTAAGGAAAGATCTCAGCTAGGAGACTCTTGTACCCAGTTCGGTTTACCTGATACTTCTGCTAATAGCAAGAAGAAGAAACATAGAGATTCTAGATACTCCAATCCTGATAAACCTTATAGGAAAAAGAGGTCTAGATATAGATCTAAGGAAGAATGCGACGCTAGAAAAGCCTTTCGTAAGTCTAATAGATTTACCAAGAATAGGTCCAAGCGAGATCTCGCTAAAATCAAGTGCTATAGATGTAGAAATTTCGGTCATATAGCACCAAATTGTAAGCTTGAAAAGTTGAAATCCCTAGAACTTGATGAAGAGTTTCATGATAGAGTTTATAATTTCTTATACACTTTTGGTTCTGAGTCTGATTATGATTCTGATTCAGGTTCTGAAGAACAGATTGATTTGCTTGATATATCTGATAGTAATCAGCATGATAAAATGAATGTTTGCAATTCTTGTCATGGTGATATTTGCTCTTGCGAAAATGATGAATTTTATAAATTGCAATCTCAATTCCAAGATTTGAATATAAATACTATTACTGATAATGTGATAGAACTTTTAAAGAAAGTCACTGATAATGATCTTCGAGAAAAAATTATTCATTTGGCTGCAAATAATGCTAGTTCAAGTTTTTCAAAAAATAAAAAAAATGATTTTAAATTTGAGTATGCTGCACCTTATTCATTGTCTGAAATTAATAACAGACTTAACAAACAAACTACTCCTACAAGAGATTCTTCCTTCGATGATTTGAAAAATGATATCGAAAATTTAAAAAATGAGATTAAATATCTTAAACAAAATCAAATAATTTGTGATCATAGACTTACTCAGATAGAAACTGTTAATAACAAAGGTAAAAACATTGTTGAAGAAAATACTCTTGCAAAACCTTTTAATCTTGATCCTAGACAAGATATGTTTTTAGGAATGATGCAAATTGTTACTGCTCATAAATGGTATGTTAGATGCACCATATTGATTGATAATAGTTTTTCAATAACTGATATTACCATGATTGATAGTGGAGCCGATCGTAGTTGTATTGCAAAAGGTCTTGTACCTACTAAATATTTTGAAAAAATAACTTATATGGTTAAATCTGCTTCTGGACATAGTTTAGACATAAAGTATAAATTATCTAATACTCGTATTTGTCAAAATAAAAATTGCATCCCGCATGTCTTTTTCTTGGTTAAAAATCAATTATATCTTCCAATTATACTTGGAACACCTTTTATAAATTCTATATATCCTTTTACTAGCATAAATGCTAAAGGTTTTACTGCTACTTATGAAGACAGAGATATAAGTTATACTTTTATCACTGATTCTATTTCTCGTGGTATTAATGCTTTGATTAATATGAAACAAAGACATGTTGATTCTTTGCAACTAGAATTGTTTAGCATAAATATATTTGATACTTTGAAATCCACCAAAGTACAAGAAAAAATGAAATTAATTTCTGAACAAATTGCTGTTGATGTTTGTGCCAATCATCCTAGTGCCTTTTGAAATTGAAAAAAGCATATTGTTACTCTTCCATACGAAGATAATTTCTCTGAGAATGAAATTCCTACTAAATCTCATCCTTGTAAGATGAACACCGAATTAGTAGAATTCTGCAAAAAGGAAATTGATAATTTGTTACAAAGAGGTTTGATAAAACCTTCAAAATCACCTTGATCTTGTATTGCATTTTATGTTAACAATGATGCTGAAAGAGAACGAGGTGTCCCTAGATTGGTTATCAATTATAAACCTTTAAATAAATATTTAAAATGGATTAGGTATCCTATTCCAAACGTAAGAGATTTATTGTCTAGATTATATGATGCCAATATATTTTCAAAATTTAATTTAAAATCAAGATATTGGCAGATCCAAATATTTAATGAGCATACTTATAGAACAACTTTTAATGTCCCATTTGGACAATATGAATAGAATGTAATGTCATTCGGATTGAAAAATGCTCCATCTGAATTTCAGAAAATCGTGAATGATATTTTCAACCCATATTTAGATTTTATCATTGTTTTATTGATGACATTTTGGTATTCTCAAAAACGTTTGAAATGCATATCAAACATCTTGACATCTTTAAGAAAATTGTTATACAAAGTGGTTTGGTCATTTCTAAATAAAAAATGAGTTTGTTCCAAATTGATGTTCGATTTTTAGGACATCATATTTGTCAAAGGAAAGTTACCCCGATTCAAAGATCAATAGACTTTGCATCAAAATTTCTTGATGTTATCACTAATAGGACGCAATTATAAAGATTTTTAGGGAGTTTAAATTACATATCCCCTTTTTATAAAATTTTATCTCGTGATTTGGCCCCTTTATACGATAGGCTGAAAAAAGATCATAAATCACCTTGGATTGATAGTCATACCACTTTGGTAAAGGATATTAAACTTCGTGATCAATCTTTACCATGCTTAACTCTTGCTAACCCTGCTTGGCAAAAAATTATTAAGACAGATGCGTCTAATATTGGTTATGGTGGGATATTAAAACACATTAATCCCAACATGAAAAATGAATATTTTATTAGCTTTCATTCTGGGAAATGGAGCGAGGCCCAGAAGAAATATGCTACGATGACTCATGAAATGTTAACCATCGTTAAATGTGTGTTAAAATTTCAGGATGATTTATATAATCAAATTTTTTTTGATAAAAACTAATACTCAATCGGTTAAATACATGTTTAACAAAGATTTTAAACATGATGCATCAAAATTAATATTTGCTAGATGGCAGGCCCAATTAGCTCCTTTTGATTTTGAAATCCAATATAAAAAAGGAAGTGATAACTCTTTTCCAGTTTTTCTATCTAGAGAATATTAAACTTCATAATGAGTTTTTATACAACCTTCATTTATGAAAAAACCTTAGTTACTATTTTAAAAGTAATTCCTCTTAATAAAGATTTACAGGAATTAATTTTATGTGAAATTATCAATGATATTATTAGAGAAGATTTCTCTATACATGATTTTGAAGAAATTATCAATATCAATGAGGATAATTATTATAGTGACGACACATAAGTAATGCACAATAATTAATTCAAGCCTTATTTGCCAATTGGAGTTTAGATTTAGAGAAATAAAACGATCATCATTTATTATAAATTCGATCAATACATCATAATTGAAAAATAAAAACTGAAATAAACTAACGGAAAGGGGATAACAATGGGAAAGTCATCCTAAATTCTGAAAATCTTGAAGATATCGGTTCCAAGAGCTTGGTGCCAATTGACTTCTTGTATAAGGAGTGACTTCTTGCTCGATCTTCAACACGTTGCCTGCCCATATGTTTTCCCTTTCATCAGTGAGCCCATAATATCCTTCTCCACTCAATTTTCTGTCTTTAACCTCTTTTAGAATCCATATATAATACTCACGTGTGCATA
Organism: Solanum stenotomum; assembly: GCF_019186545.1. Lineage (NCBI taxonomy): Eukaryota > Viridiplantae > Streptophyta > Magnoliopsida > Solanales > Solanaceae > Solanum > Solanum stenotomum. Next base: position 31,463,142 of record NC_064286.1, on the reverse strand, counting down.
AGGCCTGTCGTGCACCCATAGGAATGGTCAACACCCGCTCCCATCTTCGAAGTATGTTATGGACTTGTGGTTTATCTAATCCAAATTCATACTTAAATTGCTCCATGTCAGACCGGAGTGGTATTACTTGAGTTCGCCCAAATTGGCGGAGTACTCGAAGAGGAGTGTATGGTTGAACACCCTTTAAGCCAATAAGCTTAATGAAGTATCGATCATCGCCTCTTACTATTGCATGAGGGGTGGACAACCAATGGAGCTTCCATTGGATGCGGTTGCTCTCGAGCTCTGTCAAGAATATCTGCAAGACTATGAATCCTACAAGGGCGGTGAAAACTACCATTCTTATTGGATGATTATCAATGTTATTGCCATAACCCAGAAAGATGTCTATAGCGTCAGACCGCATATAGAAGTGTTCAATAGCCCATAATTGCAGCAAAATGTTGCATCCCTCGAAAAACATTCGACCATCGACGCATGCTAATAGACTCCTTATTATTTCCGCCAAAATCATAGGTACTAGGGTTTTCCTAGGTTCACCCTCTCTTTGGGCTAAATCTCGAACCATTTAACCCAAGCGTGTGTCAATCCTTCCCCTTATCTTAGGAAAAACCAGGAATCATAATAGGGCAATGACAAAGGCATTTAAACGATATGTTTCCCATTCCTCGACAGAGCACTCAAACTCATCAATAAAAGAGTAATAACTATCCACTCGACCAAAACGTGAATATAGAAAGTCGAAATGAATCCACCTAAGGTCTAAAGAAGGTAAGGCTGGATTTGACTTCATTCCCAGACTTTTTAGAAACTCCCTCAATGATGGCTTATATGGTACCAACATTTCACACTCGTGGTATGGCAGTTCGATGAAACCATTTATCTCCTCAATCGTTGGTGCCAAGTCAAAATCCACAAATTTGAAGACCATCCTCACAGGGTCCCAAAATTTCAGCAAGGCCCTAATCAGGTGAGGGTTTGGTATGACAAATATGAGGTAGGTAAGACCGCCCAACAACTGACGAATTTCTCTTTCACAGTTTCTCTTAATATCAATCCACCAGTTCCTTAGCTTGTAGTTTACCTCCATGACCATTTGCGGATTTGGGGAGTTGAAAGCATCCATGACTCTGCAAACAAAATAATAAACGACTTCTAAACTCCATTTTGACAAAGTTTGGCTTAATTTAATTATTGTGATCACATTGACACATAAATATGCAATTTGTCTAAAGGGTGTTGGGGCCCTTTAGAAAATAGGGTGGCTACTAATTATGTGAATTGACACCAAGGGTCAAACCACCTAAGGTTTATGCAGCATATATGAACTAATTCATATTTCTAAGAGTTGGCTTGACACGGACTTGAAAGGGATTCTATGCAAGAAGGCTCTTGGTTTCCCGATAGTAATACTATCCATTTCGTCCACGCATATGCCGAATCTCTATAAAGGGTATTTGAAGAGAAATAGAGTAGTTGTAAGAGGTGCAAATGCACAATATCACCGTAACAAAAAAAAAAGAAAAGAAGAGGATCCCAATTGGGGGAAGTATGAGCGGAATGCCTATTTATCAAAGCAGTAACATTTAATATTTAGGTTGAAAGCGATAACATATAGACAATTTTAAGAAAAACAGTAAATAAATAAATAAATACAAAAACAAGCATGCAAACACATAAATAAATTAAGCAAATAAGGAAATGGAATAAGGTTTAAACATGGAATACACAAATAAGGAAAAAGGGAAAGTGCGAAACATGGGAATAATCAAATAAGGAAGAGGAAAAGAGACTAAACATGAAAATAACAATATTTAAGGAAAGCGATTAAACAAGGAAAACAAATAATTAAGACATGGCAATAACCAAACAAACAATGAAATGACAGATAAAGTAAACCACACATAAGCACGAAACACGAAATGATTAAAACCTAATATCCCCAGCAGAGTCGTCATTCTATCGCGCCCAATTTATTCTCAAGACGGGTTTTGGTGTGACCTAACAACTTTTTTGGGCTTTGGGAGGATGAAGAGTCGCCACCTAACGAATTAAGGCGCGTTAAGGCGCCTATCTAACTTAGCTAAATCTAACTAAGGTCAACGAACCAGAGATCAGGGTAAATGTTCAAATTACCTCGAGAGGAAGGTGTTAGGCATCCCTCGAGGTCCACAAATGTGGGTCTCGGCCGTGTCTCACGCAATTTATGTGGGGGTTACAAGTAGCAAATAAAGTCACATCATTTATTATTTGGTTATATTGATTTAAGCATGATTGCTAGGTGATAACTAATATTTAACAATTAAGATCAATTTGTTTATTTATTTTTATTTATTAATAATGCAAAACTAGGTGATAACGTAATACTAAATAATCAACACAAATAAATTTAAAAGAGATAGCAAGAAGATAGAAAATAGAATACTATATAAGTAAATATCATTTTTTATTTAATTAAACTACCCCAAATAAATATAATTATAAACAGATAAAGGGACAAGAGGAAGGGAGACTCTGAAGGACTTTATGGATCAGCACTCGACTTTCTTTATTTCGGTCAGCTTATCGTAGGGATAGACAAAACCAAGGTTTGTCATTAAAACCAAGTCGGTGTCATCATCTCCGTAGGGCCTAAACTACCCCTACCCCCATCACCGCATGCTTTTCGTCTCTAATAGGTGTCTATCGTCCCTGCTTAAGGTCCAATAGGCATTGGACTACTATTAGGATGGATTTAGACCAAAAGAAACTCCTAATAGGCCCACCTAGACACCAAGTCAAACAATTTGGACGAACATTTAGTACTCAGAGTCTCATATTGGCCTCTAGATTAGTTTATTAAAATGCTAGCAAACAACACATAATTAGTGAAGGTCTCATGCTATGTGTGTGCACATACAAGCATACATAACATTAATTAATTTTAAAAGGGACAGAATATTACAAGTACGAAAGAGCTTATTAGATTGATATTAAAGGTGGCAGGGAACAATTACAGATTGCAGATTTTAGGGTTTCAACTGATTTTAGAAGGATAAGAAATTAATGACATAATAGATTTTATTAATTGATTTTAAAATAGAGCAGAAAAGTGATCACATATGTAGAAATATTTAGGACAGTAGCATATTCAATACTTAATCAGAAATTGATATTTTTAAACAAACAAAATTAGTTGCACACTAATTTTAGATAATGCAAATTAAATATTATTTTTTTTTATTTTTTTTTAGAATATCGATTAATCAGGAGTCATTACCATACCCCTCTAACTCTTTATTATGCAGAAAACATTTAAACACTAACAATGCAAATAGTAACGATGCAAGATAATTTTATTCCGTTATGACATGCTAGAAACAGTAAGTGATTTATTTTAAATGGCCAAAAATATTTGTATTGCAGACATTAATTAACAGGGAATAGAAATATGCAGCAAATTATTTCAATTACTTAACATGCCGACAAATTATTATTATTATTATTATTATTATTATTTTATTTAACATTAATTAATTGATACAACAGTTAATTATTTACCCTAAGGCATGATTTCTAAATAGACAACACAACATATAAACATGGTTTCTACACGCAAATGACATTAAACAATATTTAAATCCTATAGGCATGCATTTCTAAGTAATCTGAATTTATTAACAACCATCAGCCATTAAAATCTAATTAATTAACCTATTGAATTAAGATTGCTTTCTAGACAGATTGCAGATTTAATTTTTTTTTAACATGCTAGCAGTTGATCAAGATTAATTTGCTAACTATTGACATACTAAATTTGTTAGAAACATTAGGATAAATTCTTATGGGCCTATTTAATTAACATGGTGAGGTGAATAAGGTCCAATCCAAATAAAGCAAATACTCAAATTATGAGACAAATTAATTAACACATAATGGTTGATTTTGAAAACAAGACAAAGTTATGCAGGAGTGAAGGATTGATATTAGGCCGATTACTAAGGGATTACGACATGCTTATTATCTAGCAACCACACATACCAAAAATAAACTAAGCTAAAAGGAAAAGAAACAATTAGCACGTATATCCCCCTCCCCCTTAGACGATTCCCCAAGTTATCATATATATATATATATATATATATATATATATATATATAGAGTTGTAGTTACACAATCAAATTATTACAAAACCATAATAGCAAATACAAATATTATGAATAAAATTATATCTTGTCCGATGACCCATCCTAGGAGACTCTTCCAACTTGAAACCAAGTCCAAACCTGCTTAAGTAAGATACAGACAAATACGACAATAAAAACAATATATTATAATAAAGTGAGCATACTAAATAATGGGCAAATTCATCATATGCGCATATTTATTTCATACATCTGGTTAAAATAAACAGACAAGCACTTAGAGAAGTAAACAATATAATATCACACAAAGTGAGGAAAGAACGAAAAACTGACTTGCATGTCTCTTCTTTTATTCATTCAAACACACAACAATATCCAAAATAATAATGCAGGATAAAATTAAACTAATGGAAAAACAACTAACTAGTTAAAGCAGAAATATTTAACAACAATGAAGACCAACACTTAGTCCAATAACAGACACGAACATAGCAAAATGTAGCGAGTAGAGGAGCTTTAATACGTTTACCAAAAAAAAACTTAATTCTCTTTTTTTAAGTAGAGAGAAATATGTTTTAGTATTCAAGTAAGGTGTGAACAATGTGAGAATGTGTAGAGGTGTTCAACTTTTTTTGTGTATAAGGAAAAGGGTGTCTTCTTTATATAGTAGAAGAGTAGGGCACATAAAATGGGAAAAGAAATAAATCAAGGATCAATTAACATTTTCCTTATCAGGAAGGAAGACAAATCAGATTTTAAAAAAAATTATTTTTACCCAATATAAATAAGTAAGAAATCTATCAATTTTTTAGAAAAGGTACAAGGAATCAATTAATAGACAAATAATATGCAAAAACCAATTAAGACAAGTAATATTTAAAGGAAAAAGAATGATTACCTCTTATAATCAAATTGTCAAAATCCCTGTATCCATGAGTTTACCATATAATCGGAGTAATTATGGGAATAACATTAAGATACACATGAAAGACAAACCAATCAAGACCATAAATAATTATATACTAACAGTTATTTGGAAATCATAGGGAATCAATTTTAAGGAGATGGTACAGAACCAATATTAACTCAATTTACTGTAATCTACTAAGAATCAAATATCATACTAGAATTATCATATGAGAAGAACATCAAAACCCAACAAAGTTTTATCAAAAATTAATTACATTGCAAGGATATTCGGATTTAATTAAACAATAATCAATTAGAGATATAATGTGTACTAGTATGAACTAGGTTTCATTCAAACATCACAATATTGTAACAAGTAAAATGAAACATTAATACGATATTATTAGCAAGAGTATATGAATCACAAGATGAACAAGTAAAGAAAAATAAAAATAAAGGAATATACCAAAGATGGATCTGTTGAGATCCGTCTTGAACCGACCCCTTAAAACTTGGAACTTTGTCGGAATTTTTTTGCTGCTGGCCGAAGGAGAGAGAAGGCACAGGTAGGGGGATGCTATCCGTTTGGAGTTGCATCATTTTCCCGGTGCTGTTCGCTGCTGACCGGAGTTTGCCGATGGGCAATGCTCCCTGCGCTGGTTGCTGCCTGGCAGTTATTGCTGCTGGAGTTGTTATTTTTCCGTCTTCGTCGGAAAGAAAAAAAAGGCGAAGGGAGGCGTCGGGCAGTACTTCCAGCTGTTGGTGTTGCTGAGATGATGTTTCGCAACTGCTCGTTGTTGGTCTGCTCGGAGAAAGGGGGAGAAGAATAAGAGAGGGGCAAGAGAGAGGCAGCCACTGTTTTGCCGGTGGTTTGCCGACGTTCACCTCACCGGTGCTTGCTGCTGGATGGAGAAGAGAAAGAGCGAAGGGAGGAGAGAAGAAGAGAGGTGGCTGCCTTCTCCTTGCCGACTGGCGATTCTCACCGGAGGTGGCGATCTGGAAAGAGGAAGGGAGGAGGAGCGGCAGATTGAGATAGGACAAGATGAAGAATGAAATTTTTTTAGGGTTGAGTTCATATTAGGTTTAAAATAGGAAAGAAAGGAAAGTTGATCTTAACCGTTGGATTTGAAATAGATAAGCGGCTAGGATTTGATCTAGAATTTAATTTGAAAATGGACGGACGAGATTAAATCACATGGAATAAGAATAGGCTAAAATTGAAATCAACAAAGGCTATAATTGAAAAAAGAGAATTTTAAATGAAGTGGCTAGAATTGAAATGAATTAGAATAGAATAGGCTAAAAATTAAATGATTTTGAGGAATTTTAAAGAAATACTATCCAATTAAAATACCATAAAATATTGTAGTTAAAATTACGTAAATTTTTAGAACATTTGAATTACTTTGAGTTTTACTAATAATTTAAAAATATTTTAATAGTATTTACAATAATTTTTATAAAGCATGCATACTAAAATTACAATTTTTAGAATTCAAAATATATTTTAAAATAAGTATTTAATTGAATAGCATCCCCAAAAATGGTTAAAGGTCGGTCAAAATTGGGTGTCAACAACTGCCCCTTGGTTGCTTGGGAATGAAGGATGAATTGTCGGGCAATCAACGTTGAATTAGTAGCCGATTTTGTCTGACCGAAGAGAGATGTCAGTGGGATCAATTGAAATGATATAGAGTTGAAAATGAGTACGACGAAGACTTTGGTATTAAGTCGCCTACATATCTCTGGTTGTACGAGAATTAGGTTCTGTGTAGTTCTAGACTCAGGTGCAGACGAAACTACTAAGAATTGAAAGAGCGGTACGATATTCAAACGGGAACGGTATCAACTTGAATGGATAAAGCATGACAGAGAGATTTTCGATTTAAGAATGAAGGATCCGATGAAGAGGAGGTAATATGAGTAGCCAGGGATTAAATGAACAAAACGATAATATGAGTAGCAAGGAGTTTGATAGGGTGTTTGTTGCGATAGATGTAAGCACGATAATTGTAGCCGAGAGGGAGATTGATCTCGCCTGCAAAATGTCAGTCTCTGCAAATCTGTAGCTTGTAATATGACTAAATAAAGTGATTAGAGTAGATATATCAAACAAACGGTAAAAGTAAACATGATGCAATTTCCCATATCGACAATGATGTTTACCATAAAACTATGAAGATGATGTCTTAGGCTATGATGTCTAGGGCCATGATACGCAAAAATTATAACCTCAGGTCATGAAAATGTTGTTTGCGGGCCATAAAAAATGATCCCTTTAGACTATGACACCTTTGGATCATAATAAGTAGAAAGTAAATCCTTAGGCCATGATATGATGTCTGCAGGCCATGAAAAATGATGCCTTTAGACCATGACGCCTTAGGAATATAAATAAAGAGTAATCTCCGGGCATAATATAGTTTTTGGGCTCATGCGATAATTGTTTGAGGGCAGAAACCTTTGCCTTTTAGAAGGATTGAGTGTCATTTATTGACGAATTTAGAATATTGTAGCTTTGACTTTGTGTCATATTGTACGGAGTGGGTGTAGTTGAAAAGTTGATTTGCCGGGCTCAAACTAGCTTGGTCCTTTTATCTTGTCAGAAGCATAGGACGCCGTTTATTGGCGATTCGTCGAGCTTAATAGCAGTCAGACGATGTTGAAGCTGTCTTTTGTATATGTACCTGTTTTTCCTGTATTCAAAGAAAAATTGTGAGTTTAAAAATGGGGGCGGTTGATTTGCTACGACGGGTGTGCTCCCTTTTGCTTGCCATCCTGACCTTTTCGGGCATTTGTTTTGAAGAAAAATGTAAAATAGAAGGAGAGAGAGTTTTTGAAAAAGCTTTTGAAAATATTAGTTTGTAAAAAGTAATGTTGAATCTTTGACCATGGCACAGTTTGAGACTTTACAACTGACTTAGTGACAAATCCGTTGTTCTGATCTTTACTGAAGATTGTAGCTTGATTGCTGTGAATTTTTGAGATCCTCTCAAAAATTCTGCCCCAGTCTTGATTTGTGCAGAAAATGCTCATTTGAAGGAATTTTTGAGACCCTCTCAAAATTTCTGCCCTAGTTAATGATTTGCATGAAGAAATATTTTTTGAAGGAATTTTGAGTTCCTCTAAAAAATTTGCCCCAGTACCAAGATTTTGTAAGAAGAATGCTCTTTGATGGAATTTTTGAGACACTCTCAAATATTCTACCCCAATTACATAGTCAAAAAGGGAAAATGAAATTTTTACTATGATAAGACCGAACTCCATAGGAGCGCCTATGTACCTCCTCTTAAACGGGAATTAGGTCTGACGTAGTTCCAAATACAAGAGCATAAGACATTAAACGGAGAATTCTTAAGCAATACTGAAATGATAGATTTTGACCAGCTTTATTGCCCATATGCCAATCATGGGTACTTTCCTTGCCTGAATATAGAAAACTTGAACTTTTAATGGCGCAAGCCTTAATTGGAAACTGATTCAAATGAGCTTCGACATGTTCACTGTTGGGATTCCGTTGGCGTGAAGTCCTCCAATCATATGATCTTGGTATCTATCAATTGTTGAATCTTGTCTTTTAGATCACGAAATTCTTCAATGGTATGTATTTTCATCCTTGAGTGATAAGCGTAAACCTTAGAGGGTTCAATCCACCTTGCACGTGTATTCATCCTTCTTTCACTGATAGGAGCGATATGACCAGCAAGCCTCAATTTTTCATAGAATTGATCTATAGACTTAGTCAAAGGAGTGTAAATTTTGATGGGCCACTTCTCAACATTGAATAGATTTTTGCGAATATGTTTTTGAGTGAGGGTTTTGATATTGTGAACATGATAAGTAGGCTTTTGATATGGAGGCATTTGATATGAAGGAATTTGATATGGTATGAGCGGCGCACAATACCAAGGTACTTGGTGTAGAGGTGTTTCATATTGAGGAGCTTGTAAGGTAGAACTCAGCAGATGCGGAGTAAAATATGGAGGTCTCGAAACATAAGCATGATGTTGAGGAGGATATGAGTAATTTGGAAAGTGGGTGTTCTTTGGAGGCTTTTGAATGAAGCTTGTTGATTTGAAGAAGTAGGGTGAGTGGGTGGAGGATTAACCTGGAAATGAGCTTGACTTGTGACAGGCGATTTATCTATGTTTTTCTCCAGAGTGGGATCGACAGAGAGTAACAACTTGGCCCAACCGCGCATATCAGACACTCCTTCTTCTAATTCACTTATTTTCTATTCTAGGCTTGAGACCAACTCGTCTGAAGGATGCTTCTTTTCAATAGTCTTACTCATAACCTTTTCAGTAGACACTTTCTTCTTCCCTTTGTGGTCCTCATTTGGAAGAGGAGGCAGAGTGTCCTTTGATCGCGTGTGGTAAACCACGATCTACAGATCAACCATAGGGGAAGGGTAAAAATTAAAAGTAAAAGCAAAAGAAAACCCAAGTTAGAACGTAGCATAAATTGAGATAACAAACAGATTTTTTAAAGATAAATGCCCTAAATGCAAGGAGCCTCGTTAAGCCAGAGGTAGGCCAAAGACGACATATAAGTAATGCACAATAATTAATTCAAGCCTTATTTGCCAATTGGATTTTAGAGTTAGAGAAATAAAAACGATCTTCATTTATTATAAAAATAGATCAATACATCATAATTGAAAAACAAAAACTGAAATAAACTAAGGGAAACGGAGTAACAATGGGAAAGTCATTTAAAATAAACTAAGGGAAAGGTGGTAACAATGGGAAAGTCATCCTAAATTCTGAAAATCTTGAAGATATCTGTTCCAAGAGCTTGGTGCCAATTGACTTCTTATATAAGGAGTGACTTCTTGCTCGATCTTCAACACGTTGCATGCCCATATGTTTTCCCTTTCATCATTGAGCCCATAGTATCCTTCTCCACTCAATTTTCTGTGGTTAACCTCTTTTAGGATCCATATATAATACTCACGTGTGCATAAGGCTTGTCGTGCTCCCATTGGAATGGTCAACACCCGCTCCCATCTTTGAAGTATGTTATGGACTTGTGGTTTATCTAATCCTAATTCATATTTAAACAGCTCCATGTCAGACCGGAGTGGTATTACTTGAGTTCGCCCAAATTGACGGAGTACTCGAAGAGGAGTGTATGGTTGAACACCCTTTAAGCCAATAAGCTCAATGAAGTATCGATCATTGCCTCTTACTATTGCATTAGGGGTGGTCAACCAATGGAGCTTCCATTGGATGCGGTAGCTCTCGATCTCTGTCAAGAATATCTGCAAGTCTAGGAATCCTACAGGAGTGGTGAAAGCTACCATTCTTCTTGGATGATTATCAATCTTGTTGCGATAACCCAGAAAGATGTCTACAACGTCAGACCGGATGTAGAAGTGTTCAATAGCCCATAATTGCAGCAAAATGTTGCATCCCTCGAAAAATACTCGACCATCGACGCATGCTGATATACTCCTTATTATTTCTGCCCAGATCATAGGTACTAGAGTTTTCCTAGGGTCACCCTCTCTTTGGGCTAAATCTCAAACCACATAACCCAAGCATGTGTCAATCTTTCCCCTTATCTTTGGAAAAACCAGGGATCCTAATAGGGCAATGACAAAGGCATTTAGACGATATGTTTCCCATTCCTCGACAGAGCACTTAAACTCATCAATAAAAGAGTAATATCTATCCACTCGACCAAAGCGTTAATATAGAAAGTCGAAATGATTCGACCTAAGGTCTAAAAAAGGTAAGGTTGGATTTGACTTCATTCCCAGACTTTTTAGAAACTCCCTCGATGATGGCTTATATGGTACCAACATTTCACACTCGTGGTATGGCAGGTCGATAACATCACTTATCTCCTCAATCGTTGGTGCCAAGTCAAAATCCACAAATTTGAAGACCATCCCACAGGGTCCCAAAATTCCAGCAAGGCCCTAATCAGGTGAGGGTTTGGTATGACAAATATGAGGTAGGTAAGACCGCCCAAAAACTGACGAATCTCTCTTTCACGGTTTCTCTTAATATCAATCCACCAGTTCCTTAGCTTGTAGTTTACCTCCATGACCATTTGCGGGTTTGGGGATTTGAAAGCATCCATGACTCTGCAAATAAAACAACAAACGACTTCTAAACTCCATTTTGGGAAAGTTTGGCTTAATTTAATTATTGTGATCACATTGACACATAAATATGCAATTTGTCTAAAGGGTGTTGGGGCCATTTAGACGATAGGGTAGCTACTAATTATGTGCATTGACACCAAGGGTCAAACCTCCTAGGGTTTATGCAGCATGTATGAATTAATTCATATTTCTAAGAATTGGCTTGACACGGACTTGAAAGGGATTCTATGCGAGAAGGCTAGTGGTTTTCCGGTAGTAAAACTATCTGTTCCGTCCACGCATATGCCGACTCTCTATAAAGGGTATTTGAAGAGAAATGAAGTAGTTGTGAGAGGTGCAAAGGCAAAACATCACGGTAACAAAATAAAACAAAATTAAAAAAAAAGGGTCCCAATTGGGGGAAGTATGAGCGGAATGTCAATTTATCAAAGCGGTAACATTTAAAATTTAGGTTGAAAGCGGTAACATATAGACAGTTTTAAGGAAAGCAGTAAATAAATAAAAATAAATAAATACAAAAACAAGCATGCAAACACATAAATAAATTAAGCAAATAACGAAAGGAAATAAGGTTTAAACATGGAATACACAAATAAGGGAAAAAGGAAAGGGTGAAACATTGGAATAATCAACTAAGGAAGAGGGAAAGGAGTAAACATGGAAATAACAATATTTAAAGAAAGCGATTATACAAGGAAATCATATAATTAATTAGACATGGCAATAACCAAACAAACAATGAAATGACAGATAAAGTAAACCACACATTAGTATGAAACACGTAATGGTTAAAAACCTAATATCCCTAGCAGTGTCGCCTCTCTATCGTGCCCATTTTATCTCAAAACGGGTTTTGGTGCGACCTAACAACTCTTTTGGGCTTTGGGAGGATGAAGAATCGCCACCTAACGAATTAAGGCGTGTTATGGCACCTATTTGACCTAGCTAAATCTAACTAAAGTCAACGAACCAGAGATTAGGGTAAAGGTTAAAATTATCTCTAGAGGAAGGTGTTAGTCATCCCTCGAGGTCAACAAAAGTGGATCCCGGCCGTGGCTCATGCAATTTATGTGGGGGTTACAAGTAGCAAATAAGGTCACATCATTTATTATTTGGTTAAATTGATTTAACCATGCTTGCTAGGTGATAACTAACATTTAACAATTAAGATCAATTTGTTTATTTATTTTTATTTATTAATCATGCAAAACTAGGTGATAACATAATACTAAATAATTAACACAAATAAAATTTAAAAGAGATAGCGAGGATATAGAAAGTAGACAACTATATAAGTAAATATAATTTTTTATTTAATTAAACTACCCCAAATAAATATAATTATAAATAGATAAAGGGATAAGAGGAAAGGGAGACTCTGAAGGACTTTACGGATCAGCACTCGTATTTCTTTATTTCGATCGGCTTATCGTAGGGACAGACAAAACCAAGGTTTGTCATTAAAATCAATCGATGTCATCATCTCCGTAGGGACTAAACTACCTCGACCCCCACCACCACATGCTTTTCGTCTCTAAAAGGTGTCTATCGTCCCCGCTTAAGGTCCAAGAGGCATTGGACTACTATTAGGATGGATTTAGACCAAAATAAACTCCTAATAGTCCCACCTAGACACCAAGTCAAACAATTTGGACGAGCATTTGGCACGCAGAGTCTCATATTGGCTTCTAGATTAGTTTATCAACATGCTTGCAAACAACACATAATTAGTGAAGGTCTCATGCTAAGTGTGTGCACATACAAGCATACATAACATTAATTAAATTTAAAAGGGACAGAAAATTATTATAAGTACGAAAAAGCTTATTAGATTGATATTAAAGGTGGCTGGGAACAATTACAGAATGCATATTTTAGGGTTTCAACTGATTTTAGAAGGATAAGAAATTAATGACATAATAGATTTTATTAATTGATTTTAAAATAGAGCAGAAAAGTGATCACATATGCAGAAATATTTAGGACAATAGCATATTCAATACTTAATCAGAAACTGATATTTTTAAACAAACAAAATTAGGACAGACTAGCTGCAACTTTAAAACAGCGCCAATTAGTTGCAGACTAATTTTAAATAGTGCAGATTAAATATATATATATTTAGAATGTAGATTAATTAGGAGTCATTACCATACCCATCTAATCTTTATTATGCAGAAAACATTTAAGCACTAACAATGCAAATAGTAATGATGCAAGATAATTTTATTCCGTTATGACATGCTAGAAACAGTAAGTGATTTATTTTAAATGGCCAAAAATATTTGTATTGTAGACATTATTTAACAGGGAGCAGAAATATGCAGCATATTATTTTAGTTACTTAACGCGCCGACATATTATTATTATTATTATTATTTTATTTAACATTAATTAATTGATACAACAGTTAATTATTAACCCTAAGGCATGATTTCTAAATAGACGACACTACTTATAGGCATGGTTTCTACACACAAATGACATTAAGCAATATTTAAATCCTATAGGCTGGCATTTCTAAGTAATCTGAATTTATTAACAACCATCAGCCATTAAAATCTAATTAATTGACCTATTGAATTAAGATACGTTCTAGGTAGATTGCAGATTTAACTCTTTTTTTAAAACATTCTAGCAATTGATCAAGATTAATTTGCTAACTATTGACGTACTAAATTTGTTAGAAACATTTGGATAAATTCTTATCGACCCATTTAATTAACATGTTGAGGTGAATATAGTCCAATCCAAATAAAGCAAATACTCAAATTATGAGACAAATTAATTAACACATAATGGTTGATTTTGAAAATAAGACAAAGTTATGCATGAGTGAAGGATTGATATTAGGCCGATTGCTAAGGGATTCCGAAATACTTATTATATAGCAACCACACATACCAAAAATAAACTAAGCTAAAAGGAAAAGAAACAATTAGCACGAATATCCCCCTCCTCCTTAGACGATTCCCCAAGTTATCATATATATATATATATATATATATATAGAGTTGTAGTTACACAACTAAATTATTACAAAATCATAATAGAAAATACAAATATTATGAATAAAATTATATCTTGTCCGATGACCCATCCTAGGCGACTCTTCAAACTTGAAACCAAGTCTGAACCTGCTAAAGTAAGATATAGACAAATACGACAATAAAAGCAATATATTATAATAAAGCGAGCATACTAAATAATGGGCAAATTCATCATATGCACATGTTTATTTCATACATCTGGTTAAAATAAATAGACAAGCACTTACAGAAGTAAACAATATAATATCACACAAAGTGAGGGAAGAACAAAAAACTGACTTGCATGTCTCTTCTTTTATTCATTCAAACACACAAGAATATCAAAAATAATAATGCATGATGAAATTCAACTAATGAAAAAACAACTAACCAGTTAAAGTAGAAATATTTAATAGCAATGAAGACCAACACTTAGTCCAATAACCGACATGAACACAACAAAAAGTAGCGAGTCGAGGAGCTTTAATCCGTTTACCGGAAAAAAAACTTAATTCTCTCTTTTTAAGTAGAGAGCAATATTTTTTAATATTCAAGTAAGGTGTGAACAATGTGAGAATGTGTAGAGGTGTTCAACCATTTTTGTGTATAATGGAAAGGGAGTCTTCTTTATATAGTAGAAGAGTAGGACACATAAAAAGGGAAAAGAAATAAATTAAGGATCAATTAACATTTTCCTTATTAGGATGGAAGAAAAATCAGATTTTAAAAAAAAATTATTTTTACCCAATATAAATAAGTAAGAAATCTGTCAATTTTTTAAATAAAGTATAAGGAATCAATTAACAGACAAATAATATGCAAAAATCAATTAAGACAAGTAATATTTAAAGGAAAAAGAATGATTACCTCTTATAATCAAATTGTCAAAATCTCAGTATCCATGGGTTTACCATATAATCAGAGTAATTATGGGAAGAACACTATGATACACTTGAAAGACAAATCAATCAAGACCATAAATAATAATATACTAACAGTTATTTGAAAATCATAAGGAATCAATTTTAAGAAGATGGTACAGAACCAATATTAACTCAATTTACTGTAATCTACTAAGAATCAAATATCATACTAGAATTATCTTATGAGAAGAACATCAAAACCCAACAAAGTTTTATCAAAAAATAATTCCATTGCAAGGATATTCGAATTTAATCAAACAATAATCAATTAGAGATATAATGTGTACTAGTATGAACTAGGTTTCATTCAAACATCACAATATTGTAACAAGTAAAATGAAACATTAATACGATATTATTAGCAAGAGTATATGAATCACAAGATGAACAATTAAAGAAAAATAAAAATAAAGGAATATACCGAAGACATATCTGTTGAGGTCCGTCTTCAACCGACCCCTCAAAACTTTGAACTTTGCCAGAATTTTGTTGCTGATGGCCGAAGGAGAGAGAAGGTGAAGGTAGGGGGATGCTGTTCGTTTGGAGCTGCATCATTTTCTCAGTGCTGCTCGCTGTTGACCGGAGTTTGCCAATGGGAAATACTGCCTGCGATGGCTGCTGCCTGGCAGCTGTTGTTGCTGGAGTTGTTGTTTTCCCGTCTTCGTCGGAAAGAAAAAAAAATGGCAGAGGGAGGCTCTGGGCGATGCTTCCAGCTGTTGGTGTTGCTAAGCTGATGTTTCGCGATTGCTCATTGTTGGTCTGCTCGGAGAAAGGAGGAGAAGAAGAAGAGAGGGGCGAGAGAGAGACATCCACTGTTTTGCTGGTGGTTTGTCGGCGTTCACCTCGCCAGTGCTCGCTGCTGGACAGAGTGGAGAATGAGCGAAAGGAGGAGAAAAGAGGAGAGGCGGCTGCCTTTTCCTTGCCGACTGGAGATTCTCACTGGAGGCGGCGATCTGGAAAGAGGAAGGGAGGAGGAGTGGCAGATTGAAATAGGACAAGATGAAGAATGAAATTTTTTTAGGGTTGAGTTCATTTTAGGTTTAAAATAGGAAAGAAAGGAAAGTTGATCTTAACAGTTGGATTATAATTAGATAAGCGCCTAGGATTTGATGTAGGATTTAATTTGAAAATGGACGGACGAGATTAAATCACATGGAATAAGAATAGGCTAAAATTGAAATCAACAAAGGCTCTAATTGAAAAAAGAGAATTTTAAATGAAGTGGCTAGAATTGAAATGAATTAGAACAGAATAGGCTAGAAATTAAATGATTTAGAGAAATTTTTAAGAAATACTATCCAATTAAAATATCATAAAATATTATAGTTAAAATTACGTAAATTTTTAGAACATTTGAATAATTTTGAGTTTTACTAATAATTTAAAAATATTTTAATAGTATTAGCAATAATTTTTATAAAGCATGCACACTAAAATTACAATTTTTAGACAAAATCAACTAAAATTTTAGAATTCAAAATATATTTGAAAATAAGTATTTAATTGAATAGCATCCCCAAAAATGGTTAAAGGTCGATCAAAATTGGGTGTCAACAGCTGCCCCTTGGTTGCTTGGGAATGAAGGATGAATTGTCGGGCAATCAACGTTGACTTAGTAGCCGAATTTGTCCAACTGACGAGAAATGTTAGTGGGATCAATTGAAATGACATAGAGTTGAAAAAGAGTACGACGGAGACTTTGGTATTAAGTCGCCTACATATCTCTGGTTATACGAGAATCAGGTCGTGTGTAGTTCTAGACTCAGGGGCAGACGAAACTACTAAGGATTGAAAGAGCGGTACGGTATTCGAACGGAAACGATATCGGCTTGAATGGATAAGGCATGACAGAGAGATTTTTGGTTTAAGAGCAAAGGATCCGATGAAGAGGAGGTAATATGAGTAGCCAAGGATTAAATGAAAAAATGGTAATACGAGTAGCAAGGAGTTTGATAGGGTGTTTGTTGCGATAGAAGTAAGCACGATAATTGTAGCTGAGAGGGAGATTGATCTCGCCTGCAAAATGTCAGTCTCTGCAAATCTGTAGCTTGTAATATGACTAAATAAAGTGATTAGAGTAGATATATCAAACAAACGGTAAAAGTAAACATGATGCAATTTCCCATATCAACAATGATGTTTTCCATAAGACTATGAAGATGATGTCTTAGGCTATGATATCTAGGGCCATGATACGCAAAAATTATATCCTCAGGTCATGAAAATGTTGTGTGCGGGCCATGAAAAATGATGATTTTAGACTATGACACCTTTGGATCATGATAAGTAGAAAGTAAATCCTTAGGCCATGATATGATGTCTGCAGGCCATGAAAAATGATGCCTTTAGACCATGACGCCTTAGGAATATAAATAAAGAGTAAAGAAAGCATATCTGTAATTCGGGCATCTGTTAATACTTGTAGCTTGATTGGAATTTATTCGGGCATATGCAATTCTTGAGCACAATGCAATCTCTGGCACATGCAATTCGGGCACAATGCAATCTTCAGGCTCATTCAATATCGGGCACATGCAATTCTCGGGCCCAATGCCGTCTTCGGGCACATGCAGTCATCGGGCACATACAATGATGTAATTCTTGGGTACATGCAATATCGGGCACTATGCAATCTCGGGCCCAATGCCGCCTTCCGGCACATGCAGTCATCGGGCACAATGCGATTCTCGGGCACATGCAATATCAGGCATAATGCAATTCTCGGGCAGATGCAATATCGGGCATAATGCAATCTTCGGGCACATGCAATATCGGGCATAATGCAATCTTTTGGCTCATGCAATATCAGGCACAATGCAATCTTCGGACTCATGCAATATCGGGCACAATGCAATTCTCGGGTACATGCAATATCGGGCACAATGTAATTCTCGGGCACATACAATATCGGGCACAATGCAATCTTCGGGCTCATGCAATATCGGGCACAATGCAATCTTCGTGCTCATGCAATATAGGGCATAATGCGATTCTCGGGCACAATGTAATCTCTAGCACAATGTAATCTCCGGGCATTATATAGTTTTAGGGCTCATGCGATAATTGTTTGAGGGCATAAACCTTTGCCTTTTAGAAGGATTTAGTGTCATTTGTTGATGAATTCAGAATATTGTAGGTTTGACCCTTCGTCCTATTGTAAGGAGTGGGTGCAGTTGAAAAGTTGATTTGTCGGGCTCAAAATAGCTTGGTCCTTTTATCTTGTCAGAAGCATAGGACGCCGTTTATTGGCGATTCGTCGAGCTTAATAGCAGTCAGACGATGTTGAAGCTGTCTTTTGTATCTGTACCTGTTTTTCCTGTATTCAAAGAAAAATTGTGAGTTTAAAAATGGGGGCGGTTGATTTGCTACGACGGGTGTGCTCCCTTTTGCTTGCCATCCTGACCTTTTCGGGCATTTGTTTTGAAGAAAAATGTAAAATAGAAGGAGAGAGAGTTTTTGAAAAAGCTTTTGAAAATATTAGTTTGTAAAAAGTAATGTTGAATCTTTGACCATGGCACAGTTTGAGACTTTACAACTGACTTAGTGACAAATCCGTTGTTCTGATCTTTACTGAAGATTGTAGCTTGATTGCTGTGAATTTTTGAGATCCTCTCAAAAATTCTGCCCCAGTCTTGATTTGTGCAGAAAATGCTCATTTGAAGAAATTTTTGAGACCCTTTCAAAAATTCTGCCCCATCTAATGATTTGCGAGACGAAATGCTTTTTGAAGGAATTTTGAGTTCCTCAGTCCCAAGATTTTGTAAGAAGAATGCTCTTTTGATGGAATTTTTGAGACACTCTCAAATATTCTGCCCCAATTACACAGTCAAAAGGGGAAAATGAAATTTTTATTATGATAAGACCGAACTCCATAGGAGCGCCTACGTATCCCCTCTTAAACGGGAATTAGGTTTGACTTAGTTCCAAATACAAGAGCATATGACATTAAACGGAGCATTCTTAAGTAATACTGAAATGATAGATTTTGACCAGCTTTATTGCCCATATGCCAATCATGGGTACTTTCCTTGCCTGAATATAAAAAACTAGAACATTCAATGGCTCAAGCCTTATTTGGAAACTGCTTCAAATGAGCTTCGACATGTTCACTGTTGGGATTCCATCGGCGCGAAGTCCTCCAAGCATACGATCTTGGTATCAATCAATTGTTTAATCTTGTCTTTCAATCACGACATTCATCTATGGTATGTCCTTTCATCCCTGAGAGATAAGCGCAAACCTTAGAGGGTTCAATCCACCTTGCACGTGTATTCATCCTTATTTCACTGATAGGAGCGATATGACCAGCAAGCCTCAATTTTTCATAGAATTGATCAGTAGGCTTAGTCAAAGGAGTGTAAATTTTGATGGGCCTCTTCTCAAAATTGAATAGATTTTTGCGAATATGTTTTTGAGTGAGGGTTTTGATATTGTGAACAAGATAAGTAGGCTTTTGATATGGAGGCATTTGATATGAAGGAATTTAATATGGTATGAGCGGCGCACAATACCAAGGTACTTGGTGTAGAGGTGTTTGCTATTGAGGAGCTTGCAAGGTAGAACTCGGCAGACGCGGAGTAAGATATGGAGGTCTGGAAACATAAGCATATTGTTGAGAAGGATATGGGTAATTTGGAAAGTGGGTGTTCTTTGGAGGCATTTGAATGAAGCTTGACTGATTTTGAGAAGTAGGGTGAGTGGGCGGAGGATTATCCTGGAAAGGGGCTTGACTTGTGACAGGCGATTTATCTATGTTTGTCTCCAGAGTGGGATCGACAGAGAGTAACAACTTGGCCCAACCGCGCATATCAGACACTCCTTTTTCTTATCGCTTATTTTCTATTCCAGGCTTGAGACCAACTCGTCTAAAGGATGCTTCCTTTCAATAGTATTACTCATAACCTTCTCAGTAGTCGCTTTCTTCTTCCCTTTGTGGTTCTCATTTGGAAGAGGAGGCAGAGTGTCCTTTGATCGCGTGTGGTAAACCATGGTCTACAGATCAACCATAGGGGAAGGGTAAAAAATAAAAGTAAGAGCAAAAGAAAACCCAAGTTTGAGCGTAGAATAAATTGAGAAAACAAACAGATTTTATTAAGATAAACGCCTTAACTGCAAGGAGCCTCGTTAAGCCAGAGGTAGGCCTAAGACGACATATAAGTAATGCACAATAATTAATTCAAGCCTTATTTGCCAATTGGAGTTTAGAGTTAGAGAAATAAAAACAATCTTCATTTATTATAAAAATCGATCAATACATCATAATTGAAAAACAAAAACTGAAATAAACTCAGGGAAAGAGGGTAACAATGGGAAAGTCATCCTAAATTCTGAAAATCTTGAAGATATCGGTTCCAAGAGCTTGGTGCCAATTGACTTCTTGTATAAAGGGTGACTTCTTGCTCGATCTTGAACACGTTGCGTTCCCATATGTTTTCCCTTTCATCAGTGAGCCCATAGTATCCTTCTCCACTCAATTTTCTGTCTTTAACCTCTTTTAGGATCCATATATAATACTCACGTGCGCATAAGGCCTATCGTGCACCCATAGGAATGGTCAACACCCGCTCCTATCTTCGAAGTATGTTATGGACTTGTGGTTTATCTAATCCACATTCATACTTAAACTGCTCCATGTCAGACTGGAGTGGAATTACTTGAGTTCGCCTAAATTGGCGGAGTACTCGAAGAGGAGTGTATGGTTGAACACCCTTTAAGCCAATAAGCTCAATGAAGTATCGATCATCGCCTTTTACTATTGCATGAGGGGTGGACAACCAATGGAGCTTCCATTGGATGCGGTAGCTCTCGAGCTCTGTCAAGAATATCTGCCAGTTTACGAATCCTACAGGGGCGGTGAAAGCTACCATTCTTCTTGGATAATTATCAAACTTGTTGCCATAACCGAGAAAGTTGTCTACAGCGTCAGACCGCATGTAAAAGTGTTCAATAGCCCATAATTGCAGAAAAATGTTGCATCCTCGAAAAACGTTCGACCATCGACGCATCCTGATAGACTCCTCATTATTTCCGCCAAGATCATAGGTACTAAAGTTTTCCTAGGTTCGCCCTCTCTTTGGGCTAAATCTCGAACCACATAACCCAAGCGTTTGTCAATCCTTTCCCTTATCTTAGGAAAAACCAGGAATCCTAATAAGGTAATGGGAAAGACATTTAGACGATATGTTTTCCATTCCGCGACAGAACTCTCAAACTTATCAATAAAAGAGTAATAACTATCCACTCGACCAAAGCGTGAATATAGAAAATTGAAATGAATCCACCTAAGGTCTAAAGAACGTAAGGTTGGATTTGACTTCATTCCCAGACTTTTTAGAAACTCCCTCGATGATGGCTTATATGGTACCAACATTTCACACTCGTGGTATAGCAGGTCGATGAAACCACTTATCTCCTCAATCGTTGGTGCCAAGTCAAAACCCACAAATTTGAAGACCATCCTCACAGGGTCCCAAAATTCCAGCAAGGCCCTAATCAGGTGATGGTTTGGTATGACAAATATGAGGTAGGTAAGACCGCCCAACAACTGACAAATCTCTCTTTCACGATTTCTCTTAATATCAATCCACCAGTTCCTTAGCTTGTAGTTTACCTCCACGACCATTTGCGGGTTTGGGGAGTTGAAAGCATCCATGACTCTGCAAACAAAAAATCAAACGACTTCTAGACTCCATTTTGGCAAAGTTTGGCTTAATTTAATTATTTTGATCACATTGACAAATAAATATGCAATTTGTCTAAAGGGTGTTGGGGCCCTTTAAATGATAGGGTGGCTATTAATTATGTGGATTGACACCAAGGGTCAAACCTCCTAGGGTTTATGCAGCATGTATGAACTAATTCATATTTCTAAGTGTTGGCTTGACACGGACTTGAAAGGGATTCTATGCGAGAAGGCTCGTGGTTTTCCGGTAGTAAAACTATATGCCGACTCTCTATAAAGGGTATTTGAAGAGAAATGGAGTAGTTGTGAGAGGTGCAAAGGCACACCATCACGGTAACAAAATAAAAAAAAAGGAAGAGCGTCCCAATATGGGGAAGTATGAGCGGAATGTCAATTTATCAAAGCGGTAACATTTAACATTTAGGTTTAAAGAGGTAACATATATACAATTTTAAGGAAATCAGTAAATAAATTAAGCAAATAAGGAAAGAGAATAAGGATTAAACATGAAATACACAAATAAGGGAAAAGTGAAAGGGTGAAACATTGGAATAATCAAATAAGGAAGAGGGAAAGGGACTAAACATGGAAATAACAATATTTAAGGAAAACGATTTAACCAGGAAAGCACATAATTAATTAGACATGGCAATAACCAAACAAACAATGAAATGATAGATAAAGTAAACCCCACATAAGCACGAAACACGTAATGGTTAAAACCTAATATCCCCAGCAGTGTTGCCATTCTATCGTTCCCCATTTTTTTCTCAAAACGAGTTTTGGTGCGACCTAACAACTCTTTTGGCTTTGGGAGGATGAAGAGTCGCCACCTAACGCATTAAGGCGCGTTAGGACACCTATCTAACCTAGCTAAATCTAACTAAGGTCAACGAACCAGAGATCAGGGTAAGGGTTCAAATTACCTCTAGAGGAAGGTGTTAGACATCCCTCGAGGTCAACAAATGTGGGTTCTGGCCGTGTCTCATTCAATTCATGTGGGGGTTACAAGTAGCAAATAAGGTCACATCATTTATTATTTGGTTAAATTGATTTAAGCATGCTTGCTAGGTTATAACTAACATTTAACAATTAAGATCAATTTGTTTATTTATTAATCATGCAAAACTAGGTGATAACATAATACTAAATAATAAACACAAATAAAATTTAAAAGAGATAGTGAGAAGATAGAAAGTAGACAACTATATAAGTAAATATAATTTTGTATTTAATTAAACTACCCCAAATAAATATAATTATAAACAAATAAAGGGACAAGAGGAAAAGTAGACTCTGAAGGAGTTTACAGATCAGCACTCGATTTTCTTTTGTTTCAGTCGGCTTCTGGTAGGGACAGACAGAACCAAGGTTTGTCATTAAAACCAAGTGGATGTCATCATCTCCGTAGGGCCTAAACTACCCCTACCCCTACCACTGTATGCTTTTCGTCTCTAAAAGGTGTTTATCGTCCCCGCTTAAGGTCCAAGAGGCATTGGACTACTATTATGATGGATTTAGACCAAAATAAACTCCTAATAGTCATACCTAGACACCAAGTCAAACAATTTAGACGAGCATTTAGTACACAAAGTCTCATATTGGCCTCTAGATTAGTTTATTAACATGCTTGCAAACAACACATAATTAGTGAAGGTCTCATGCTAAGTGTGTGCACATACAAGCGTACATATCATTAATTAATTTTAAAAGGGACAGAAAATTATTATAAGTACGAAAGAGCTTATTAGATTGATATTAAAGGTGGCAGGGAACAATTACAGAATGCAGATTTTAGGGTTTCAACTGATTTTAGAAGGATAAGAAATTAATGACATAATAGATTTTATTAATTGTTTTAAAATAAAGCAGAAAAGTGATCACATATGCATAAATATTTAGGACAGTAGCATATTCAATACTTAATTAGAAATTGATATTTTTAAACAAACAAAATTAGGACAGACTAGCTGCTACTTTAAAACAGTGCCAATTAGTTGAAGACTAATTTTAAATAGCGCAGATTAAATATTAGTTTTTATATTTTTTTTAGAATGTAGATTAATCAGGAGTCATTACCATACCCATCTAACTCTTTTTTATGCAGAAAACATTTAAACACTAACAATGCAAATAGTAATGATGCAAGATAATTTTATTCCGTTATGATATGCTAGAAACGGTAAGTGATTTATTTTAAATGGCCAAAAATATTTGTATTGTAGACATTATTTTACAGGGAGCAGAAATATGCAGCAAATTATTTAAGTTACTTAACACGCCGACAAATTATTATTATTATTATTATTTTTTAACATTAATTAATTGATACAACAGTTAATTATTAACCATAAGGCATGATTTCTACACACAAATGACATTAAGCAATATTTAAATCCTATAGGCATGCATTTCTAAGTAATCTGAATTTATTAACAACCATCAGCCATTAAAATCTAATTAACTGACCTATTGAATTAAGAATACTTTCTTGACAGATTGCAGATTTAATTCTTTTTTTTTTAACATGCTTGCAGTTGATCGGGATTAATTTGCTAACTATTGACATACTAAATTTGTTAGAAACATTTGAATAAATTCTTATGGGCCCATTTAATTAACATGTTGAGGTGAATAAAGTCCAATCCAAATAAAGCAAATACTCAAATTATGAGACAAATTAATTAACACATAATGGTTGATTTTGAAAATAAGACAAAGTTATGCATGAGTGAAGGATTGATATTAGGCCGATTGCTAAGGGATTCCGACATGCTCATTATCTAGCAACCAGGCCTACCAAAAATAAACTAAACTAAAAGGAAAAGAAACAATTAGTACGTATATCCCCCTCCTCCTTAGACGATTCCCCAAGTTATCATATATTTACAAAGAGTTGTAGTTACACAACCAAATTTTTACAAAATCATAATAGCAAATACAAATATTATGAATAAAATTATATCTTGTTCGATGACCCATCCTAGGCGACTCTTCAATCTTGAAACCAAGTCCGAACTTGCTAAAGTAAGATACAGAAAAATACGACAATAAAAGCAATATATTATAATAAAGCGAGCATACTAAATAATGGGTAGATTCATCATATGCGCATATTTATTTCATACATCTGGTAAAAATAAACAGACAAGCACTTAGAGAAGTAAACAATATAACATCACACAAAGTTGGGGAAGAACGAAAAACTGACTAGCATGTCTCTTCTTTAATTCATTCAAACACATAACAATATCCAAAATGATAATGCAGGATGAAATTAAACTAAGGGTAAATAACTAACCAGTTAAAACAGAAATATTTAACAGCAATGAAAATCAACACTTAGTCCAATAACCGATCAACAATAGGGGAAGGGTAAAAAATAAAAGTAAAAGCAAAAGAAAACCCAAGTTAGAGCGTAGCATAGATTGAGATAAAAAACAGATTTTTTAAAGATAAACACCCTAAATGCAAGGAGCCTCGTTAAGCCAGAGGTAGGCCTAAGACGACATATAAGTAATACACAATAATTAATTCAAGACTTATTTGCCAATTGGAGTTTAGAGTTAGAGAAATAAAAACGATCTTCATTTATTATAAAAATCGATCAATACATCATAATTGAAAAACAAAAACTGAAATAAACTAAGGGAAAGGTGGTAACAATGGGAAAGTCATCCTAAATTCTGAAAATCTTGAAGATATTGGTTCCAAGAGCTTGGTGCCAATTGACTTCTCGTATAAGGAGTGACTTCTTGCTCGATCTTGAACACGTTTGTCACGACCCAAGCCTAGGGCCTAGACGTGACCGGCGAATGGGGAATCCGAAGGAACCCCAAACAAGCCTCATAGCATATCATTACACATCCTTGGTCGCGAAAGCAATTAAAATGACCATAAGCGATAGGCATAATCAAGGGGAAAATCGGGACTAAGGGAGCAAGAGAAAAAAAAGGAATGATACATAAATACCATAGATGAGTCAAGCTCAAGCATAATACACAACTTGTCCAACACTACCTCTAAACATGGGTACTTAGCAGGGGCCNTACTAAGCTTAATTTCATTTAGGTATGAACTTGGAGTCAAGCTCTAATCACGGTGTTGGTAAAAAAACTATAGAAATTGAGTATTCTGTTATTCCAAATTCACTTAACCTAAACAAAAGTACTTCTAAAAAGGGGGAATCTTCATGTACTTTTCGTGAAATTTGTAAAAATGTGTTTTCTTTGCCAAACAAAATGATGCAGGGCACCAATTGCAATCATCTTTATTGTGAAGAATGCATACAAAATTATATAGGGAAAAAAAATAAAAAGGATATCCATGAGGTGATTTCTATGAAGTTCCCTGCTTCTGATGCAATGGAATTTTAGATATCGATTCAATAATGTCGGTTTATTTCCTTAAGCGAGTAAGATATACTATTCGACTAACGAAAGTTCTAGCTTCACCAATAGTTATTGATTGTCGTTTTATAGATTGTATGGGTACACTGGTTTATGATCTAAGGGAATATTCGATTAGGGCAGGTCCTGAATGTTGGAGACTTTTCTGTGTCAACTGTAAATGCTTGCATTTGGGAATGACATGTGAGAATTATCAGTTTAGTAGGCAATTAAATTTGCTCTACTGGCAACATCATTATGGAGGATATCATGATGAACTAGTGGAGGAAATTTTATCAATTAAACTAGGGTCAGCCATGGAAAACATATAATATCATCTTAATAGCATGGTTCAATACTAAATCAATCATAAAAAAGTACTATCCACTCAATTGGAATATACTCAACTTACCCCACAATATTGGAAGGAACCCTAACTTGAATTGGGGATTCATCTTGACAATTGGGGGAATTCTAGGGGACTCCATCGATGGAAGAATCCATGGATGAATAAGCTATCATACATTGGATACAAAGCCCTCACAAAGCTTGGAAGGTTGGAGGAATTTGACCTAGCTTGATTCTCTTCTTCTTTCTTGAGTTTTCTAGAGAGAAAATTTTCTAGAAGATGAACTTTGGGATCTTTTGGGGTTTTGGAAATAATGACTTAATTGGGGTGGTTAAAGGCTTAAAATAGTTTATATAGGTGTATAAAGTCTATACAAAATGACCCCACTTAACACTAACTAAAAAAGGAATTTCCTAATTTGGCATCACTTAGGCAGCATGGTGCCAGGCACCACAACAGGGATCACGAGTCGTGGTCTACACCACTGGCCGTGGTCCTGCTCGTGGTTCATGGTCCAGTAGCTAGGACACAAGGACTTGGCCTCCACAAGTCTAAGGCATGACCACGAGCCTTCCCATGGCTCGTCGTGATGTGCCAACTTTAGGCAGCCTTTAGACAGCTACTGCCCAAGCTCCACAGACCACTCTACATGTCGTGGTCCTCACCACTGGTTGTGGTGGTGGTCGTGAAGATGAGGTAGTTCTTGCCAAGGTTAGGGCAGTTTTGGCCCTTGGCTTGGGCCTTGCCCCTATTCCTTGGCTCTTGCCCTCTAGTCTAGAGTTGGTGCACCCTCACTTAGCCCTAGGTGGCTGTAACGACCCAAGCCTAAGGCCTAGACGTGACCGGCGAATGAGGAACCCAAAGGAACCCCAAACAAGCCTCATAGCATATCATTACACATCCTTGGTCGCGGAAGCAATTAAAATGACCATAAGCGATAAGCATAATCAAGGGGGAAATCGGGACTAAGGGAGCAAGAGAAAAAAAAGGAATGATACATAAATACCATAGATGAGTCAAGCTCAAGCATAATACACAACTTGTCCAACACCACCTCTAAACATAGGTACTTAGCAGGGGCCAAGACAAACTACCGGGCTCACCTTCATAGTCAAAACATAACTAAAAAGAAAAAGTCTTATACATAGAAAAAGATCATGAGCAATGTCCCCGGAATGAAGGACTCACCAATAACCTTGATAGGAAATTGTATTAGCCACGCGGAGGAGGAGGGTCTAGCGGTGCTCCGGTCCCTACATGGTGACATCATGTAGGCATAGAGTATGCGTTAGTACGTTTGAATGTACTAAGTATATGGGATGCAATGCAATGCTACAATAGATGGACATCATAGGAAAAATGCATAATCATACCCGATAGATAGCACATAAATGAAATGATATATATAATGACGCTTACATAAAAATCATATTTAGTGGGACGTAGTACATGTGTGGTGAATGACCATCAATATAGTATTTCCAAGGCCTACCACCCCCTTGGAGAGGCGAAAGAGGTACAAACCCCTCAATGTGGTTACCCGGGCCTACCACCCCCCGAGCTAGGGACCAAGGTACAAACCCCTCGATATGGTTATACGGGCCTACTACCCCCCGTACTAGGCAACCAAGGTACCAACCCCTCGATACGGTTATACGGGCCTACTACCCCCCGTACTAGGCTTGGTCGACTCACAACACTATATAGAGAAAATCATATACATGTATCCCTTTCATCATCATTTCAATAATTATATAATCATCCGACTCATAGGATGTACATTGGACCTTCCATTTCCTATGAATTCTATAAATGACATTTTATCAAACACATGGTGGGCTATTGTTCATGTAGATAAAATCATGTCTTTCAAGAGTACTAAGTCCAACCAATTCCGAAATACATATAAATCAGCCCACCAACAACATACATATATATATCAACCTTCATAATTTGATCATGGAAGCATGAAAACCATAAACATCACATAATAATTCCATTTCATGATAATATGCAAAAATAGACCATAATAGAATGTGTAGTAGTAATTCCATAATTCAAGAGTTCATAAATGATCATAAGGACCCATAAACTTGAAGTAAAATAGAGGATAAATGGTTGGACTTGTGGAAAGGAAGGTTTCCACAATCAACCCACATACCTCAACTTTGGAGAATCCTTGATGAAGATTGGAATGGAGAATTGATGCTTGAGATTGAGTCTTGAATCCGGAATTAAAACTTGAGATGTTTGAATTTGGTTGAAGATCTTGGTGGAATTTTGGAGAGGGATTAGAGAGTGTTTTTGAGTGTTTTGAAGCTAGAAAGAAATATAACTAAGTATGGGACAATCCTCTTTTTTATAAAAGAAAAACGTCCAGCCGCTACAGTAACTTTAGCTACTGGAAATTGAAATTCTGCTCCGACAGGTTTTACGAAAATGATCATAACTCCTTCATCCTAACTCGGAATGAGGTGAAACCAATTGCATTGGAAAGCTAACTCGAAGGGCTTTAATTTAATAGGTAGTGGCCCTTCCAGTTCCTTGTGTGCTAAGAGATATGCCCCTTTAAAGTTGACCCTGAAAATCGCATTTTTTGCGATTTTCGAATTTTGATACGGTTGCTCTAAAATTCGGGTTAGACCCATTTCCCACTCAATTTTACCCCCTGAATAAGAATATGAAGTCGAATTTCCGAAATCATGCACGGATTTTGAGATATATGGAAATTACAATTATAGGTGTTTCCGAAGCACATTTTCGGGCATTTTTGGGGTCGTTTCAATATCTCCCCCTTGGGAACATTCGTCCCCGAATGTTAAAGAAACGTACATGAGGGACACAAACATGGCAATATCAGCCCACATAAGGATGCAACAATGCACTTACACCTTATTTCAAAAACCTCAACATAGTTGTAAAACCACAATGAACTTGTCAACTTAAACATGAATGTATGCAATGACATGGGGGCTGAACTTAAGACCTGAGATTTTATAAAGGGCTTAGATCAATACCTTAGGCTTGAGTGGAGTGGAAAAGATAAGGATATCGCCTTTGCATGTCCGCTTCGGCCTCCCAAGTAGCACTTTCAACTTGTTGATTTCTCCAAAGGACTTTAACGGAAGCCACATCTTTGTTTCTCAACCTCTTCACTTGTCTATCTAAAATCTGGACCGGAACCTCTTCATAGGTCAAATTATCTTCAACAACACCCACAACATCAAGAGACACAATGGCATTCGGATCACCCACACACTTCCTCAACATAGACACATGAAATACCGGATGAACCAAATCCATTTCGCTAGGCAATTCCAACTCATAAGCTACCTTGCCAATTCTCCTCATCACCTTATAAGGACCCACGTATCTTGGGCTCAACTTGCCCTTCTTACCAAAACGAACCACACCCTTCATGGGTGACACCTTCAAATAGACCCAATCACCAACTTGGAATTCAAGAGCCCTTCTCCTCACATCGGCATAGGACTTTTGGCGACTTTGGGCCGTCTTCAACCTTTCTCTAATCATCCTAACCTTCTCAAGAGCCGATCTGGTCCTAACAAGGCCACCTCACCAACCTCAAACCACCCAACCGGTGATTTACAACGCCTCCCATAGAGAGCCTCAAAAGGAGCCATACCGATGCTAGAATGATAGCTATTGTTATAGGCAAACTCAATCAATGGAAGATGATCATCCCAACTACCCCTAAGCTCCAATACACAAGCCCTAAGCATATCCTCAACTGTTTGGATAGTCCTTTCGGCTTGTCCATCCGTTTGCGGGTGAAAGGCCGTAGTAAGCTTAACTTTCGAACCTAGACCCCTTTGAAAGGACTTCCAAAAGTGTGAAGTAAATTGAGTACCACGGTCCGATATGATGGATAGAGGAATCCCATGCAACCTTACCAAGTCATGAATATATAACCTTGCATAATCTTCCGCCCCATATGTTGTCTTTACCGGTAGAAAATGAGCCGATTTTGTCATCCTACAGCCACCACCCATATAGAATCAAAACCTTTTCTAGTCTTGGGTAAACCAACTACAAAATGCATATTAATTTCTTCCCACTTCCAAGTAGGAATCTCTATGTCTTGGGTTAGACCACCCGGCCTTTGATGTTCGGCCTTGACTTTTTGACAACCGGAGACGAATTTGGCAATGTCCTTCTTCATGCCTCCCCACCAATACACATCCCTCAAATCTCTATACATTTTGGTGGAACCGGGGTGAATGGAGTAGGAAGAATTATGAGCCTCCTCAAGAATTTTCTCCCTCAAACCATCAACACAAGGCACACACAACCTACCTTGGTACCTAAGGGCACCATCTCCCCCTTGGGAGAAAATTTCCATCTTGTCCTCTTTCACCAAGGCCTTCAATTCTAACAAGGAAGAGTCAAGATCTTGTTTTGCTATCACCTCATCAACCAAGGAAGACCTATCACCATCAATAACGACCACACCACCATTACCAACCTCTTCCAACCTAACCCCCAACCTAGCCAACCGATGCACCTCCCTAGCCATTTCCCTATCACCAATATCAACATGAGCTAGGCTACCCATAGACACCCTACTCAAAGCATCCGCCACCACATTAGCTTTACCGGGATGATAATGCACACTCATATCATAATCTTTAAGAAATTCTAGCCACCTTCTTTGTCTCAAGTTGAGATCTTTTTGGGTGAAGACATATTGGAGGCTCTTATGATCGGTGAACACATCAACATGTACCCCATACAAGTAATGACGCCAAATCTTTAAAGCAAACACCACCGCGGCTAATTCAAGATCATGCGTAGGATAGTTCTTTTCATGCACTTTGAGTTGTCTAGAAGCATAGGCTATCACCTTACCATTTTGCATTAGGACACAACCCAAGCCAACTCTAGAAGCATCACAATACACAACAAATCCCTCAAGCCCATCCGGTAGTGACAATATAGGAGCGGACACAAGTTTATCTTTCAAGGTTTGAAAACTCCTTTCGCACTCGTCGGTCCACTCAAACTTAGCCTTCTTTTGTGTCAACTTAGTCATGGGAGAAGCAATAGAAGAAAACCCATTCACAAATCTCCGGTAGTAACCCGCTAAGCCCAAGAAGCTCCTAATATCCGACGGGGTCAATGGCCTAGGCCAATTTCTAATCACATCGGTCTTCTTAGGGTCTACCTTAATACCATCCCCCGACACCACATGACCTAGGAAGGCAACCTCCCTCAACCAAAATTCACACTTTTCATACTTGGCATACAACTTCTCCTCTCTCAATCTTTGCAACACAACCCTCAAGTGACCCATATGTTCTTCCTCGCTATGCGAATAGATTAAAATATCATCAATGAAGACCACAACAAAGGAATCAAGGTAGGGTTTAAAGACCCTATTCATTAGGTCCATGAAGATAGCCGGTGCATTGGTCAACCCAAAGGACATGACCACAAATTCATAATGCCCATACCTAGTCCGGAAGGCTGTCTTGGGAATGTCACACTCCCTCACCTTCACTTGATGATACCCGGACCGAAGATCAATCTTAGAGAAGTGGCTAGCCCCTTGCAATTGGTCGAACAAGTCATCAATCCTAGGAAGAGGATATTTATTCTTGACGGTGACCCTATTGAGTTGCCGGTAATCAATACACATCCTAAGGGACCCATCTTTCTTCTTCACAAACAACACCGGAGCACCCCATGGTGATTGGCTAGGCCTAATAAAACCCTTCTCCAACAAGTCCTTCAATTGTTCCTTCAACTCCTTTAACTCCGCCGGGGCCATACGGTAAGGGGGAATAGAAATGGGTTGAGTATCGGGGAGGAGGTCTATGCCAAAATCTATTTCCCTTTCGGGAGGAACACCGGGAAGGTCATTAGGAAAGACATCAAGGAATTCATTTACGATCGGAACCGACTCTATAGGAAGGGTTTTGGACTCCACATCCTTAACCCTCACAAGGTGATAGAGACACCCCTTAGAGATCAACTTACGGGCTTTAATGCAAGAGATGAACCTACCCTTGACTACCACATTTTGGCTTTCCCACTCAAGAATGGGTTCACTTGGGAATTGGAATTTGACCCTACGGGTTCTACAATCAATGGAAGCATAGTATGCATGCAACCAATCCATCCCAAGAACAACATCAAAATCGACCATGTTCAACTCAACAAGATCACAAGGCAATATTTTATGCAAGATGCAAATAGGACAATTTCTATAGACCTTCCTAGCAACAATATATGCACCAATAGGAGTAGACACCTTATATGACTCACGCAACAATTCGGGCTCAACATGAAACTTTTTGGCAACAAAGGGGGTGACAAAAGAAAGAGAGGCACCCGGATCAATTAATGCATATACATCAAAGTCAAAGATTTTCAACATACCGGTAACGACATCGGGGACTTCATCGACCCCTTGCCTCCCATGCAAAGCATAAAATCGATTGTGCCTTGGGGCACCATCTTGTCGGCCCCCTCTCCCCAAAGGAACCGCATTGGCACCTTGTGGACGGACCTCCTTACCCTTGTTGCGATTTCGAGGACAATCCATTGCCTTGTGCCCCATTTCCCCACAACTATAGCAAGCACCGGTATTTCTCAAGCACGGGCCACCATGGCCCTTACCACACTTCGGACATACATCAATAGGACCCATACCACCAACACCTTGGGCCCTTGGAACATCATTGGCAAACCCCTTATGGGGCGCATGAGAAGACCCTTGGCCTTGATGAAACCGGCCTCCCCTTCGACTTTGGAACTTGCCCTCAAAACGGGCCCTCTTGGCCTCATGACCCCTCCTCTTCCTCAACTTCTCTTCCTCCATTTGTTCGGCATAGACCATCAAGCGGGACAAGTCCATGTCACTAATCAACATTGCGGACCGGCATTCTTCACTCACTAGGTCGGACACACCCATCACGAATTTGTTCATTCTAGATCGTGAGTCGGCAACCAAGTGTGGAGCATATCTTGAAAGTTGGTTAAACTTGAGGGCATACTCCCTCACACTCATAGACCCTTGTTTTAAATTCATGAACTCCACCAATTTGGCTTCCCTAAGTTCAAGAGGAAAGAATCGATTAAGGAAAGCCGTTTTGAACTCTTCCCAAGGCACCACATAGTTTGCCCCCTTCTCTTCCTTCCATTGGTTGTACCATATTTGGGCCACCCCTTTTAGTTGGTAGGCCGCCAACTCCGCCTTATCTTCTGACCTCATGCCCATGATAGCTAATATCTTGTGGACTTCATCAATGAACTCTTGAGGGTCTTCATCTAACTTAGACCCATAGAATTCCGGGGGATTCATCCGCACGAAGTCTCTCACCCGAGATGCCGGGGTAGGAGCCTGAGGAGCTTGGGCCCCGTGGTTGGCTTGATTAGCCATAGCTTGAGCAAATAAAGTAAGGGCATCCCGAAGATCCCCATTGGTCGGTTGTTCCTCGGGTGCGCGGGCTCGTCTTCCTCTTGTATTAGGCATGATCTAGCATAGCAAAGAGCAACCGTTAGGGAAGAACTTGATTCAACTCTATAGCACGACTTAGAACAAGGAGAAGGGAAACATTTCCTAAAACGTCTCATAGCCTCCTACTCATAGTTGTGGTGCACAACACAACCATGAATCGGACTCTAATCAACGCGGTGGGTTGGACTCCGAGGATCTATCAACCTAGTGCTCTGATACCAAGTTTGTCACGACCCAAGCCTAGGGCCTAGACGTGACCGGCGAATGGGGAACCCGAAGGAACCCCAAACAAGCCTCATAGCGTATCATTACACATCCTTGGTCGCGGAAGCAATTAAAATGACCATAAGCAATAAGCATAATCAAAGGGGGAAATCGGGACTAAGGGAGCAAGAGAAAAAAAAAAGAAATGGTACATAAATACCATAGATGAGTCAAGCTCAAGCATAATACACAACTTGTCCAACACCACCTCTAAACATGAGTACTTAGCGGGGGCCAAGACAAACTACCGGGCTCACCCTCATAGTCAAAACATAACTAAAAAGAAAAGTCTTATACATAGCAAAAGATCATGAGCAACGTCCCCGGAATGGAGGACTCACCAATAACCTTGATAGGAAATCGTATTAGCCACGCGGAGGAGGATGGTCAAGCGGTGCTCCGGTCCCTACATGGTGACATCATGTAGGCATAGAGTATGCGTTAGTACGTTTGAATGTACTAAGTATGTGGGATGCAATGCAATGCTACAATAGATGGACATCATAGGAAAAATGCATAATCATACCCGATAGATAGCACATTAGAGAAATGATATGTATAATGATGCTTACATAAAAATCATATTTAGTGGGACGTAGTACATGTGTGGTGAGTGACCATCAATATAGTATTTCCAAGGCCTACCACCCCCTTGGAGAGGCGAAAGAGGTACAAACCCCTCAATGTGGTTACCCGGGCCTACCACCCCCCGAGCTAGGGACCAAGGTACAAACCCCTCGATGTGGTTATACGGGCCTACTACCCCCCGTACTAGGCAACCAAGGTACAAACCCCTCGATACGGTTATACGGGCCTACTACCCCCCGTACTAGGCAACCAAGGTACCAACCCCTCGATACGGTTATACGGGCCTACTACCCCCCGTACTAGGCTACCAAGGTACCAACCCCTTGATACGGTTACCCGGGCCTACAACCCCCCGAGCTAGGCTTGGTCGACTCACACACTATATAGAGAAAATCATATACATGTATCCATTTCATCATCATTTCAATACTTATATAATCATCCGACTCATAGGACGTACATTGGACCTTCCATTTCATAAGAATTCTATAAATGGCATTTTATCAAACATATGGTGGGCTACTTGTTCATGTAAATAAAATCATGTGTTTCAAGAGTACTAAGTCCAACCAATTTCAAAATCCATATAAAACAGCCCACCAACAACATACATATATATATACATATATAACAACCTTCATAATTTGATCATGGAGGCATGAAAACCATAAACATCATATAATCATTCCATTTCATGATAATATACAAAAATAGACCATAATAGGATGTGTAGTAGTAATTCCATAATTCAAGAGTTCATAAATGATCATTAGGACCCATAAACTTGAAGTAAAATAGAGGATAAATGGTTGGACTTGTGGAAAGGAAGGTTTCCACAATCAACCCACATACCTCAACTTTGGAGAATCCTTGATGAAGATTGGAATGGAGAATTGAAGCTTGAGATTGAGTCTTGAATCCGGAATTAGAGCTTGAGATGTTTGAATTTGGTTGAAGATCTTGGTGAAATTTTGAAGAGGGCTTAGAGAGTGTTTTTAAGTGTTTTGGAGCTAGAACAAATTATAACTAAGTATGGGACAATCCTCTTTTTATAAAAGAAAAACGTCTCCAGCCGCTACAGTAACTTTGCTCACTGGAATTTGCAAATCTGCTCCGACTGGTTTTACGAAAATGGTCATACCTCCCTCATCCTAACTCAGAATGAGGTGAAACCAAGTGCATTGGAAAGCTAACTCAAAGGGATTTAATTTAATAGGTGGCGGCCCTTCCAGTTCCTTGTGTGCTAAGAGATATGCCCTTTTAAAGTTGACCCTGAAAATCGCATTTTTTGCGATTTTTGAATTTTGATACGGTTGCTCTAAAATTCGGGTTAGACCCATTCCCCACTCAATTTGACCCCCTGAATAAGAATATGAAGTCGAATTTCGAAATCATGCACAGATTTTGAGATATATGGAAATTACAATTATAGGTGTTTCCGAAGCACATTTTCGGGCATTTTTGGGGTCGTTTCAACGTTGCGTGCCCATATGTTTTCCCTTTCATCAGTGAGCCTATAGTATCCTTCTCCACCCAATTTTCTGTCTTTAACCTCATTTAGGATCCATTTATAATACTCATGTGTGCATAAGGCCTGTCGTGCACCCATAGCAGTGGTCAACACCCGCTCCTATCTTCAAAGTATGTTATAGACTTGTGGTTTATCTAATCCAAATTCTTACTTAAACTGCTCCATGTCAGACCGGAATGGTATTAGTTGAGTTCGCCCAAATTGGCAGAGTACTCGAAGAAGAGTGTATGGTTGAACACCCTTTAAGCCAATAAGCTTAATGAAGTATCGATCATCGCCTCTTACTATTGCATGAGGGGTGGACAACCAATGGAACTTGCATTTGATGCGGTAACTCTCGAGCTCTGTCAAGAATATCTGCCAGTCAACGAATCCTACAGGGGCGGTGAAAGCTATCATTCTTCTTGGATGATTATCAATCTTGTTGCCATAACCCAGAAAGATGTCTACAGCGTCAGACCACATGTAGAAGTGTTCAATAGCCCATATTTGCAGCAAAATGTTGCAACCCTCGAAAAACATTCGACCATCGACTCATGCTGATAGATTCCTCATTATTTCCGCCAAGATCATAGGTACTAGGGTTTTCCTAGGTTTGCCCTCTCTTTGGGCTAAATCTCGAACCATTTAACCCAAGCGTGTGTCAATCCTTCTCCTTATCTTAGGAAAAACCAGGGATCCTAATAGGGCAATGGCAAAAGAATTTAGACGATATGTTTCCCATTCCTCGACAAAGCACTCAAACTCATCAATAATAGAGTAATAACTATCCACTCGACCAAAGCGTGAATGTGGAATGTCGAAATGAATCCACCTAAGGTCTAAAGAAGGTAAAGTTGGATTTGACTTCATTCCCAGACTTTTTAGAAACTCCCTCGAAGATGGCTTATATGATATCAACATTTCACACTCGTGGTATGGCAGGTTGATGAAACCACTTATCTACTCAATAGTTGGTGCCAACTCAAAATCTACAAATTTGAAGACCATCCTCACAGGGTCCCAAAATTCCAGCAAGACCCTAATCAGGTGAGGGTTTGGTATGACAAATATGAGGTAGGTAAGACCGCCCAACAACTGACGAATCTCTCTTTCACGGTTTCTCTTAATATCAATCCACCAGTTCCTTAGCTTGTAGTTTACCTCCATGACCATTTGCGGGTTTGGGGAGTTGTAAGCATCCATGACTCTACAAACAAAACAACAAACGACTTCTAAACTCCATTTTGACAAAGTTTGGGTTAATTTAATTATCGTGATCACATTGACACATAAATATGCAATTTCTCTAAAGGGTGTTGGGCCCTTTAGACGATAGGGTGGCTACTAATTATGTGGATTAACACCAAGGGTCAAACCTCCTAGGGTTTATGCAGCATGTATGAACTAATTCATATTTCTAAGAGTTGGCTTGACACAGACTTGAAAGGGATTATATGCGAGAAGGCTCATGGTTTCCTGGTAGTAAAATTATCCGTTCCATCCACACATATGCCGACTCTCTATAAAGGGTATTTGAAGAGAAATGGAGTAGTTGTGAGAGGTGCAAAGGCACAACATCACGGTAACAAAATAAGAAAAAAGGAAGAGGGTCCCAATTGGGGGAAGTATGAGCGGAATGCCAATTTATCAAAGCGGTATCATTTAGCATTTAGGTTGAAAGCGGTAACATATAGATTGTTTTAAGGAAAGCAGTAAATAAATAAATAAATAAATAAATAAATACAAAAACAAGCATGCAAACACATAAATAAATTAAGCAAATAAGGAAAGGGAATAATCAAATAAGGAAGAGGGAAAGGGACTAAACATGGAAATAACAATATTTAAGGAAAGCGAATAAACAAGGAAAGCAAATAATTAATTAGACATGGCAATAAGCAAATAGACAATGAAATGACAGATAAAGTAAACCTAGATAAGCATGAAACACGTAATGGTTAAAACCTAATATCTCCAGCAGAGTCGTCATTCTATTGCGCCCCATTTTTTCTCAAAATGGGTTTTGGTGTGACCTAACAACTCTTTTGGCCTTTGGGAGGATGAAGAGTCACCACCTAACGAATTAAGGCGCATTAGGGCACCTATCTAACCTAGCTAAATCTAACTAAGGTCAACGAACTAGAGATCAGGGTAAGGGTTCAAATTACCTCGAGAGGAAGGTGTTAGGCATCCCTCGAGGTCAACAAATGTAGGTCCCGACCGTGTCTCATGCAATTTATGTGGGGGTTACAAGTAGCAAATAAGGTCACATCATTTATTATTTGGTTAAATTGATTTAAGCATGCTTGCTAGGTGATAACTAACATTTAACAATTAAGACCAATTTGTTTATTTATTTTATTTATTAATCATGCAAAACTAGGTGATAACATAATACTAAATTATTAACACAAATAAAATTTAAAAGAGATAGCGAGAAGATAGAAAGTAGACAACTATATAAGTAAATATCATTTTTTATTTAATTAAACTACCCCAAATAAATATAATTATAAATAGATAAAGGGACAAGAGGAAAGGGAGACTCTGAAGGACTTTACGGATCATCCCTCGACTTTCTTTATTTCAGTCGGCTTCTCGTAGGGACAGACAAAACCAAAGTTTTTTGCGAAGTCGATGTCATCATCTCCGTAGGGCCTAAACTACCCCTACCCCCACCACCGCATGCTTTTCGTCTCTAAAAGCTGTCTATCATCCCCGCTTAAGGTCCAAGAGGCATTGTACTACTATTAGGATGGATTTAGACCAAAATAAACTCCTAATAGGCCCACCTAGACACAAGTCAAACAATTTGGACGAGCATTTAGCACACAGAGTCTCATATTGGCATCTAGATTAGTTTATTAACATGCATGCAAACAACACATAATTAGTGAAGGTCTCATGCTAAGTGTGTGCACATACAACCATACATAACAATTAATTTTAAAAGGGACAGAAAATTATTATAAGTAATTAATTTTAAAAGG
Source organism: Solanum stenotomum (assembly GCF_019186545.1). NCBI lineage: Eukaryota > Viridiplantae > Streptophyta > Magnoliopsida > Solanales > Solanaceae > Solanum > Solanum stenotomum. The sequence goes on along the minus strand of NC_064286.1, from coordinate 31,423,785 downwards.
GACAGAAAATTATTATAAGTACGAAAGAGCTTATTGGATTGATATTAAAGATGGCAGGGAACAATTACAGAATTAAGATTTTAGGGTTTCAACTGATTTTAGAAGGAAAAGAAATTAATGACAAAATAGATTTTATTAATTGATTTTAAAATAGAGCAGAAAAGTGATCACATATGCAGAAATATTTAGGACAGTAGCATATTCAATACTTAATCAGAAACTGATATTTTTAAACAAACAAAATTAGGACATACTAGCTGCTACTTTAAAATAGTGCCAATTAGTTGTAGACTAATTTTAAATAGTGCAGATTAAATATATATATATATATATTAGAATGTATATTAATCAGGAGTCATTACCATACTCATCTAACTCTTTATTATGCGAAAAACATTTAAACACTAACAGTGCAAATAGTAATGATGCAAGTTAATTTTATTCCGTTATGACATGCTGGAAACAGTAAGTGATTTATTTTAAATGGCCAAAAACATTTGTATTGTAGACATTATTTAACAGGGAGCAGAAATATGCAACAAATTATTTCAGTTACTTAACACGCCGACAAATTATTATTATTATTATTATTTTATTTAACATTAATTAATTGATACAGCAGTTAATTATTAACCCTAAGGCATGATTTCTAAATAGACGACACTACTTATAGGCATGGTTTCTACACACAAATGACATTAAGCAATATTTAAATCCTATAGGCATGCACTTCTAAGTAATCTGAATTTATTAACAACCATCAGCCATTAAAACCTAATTAATTGACCTATTGAATTAAGATTACTTTCTAGACAGATTGTAGATTTAATTCTTTTTTTTTACACATGCTAGCAGTTGATCAAGATTAATTTGCTAACTATTGACATACTAAATTTGCTAGAAACATTTGGATAAATTCTTATGGGCCCATTTAATTAACATTTTGGGGTGAATAAAGTCCAATCCAAACAAAGTAAATACTTAAATTATGAGACAAATTAATTAACACATAATGGTTGATTTTGAAAATAAGACAAAGTTATGCATGAGTGAAGGATTGATATTAGGCCGATTGCTAAGGGATTCCGACATGCTTATTATCTAGCAACCACAAATACCAAAAATAAACTAAGCTAAAAGGAAAAGAAACACTTAGGACGTTTATCCCCCTCCCCCTTAGACGATTCCCCAAGTTATCATATATATAGAGAGAGTTGTAGTTACACAACCAAATTATTACAAAATCATAATAGCAAATACAAATACTATGAATTATATTATATCTTGTCCGATGACCCATCCTAGGCGACTCTTCAAACTTGAAACCAAGTCCGAACCTGCTAAAGTAAGATACAGACAAATACGACAATAAAATCAATATATTATAATAAAGCGAGCATACTAAATAATGGGCAAATTCATCATATGTGCATATTTATTTCATACATCTGCTTAAAATAAACAAACAAGCACTTAGAGAAGTAAACAATATAATATCACACAAAGTGAGGGAAGAACCAAAAACTGACTTGCATGTCTCTTCTTTTATTCATTCAAACACACAACAATATCCAAAATAATAATGCAGGATGAAATTAAACTAATGGAAGAACAACTAACCAATTAAAGCAGAAATATTTAACAGCAATGAAGACCAACACTTAGTCCAATAACCGACACAAACACAACAGAAAGTAGCGAGTAGAAGAGCTTTAATCCGTTTACCGGAAAAAACTTAATTCTCTTTTTTTAAGTAGAGAGCAATATTTTTTAGTATTCAAGTAAGGTGTGAACAATGTGAGAATGTGTAGAAGTGTTGAACCTTTTTTGTGTATAATGAAAAGGGAGTCTTCTTTATATAGTAGAAGAGTAGGGCACATAAAAAGGGAAAAGAAATAAATTAAGGATCAATTAACATTTTCCTTATTAGGAAGGAAGACAAATCAGATTTTTAAAAAAAATTATTTTTACCCAATATAAATAAGTAAGAAATCTGTCAATTTTTTAAATAAGGTACAAGGAATCAATTAACAGACAAATAATATGCAAAAATCAATTAAGACAAGTAATATTTAAAGGAAAAAGAATGATTACCTCTTATAATCAAATTGTCAAAATCCTTGTATCCATGAGTTTACCATATAATCGGAGTAATTATGGGAAGAACACTAAGATACACATGAAAGACAAATCAATCAAGACCATAAATAATAACATACTAACAGTTATTTGGAAATCATAAGGAATCAATTTTAAGGAGATGGTACATAACCAATATTAACTCAATTTACCGTAATCTACTAATAATCAAATATCATACTATAATTATCATATGAGAAGAATATCAAAATCCAACAAAGCTTTATCAAAAATTAATTCCATTGCAAGGATATTCAGATTTAATCAAACAATAATCAATTAGAGATATAATGTGTACTAGTATGAACTAGGTTTCATCATTCAAACATCACAATATTGTAACAAGTAAAATGAAACATTAATAAGATATTATTAGCAAGAGTATATGAATCGCAAGATGAACAAGTAAAGAAAAATAAAAATAAAGATCGGAGACGAGATCTGTCTCCAACCGACCCCTCAAAACTTTGAACTTTGCCGGAATTTGTTGCTGCTGGCCGAAGGAGAGAGAAGGCACAGGTAGGCGGATGCTGTCCGTTTGGAGCTGCATCATTTTGCCAGCGCTGCTCGCTGCTGACCGGAGTTTGCCGATGGGAAATGCTGCCTGCGCTGGCTGCTGCCTGGCAGTTGTTGCTACTGGAGTTGTTGTTTTCCAGTCTTCGTCGGAAAGAAAAAAAATGGAGGAGGGAGGCGCTGGGCGCTGCTTCCAGCAGTTGGTGTTGCTGAGCTGATGTTTCGCGACTGCTCGTTGTTGGTCTGCTCAGAGAAAGGAGGAGGAAAAGAAGAGAGGGGCGAGAGAGAGGCAACCACTGTTTTGCCGGTGGTTTGCCGGCGTTCACCTCGCCGGTGCTCGCTGCTGGACGGAGAAAGAACGAAGGGAGGAGAGAAGAGGAGACACGGCTGCCTTCTCCTTGCCGACTGGCGATTCTCGCCGGAGGCGGCGATCCGGAAAGAGGAAGGGAGGAGGAGCGGCAGATTGAGATAGGACAAGATGAAGAATCAAAATTTTTTAGGGTTGAGTTCATTTTAGGTTTAAAATAGGAAAGAAAGGAAAGTTGATCTTAACCGTTGGATTAGAATTAGATAAGCGGTTAGGATTTGATCTAGGATTTAATTTGAAAATGGACGGACGAGATTAAATCACTTGGAATAAGAATAGGCTAAAACTGAAATCAACAAAGGCTATAATTGAAAAAAGAGAATTTTAAATGAAGTGGCTAGAATTGAAATGAATTAGAATAGAATAGGCTAAAAATTAAATGATTTAGAGGAATTTTAAAGAAATACTATCCAATTAAAATACCATAAAATATTATAGTTGAAATTACGTATATTTTTAGAACATTTGAATTATTTTGAGCTTTACTAATTATTTAAAAATATTTTAATAGTATTTATAATAATTTTTATAAAGGTGCATACTAAAATTACAATTTTTAGACAAAATCGACTAAAACTTTAGAATTCAAAATATATTTTAAAATAAGTATTTAATTGAATAGCATCCCCAAAAATGGTTAAAGGTCGGTCAAAATTGGGTATCAATAGCAAAGTATTATGTTTGCAGGATGGACCCTCCTTGGGTAACAAAGGGCAGAGGTAGGGGAAATCATACAAGAGGAAGGGGATGATCATCCCCAGGATCTTCATATGGATCTTCTTCTAGCTCCCCAGTTATACATAGAGGAATAATGAGTTTGATAAACTCAAAAATCTCCCAAAGTGAGGCTTCTTCTTCAGTACATCTGGAAGATATCACAGAAGACAGTCCGTTATACGCACATCTACAGGCTTATTTGTCACAAAAACAAAATGATACTTTTGCATCAATAGCCAAAGAAGACAATGATGATATCAAGTCTTATGAAAAAGTATCGAAAAAAGAAATGATATTTCTTTTAGAAAACTCTGAGATTCAGAGAAAAGAAGAACCCTGGAAAATATTCCAGAGGTACCTAATCAATGGTTTATATTTTCTGGGTGAGTCATACAAAATTCGATCGTATTACGAAATCATTCTGATAAATACTGATAGTGTTGAATTCCGACACTTTTCAGGCTACAATACCAGTGAGAATGTTTATAACTTCTCAAAAAATTATTATTAAATAGATTATATTTGTTGAAGATTGGGGTAGCTCCACCATGAAAGAAAGGCAGATCAGCCTAAATAAAATCGCTTTGAGTTTCATATATTGGGACTACATTCAGGCCTTTGATAAAGTCCTCTATTATAATAATGAGAAACACAAGCATAAATGGTTTATAAAGGTACGTGCAAAGATATTTGCAGGACCAATTCCTAATTGATTTTTAAACTGGTGGTCATACCATGTCCCAACAATAAAAATGTTACTTGATCCATTTCTCAAATTATATAAAGAATGGGTTAAAGTTTCTCCTGATCTTAATGAGTTATACAACACAAATCATATCTGTTATCTGGAAAAGATAGACCAGATTTACTTCTTCATTGAATTTTTCATCTCCTGGATTCATAAATAGACCCCAGAAGTGGGATTCATCGAGGAACAAATTCCTTGCTTATACAGGACTTTTTATAATAACTTTTGGGATACATTAATGAAAATGGATCCCAAAACAAAAACGTTATATGGGCAAGAACTGTAGGATCTTATTTCAAAAAGGATCCAGGAATATGGTATTACTCCCCAAAAGGAGTAATTGTTGATAGCTCAGTTAGGCATATTGCTAGGAAAATCTCCGTTCAAGATGGAGATAAAGAAGCAATGATCAACAACTATTTGGAGGAAGTCAAGAGGTGTTTGCTCCTCAACATCAGTCAATATGAGAAATCAGGCACTTCTATGGGAAGTGAAAGAAGCGAAGACGCTACCGATGATATCCAAGAAGCTCAACCTGTTGAAGCAACTACAGAAGATACTTTGAGAAAGGCGGAGAATTTCCTCCAAAAATTGAAGGAAAAAGACAAACTCTAAAGACATCTCTACAGTAAAAAGCCATTATCAACAGTAGATACAATATTGATCAACAATAGATACACTGTTTAGGGGACAGATGGGACCCAACTTTACTGTACAAAGATTCTAAATGTTTTTTTCTATAAATAAGTTTCTTTTCATTTCATTAGGAGCAGGTTAAAACACACTCTCTCTCTCCAAATTGTAAAGCTCTCAATTTGTAAAGTTTGAGTTCACCGGATACTGACCGAAAGTAAATAAACTTGTATAGTTCTCTCATAGGCCTTGGAGTCAGTCATCGTTATAAGGTATTATATTTTATTTAAGTCTTTTATTATTCCTCCGATCTGAGTCGTGGTTATGTCCGGCTAAAGAGTCATATCTATGTCGGATAGCTAACTTCTCTTTTATATCTACCATGAAAGATCTAGACTTTATCAAAATATAAATAAATTTATATATGGTGTCTTGATTTGGTTTCGAGATGGTGGTACAGTCACATTTGATACTGTTTTTATTGGCTTTGTCTTTATGACTCCGTCTAGCCAGCAGTGGTTCTAAGCCCGTTAATGAGTTGAAAAAGGGGACCTATACCCAGTTAGAACTGCTAGACACATGAGCTTAGTAAAAATACGTATTAAATCTTGACAGACCCTTTGCTTGGGCAAAAGGATTAGATCGTTCCATACAGTTATAAAACTATATTAAATTTGTATATATTTCGATTCGAATTTATTCCTTGAATTCGAATGGTAACAAGCTAGATTGAAAGTGACCGCTTGAAAGGCAGTAAAGGTGATACCAATATTATTTGGTAAAATAAAAGATCTGAGGTGGATAAACAACCTTAATAATATTACCAAATCCATTTTTATAAGATTGTTCAAGAACGTTGATGAATAAAGGTAAATAAATGGTTATAAACCAGGGTACAAAATACATAATTTGATTATATAAAGCACAAGTTTCATAAAACTCTTGAGAAATATTATTTAAATCATTAGCAATATAAGTATCAAAAAACCATGTTTTAAACTGGTTCCAGTACTTTCTTGCCAGTGAACCTGAACTAAAATCTATTTGGTGTACATTCATCATTAAGTTTTATTGGGATGAAAATCCATTTCGGATACAGAAGGAATATCCTTATCAGAAATATCAGAAGAATTATCATTAGCTTGAACAATATTCAAACGAGGATCAATTTTTATTTTATTTTGATCAGCAGATATAATAGAAGGTATGGTATGTAAAGAAGCAGCACGATTACGAACTGGACCATACACCGGTTCAATGGGAGAAATATGTTGTTGTTATTATTATTATAATAATAATAATAATAATAATAATAATAATAATTATTATTATTATTAATATTAACTTCCGCTTTCGTTTATGAAAAGCTTTTAAGACTTGAAATATTCTTTTACTATTTATTGTTCTATTCTTACGTTTTGATGTGCTAAGTGGCTTACATGGAGCCTTTTGGGGTTCTATGTGCCTTGTTACATTTAGGGTACCCCTGGGTCGTGAAAAACTTAGTAATTAGAGCACAAGGTTTAGAATGATTCTAGGATGATGTCTCATAAGCCACATCTAATAGAGTCTTGTTCATAAGTGTGGAGCGCTCCACATTTATGAATAAGAGGCTACAAGATGTTTAGGAAATTTCACTTCTTTCATTACTCTTATGTCGTGCCATAGAGTTTAACTCTATAAAGTCCCTCTCTTAATCTTTCTCTTGTGTCTTTAGGATATGAATGCACGAAGGGCTAATGATAGAAGCATGGAGGATGACAGTGTGAATCAAGGAGCTCCTCCTCAAGCTCATCAAGTTTTGGTCGATCCTTTGGTTGAGAATGTGACCCATGCGGAGTTTAGGTCGACTATTCCAAATGTTGGCTCAAGCCGCGACGGCTCAAGCCAATAGAGAGGTTGTAGCTCCGGTGAATCCTAATGTGAATTCGACAGCTTCAAGAGTGAGAGATTTTGCAAAAATGAACCCCCCCTAATTTCATGGCTCCAAAGTGGAAGAGGATCCTCAAAGGTTTATCGACGAGGTGTATAAAGTACTCGCTATTATAGGGGTGTCTTCTGAAGAGAAGGCAGAGTTAGCCGCCTACCAACTAAAAGATGTGGCTCAAGTGTGCTATGATTAGTGGAAGGGTGAGAGACCTGTAGGAGCGTGCCCGATATGATGGAAATTGTTCAAATCAACATTTCTTGATAGGTTCTTCCCCCTAGAGTTTAGGGAGGCTAAGGTGCAAGAGTTCATCAACCTTCGACAAGGAAGTATGTGTGTTAAAGAGTATGCTCTAAAGTTCACCCAACTCTCCAAATATGTTCCAACTATGGTGGCGGATTCAAGAGCTAAGATGAGTAGGTTTATGTCGGGGTGTCCGACTTGGTTGAAAAAGAGTGTCGTACGGAAATGCTCCTCCATGACATGGATATCTCAAGGCTTATGATGTATGCTCAATAAATTGAGGAGTCAAAACTAAAGGAAAAGAATAGGGAGGTGAAAAGAGCTAGAACCGGTGATAGAAACTTCTCCAATGCTAGGTCCGATGGACAAGGGCAATCAACGTTTAGATAAAGGTTTTCCAACCAAGGTTCCTCTAGTGCTCCCCCAAGGTTCAACAAGGATAGGGTGTCTAACCCTAAACCTCAAGGAGGTAATAGTAGTGGCTCTTATGTGGCTAGGCCTAATTGTGCAAAGTGTGGAAGAAAGCATGATGGTAAGTGCCTAGTTGGCACGGATGGTTTCTTTAATTGTGGAAAGAGTGGCCACAAGATGAGAGATTACCCGATGCTCAAGGTTAAGGGGAGAGAAGACAAACAAGCTCCTCCACGTGGTTCAAACTCCAATGCTCCAAAGCAAAACCACTTTTTTTGCTCTTCAAACCCGAGGTGACCAAGAGAGCTCCCCGGATGTGGTGACCGGTATGTTAAAAGTCTTTCTTATTGATGTATATGCCTTGTTAAATCCCGATGCTACTTTGTCCTTTGTGACACCTTATGCGGTCATGAAGTTTGTATGCTCCCCGAAGTGTTATTAGAACCTTTTTCGGTCTCTATCCCGATTGGTGATTCTGCAGTGGCTAAGAGGGATTATAGAAGATGTCCCATTTACTTGTCCCAAAGAGTTACTCTTATTGACTTGGTAGAGCTTGACATGTTAGACTTTGATACGATTCTTGATATGGATTGGTTGCATGCATGTTATGCCTCTATTGATTGTAGAACTCGGGTGGTTAGATTTCAATTTCCGAATAAGCCTATCTTAGGGTGGAAGTAAAAAGTACATAGGAGAACATGAGATTACCCTTTGTAGGCGAGACCCTCTTTGCTTTCCTCAGTGCTGAATGTAGAATATCTACAGACGGCATTACCATGGGTAATTTTTGAAATGCACCTACATTTTATACCTTAGGTGTCAATTTTTCCTACAAGAAAATGAGTGGTCGCATTCAATTTCCATGTGAACAATAAAAGAACAGCATTCATTGATAGAACAGGACAGAGGTAATTCACAGTAAGTATCCAACTATAAAAATTAATTCAAATGGTAATAGAAATCTAAAAATGAAATTAAAGGAGTAGTTATACTTAGTTTTCTTGTTGGTTCTGTGGATTTGATACATAGCTTCCTTTAACAATTGCATACGTAGTAGTTTGCATTTGCTTAGAGAAACATGACATTGGATACATAACACGCACAGGAACCAAGTACAGACCTGCACCCCTCAACAACACATTTGTTATTGGAGAAATAGACCAAAAAAAAGTTCAATTATCAAATCCGTACCAAAATTCTTGCTATTTCAAAATCTCGATGTTAGACCAATATAAGTACATCGGGAGAGTACATAGAAAATGAAATTGTCTCCAAAGTGCACGGAGTAACAACAATCCAGAAAAAAAATTGTGTTTTAGGTTTAATTCATTGCATTGAGAAACACAAAACAGTACCCTTGGAAAACAGTGATGAGGACGGAACTTGCCATCGCTGAAGAAGACGTGAAGTCCCGCTCATATCTCTCTTAGCGCTGAGCTTTACTGAGCTCTGAATATCCCAAAAAAAGAAAAGGACACTGGTCACTTGTTGTAGCACCGGTGGGCAGTAGTGGACCTAGTGGTATCGCTAGGTGTCTTTTCTTTCTTCATGAGGAATTGGGACCATTTTGGTTAAAAACGATTTCTTAAAAGTATTGATTATTTTGGATTTGCACGTATATAAGAATTTTTCATCGAATATGAGATTTTGATTATTATTATTATTGTAAAAAGAAAAAAAAAGGTTTTATACCTTGACTATTTCTACATTTTTTTTTATTTGCTAGTTTAACATATTATTTCATGTCAATAATCTATATATCTATATATCTATATAATAGGAGAGGTGAAAACGCATACGGGTCAGCACCACCAAAAAACATAATTTATTAAATATTAAAATTAATTTTATATAACTTTAAATTGAAAAGGTAGTTAGTTTTAAAAGATAAAGATTTAAAATTTGAATTTTAATACAAATCATTTTGGAGACAATTCTAAAAGATAGGGTGCGCGATTACTTTTTTGTGAGAACGTATCATATTATTATTATTATTATTATTATTTCTTTCCTTCACATTATTGTACTACTACTATTAAATTATTAATCCATATTTAAAATAATTTTATAAAAGATTTTAAATAGATTATTATTAAATTTAAATTTGAATACAAATCGTTTTGGAGATGGTCCTAAAAAATAAAGTGTGTGATTCCTTTTTTCGTGAGAACTTAATCATATCTTTATTTTTTTAAGTCTTTTATATAATTTTTAAAATTTGAATAGATTACTTAATTAGTTTTATTAAAAATAATGCGTAAGTTTTATTTTTAAAAATAATAAAATCAAAATTGAGAAGAGTGTTAAAAGATAAAGTGATTACAAATGGGTATAACTTCTTAATTTTACCCTTATCAATTTTATAGCTAATATAGTATTATAAAATCAGTTGAAAAAACAGTTTCTAAGACTCACGATGGAACAATACTTCCACCTAATCCGCGTAATGGTTTAAATTTGATTTACGGATAATTTTTTATTTGAATATGTATTAAGTAAAAGATAAATAAAATAAAGAAGCGGTTTTATAAACCACCTCCTATTCCCACTTTCTCATTTCCTTTCCTCCGCACAATTACATCCCATGCACTATCATATTTTTTTTTTTCAATTTCTCATATAAACGGAGCAATGAACTTTTTCTTTTCGAAATTACTGTCTGTCATGAATTGTTCAATATTCAAAGAAAAAAAAATGAAACAATGAGTTATTTGTATTATCGTTTGTCTTTATTTATCTATCCTTTTAAATTATTCATAGTATTAACTTTTACATTTATATATATATTGGTGTATAATTGTTTAGAAGGAGATCAAATTCACGCCATGATTAAAAGGTTTGTGAATTCATGTATTATATTTAAGAACATTTAATTTAATATTTAAGCATTTTCATATTAAGAATCTTTAATTATTTTATATGTCTGATAACAATGACTGATAAGTCATTCTTTAAATAGTATTTGGAGAATGAGGTCGTGAAAATATGTTATTTATGTCTTTTATGTAAATAATTAGTTATTATTTGAATCACTAAATTGGATATTCAATGAATTTTGTTCTTTATTATTTTCAAATTATTATTTTGTATTCAATGCCTAAAATGTTGCGAGCATTTTTAAACAGGCCAAACATTCTCAAATCTCGAATAAGCATGGGTGTTTGTGTAGCGGCAGAAGAAGATTCTATGTATGTGTATCTTATTGTACAATGTGAGACCATTCTTTCATTTTAATTTATATGGCTAAATATCTATTAATACTAATTTTTTTCTGAGCATATGTTTTATATATTATATTTAAATTTTATCAAAAAGTAGAAGAATAATTATTTTTATTAGTAAGGTCAAATTTGATTTATGAATTTAAATTTAATTAATTAACGCAAATATCATTTCAGCACACCCACAAATGTGAAGAGTTTATCAACTTCAAATCAATATTTGGTTTTTGTTAAATTAGGTCTTGGACCTAACTCACACCCCAAAAGCTAGCTCAAATGGAGGAGGATTGTCCAAGCCTTATAAGGAGTCCACCAATCTCATTAACCACCGATGTGAGACTTTTGTCATTCTTTAACACCCACCTCACGCCCAGTGCTTAGCATCTGGTGCGTGGGCAATTTTGATTTTTGGGGGCCCCGACATCGGGTGAGATGGGCCCTGCTCTGATACCATGTTAAATTAGGTCTTGGACCTAACTCACACCCCAAAAGCTAGCTCAAAGAAAGGAGGATTATCCAAGCCTTATAAGGAGTTTTGATTTTGGGGGCTTTTATGATAGAAGTCATGGAAGCTACTCTTCCATGGAAGGAACAGATGAATTGAAGAAGAGAGGAAAGAGGATTTTATTTTTGATTAATTACAATAAAGAAGAATGTGCTCCTTATATAGATCACACACTGTGCATTCTCTAACAAACTAATACAGCTGGCAGAGTTAGTTACATAACAGAAACTTAACTAACAAAGGGTCTAGGAGCAGCTTCTCACCACTTGCTACTGTCCAAGCTTGGAGTCTTCAACATATACTCAGACTAAAGCTTGAGGGGGGATATTGAGAATAAGTAGTTAGTTTGTTAGTTAAGTTTCTGTGATGTAACTAACTCTGCCAGTTGTATTAGTTTGTTAGAGAATGCACAGTGTGTGATCTATATAAGGAGCACATTCTCATTTATTGTAACTAATCAGAAATAAAATCCTCTTTCCTCTCTTCTTCAATTAATCTATTCCTTCCATAACTGCTTCCATGGAAGAGTAGCTTCCATGGCTTCTATCATAAAAGCTTAAAGTTCACATGGTATCAAAGCAACGACACTGGGATTGTCCTTCTAGCTGTGTACAAGTTCTGTAATCAGATTCAAAATCATCAAATAACTCTCAACAATGGTAGAGTTAACAGTCGCAACTCTCGAACATAATCATCCTTTGTATCTTCATGCATCAGACATGCCAGGTATTGCGTTGATTGCAGTAAAACTCACTGGTCCAGCAAACTACAACTTATGGAGTAGATCGCTTCGCCTTGCATTATTGGTGAAAAATAAGCTTGGATTTGTTGATGGATCTTGCTTGAAAAGCTCTTACAAAGAAGAATTAGCTGCTCAATAGAAAAGGTGTAACACTGTGGTGCTTTCATGGATTAGCAGCATTGTGGCTCAGAAATTGATCACTACAATCGTGTATGCTTCAAATGCTAAAAGAGTGTGGAATGATTTTAAAGAGAGATTTGAAAAATCCAATCTTACTCGAGTTTATCAGCTTTGGGCAGAGGTATCTTCTCTTAAGCAAGGTACAGACTCTGTCACAGTTTATTATTCGAAATTGAGGAATTTATGGGATGAATTAGATTTGCTAGTTCCTTCTCCTTTGTGTAGTTGTGATGAGGCTAGGCCTTACATTGATCATCTCAGTCAACAAAGGTTGTTGATGTTTCTTATGGACCTGAATGAGTCATATAGTCATGTAAGAAGTGATATATTGCTTAAATCTACTGTGCCTACTGTTAATCAGGCATATGCCACAGTCATACAGGAGGAAAGTCAGAGATTACTTGGTGTTGTAGACATTAACAAAGAGCCTCTTACTAAGCTAGTTAATAGAAGGCAAGGTTTCAAGGGGAAGAGACCATTATTAGATACTGCTTGTGAGCACTGTGGGTATAAGAATCATCTTACTAAGGATTGCTATAGGATCATAGGCTATCCTGCAGATTTCAAGAGTAAGAGGAAATTGGGACAAGGTGTTGCTCCAGGAGTTGAAAATGGAGTTGGACATGGTTACAGGTCCCATAATCCTACTCCTGCAGGGTCTGCTGCAGGGTCTACTGGCTTCAAATCCTATGCAAATTCTGCTTTCACTGAAGGACAAGGACATGGATTCAATCTTACTGAGGAGGATTGTCCAAGCCTTATAAGGAGTCCACCCATCTCATTAACCACCGATGTGAGACTTTTGTCATTCTTTAACAGTTTTGTTTGTTTGTTCTATATTGTAATTTTTTTTTATATATTTTTGTTATTTTTCATGTTTGTAGTGGTACACACCACATGTAAATTTACCTTTCAAATGAGTTATTGATTAAAAAAAGCTTTATACGATAGTCTTTGGTAAGATCAATATATGTTATAGTTCTCCGGGCGTCAAATTCTCTATGAATTTTGAATTTAGATTAAATATATTAAAGATAAAAAACTATTTTCCATCAAAAGAATTAACATTAAAAGCATAAATAAAAAATTCTTACATGTATGATTATGAAAAATACTGGATTACAGAAAGGAGGTTTAAGGCTTAAAAGTAAAGAAAGAAAATGGATGATAAACTCCTAATCATAGTGTTTAATCAGTTGTCTTAATTGTAATGTTTTATCAGTTCACCTTATGGTTCTTCATTGCCGATATCTTTGTAGTTTTAATCTTATATATATATATATATATATATGGTTCTTCATTGTCGATATCTTTGTGGTTTAAGTCAGGCTTTTATTAAATAAGTTATGTTTTTAGTAATATGCAATATTATGAAGAAATAAATATAAAGAGGGACAAATTTATTAGGTTATAATTGATTTATTTATTTTAAATAGGTTTAAAGAATGATTACAAAAAATTCAAAATAAAGGTGGTATGTGCAATCATAAACTACAAAGAAGATGATTGTTATAGAACAAAACCTGAAGGAAGGTCTCTAAAATTATCCCTAATTTAATATAGCAATTATATTAATTGACATTAATTACATAGTACTTCATCAAAAAAAGGAGAATTATTGAGTTGAAAAACAATTGCTTACTTTGATTATTTAAATAAAAAAATTCACATTAACGGAGAATTTCAAATTCAATTTGAGATTGAAAGATAAGTTTAATTCTACACCTTCATTCTCATTTTAAAGAAAATAATGTATAACTATATATTAATATCTAATTACAAGGAAAAATAGTATAAAATGTACTCTCTTGTGATGTTAAACAGTTTATTTGGAATATTAGAATTACTAAGTTGTTAAAATATTTTTTTATTTAAACATCACAAAAATAATAAAGAACAAAATTAAATTGTGCACTAATCAAATTAATTTAACATGCTCAAAAAATAAGTTAATGATATTATTATTTAAATATATTACTAAGTGAATAATAATTCTTATTAGTTATTTTTAATAATAAAATTATTATATTTTAAAATATTTACGCAATGCAGTGCCACATGTCAGCACCATAAAAGATGTATTTTTGAAATGATTAAAATGAATAAGGATTAAAGTACTTTGAACGATTAAATAAGAAATAATTTTAAAACGGTTCTTAAAATAAGGTGATGTAACTGTAAATCTTTATTTAAGTGTTACAAAAAAATTTAAAATATTAGAAATTAGAAAATTAACAAAAATTAACGTAAATGTAAAATAAGTCATCATGTATAGAACCACTTTATTAAAAAATAATAATATAAAATTTCTTTTTTATAGCCAAAAAATATATAATAGTAGAGGTAAAAATGTTACATATTAGAACCAAAAAAAACCCTCAACTTCTGAGTTTTAAAATTATTTATTTATTAGAACTTAGTAAAGATTTTTAAAAATAAATTATTAAAATATCACAAATTTGTATTTATAATTAAAAATAGAAAATAGAAACTGTCATAATTTTAGAACTTTCGATTTGAATAATTTTTAACAAAGACAATTAAAAAAATTACAGGTAAAAAAATCATATAAATATCTTTTTTTGGATGCTAACATTTTTTTAAGAAAAGGTAATATTGAAAAAAGAAAAACTATAAATCCTTGATTTAATGGTTTTCAAAATAAAATTTTTTAATATTTTATAAACTGGATTCTTTTAAATTATTAAATCTACTTTTTTTGGATGAAGATTTTTTTTTAAAAAAAGAAAAATATTATACAAAATAAAAACGGTAAATTGTTACCGCATCATTATTTGATTGGAAAATAAATTAAAGAATATCATGATACTAAATAAATAAAAATAAAACAATTAACGAAAACAGAAGAAAAAGAAAATATTTATAAGGGAATAGTTAAACAATAAAATTTAAATTTGTGATGTAGTTTTTATTTCTTTAGCAACCTAACATATTGAGAAAATTTTCATAAAATGAATAATGACTTGCAAAGTGCTATTTCATATTTTCATTTTCAAAAAACTTTATTTTTATCGTTGATATTATTGCTTTCAAAATTTTGAATTAGAATTGATTTGAAATGATTTGTCACATATATTTTCATGTTATACTCATAATAGCATGCATTGATGGTGCTTATAACTTATAAACTTTATCTAATTAATACTAATATATTAATTATCTTTATACAATTAGTTTAAAATTCTTAATGCTAATTCCTAAAATTATTTGTCATTGTTAAGTTATACGTATTTACTAAAGAATAAAATATACAACACATTTAGAAAGGCTAAACAAATCTAAAAAATCATAAAATAAAAGAAGAGACTTATAGTAAATCAAAGGAATAGAAGATGAATCGTTTTTTTTTCATCTTTCAATTTTTCTTTTGCTCTGTAAATAATTTATTTTTATGTAGTATATATTAATTTGATAATTTATTTTTTGTGGTATATATTTATTTGATTATAATGTCTTTTTTTATCACTGAAATTCATTATTTTATACATCCTAATTTTATAAAATTATATTTGAGTAAATGAAATCATCTTATTTTAATTTGCACGATAAAACGAGAGAAGAATGTGCTAAAGAGGTTGCAACATGCTTTGTAAATCATATTTAGATTTTAGGTAAAAGTATAGTTAAGATTTTTAATACTAGGTTTTAGATTGATCTATGAACTTAAAATTTAATTGATTAGCACAAATATCAATTCAACACACGCCACATATGCTATTAATCTTCATCATACTAGAAGAAGGAGAAGTTGTTAGAATAATGTTTAGAGTCTTGGATGAACATACCCTCATTACACATAAATTAGGGTGAAATTTTGTTAGCATTATTTGTATATGTAAAATTAAAACATTATATATGTTTATACATGCACTTTGTTACTCAATAATAATTCGTATTTAGTTATTTATAAATTTAATAATTATTATATTTTAAAATATCCACACAACACGCGGGTATGTATACTAGTAGAAAATAATATATTAATATTTTGTTTGATCAACATTTTACAATCAGTTATTTATGAAATAATTTATTAGCAAAAACAACAACAGAATGTGCACTACTAAAAAAACAGCGTTTAGCGACAAATCAAATTCCGTCACTATATAGCGACAGATTTGTAACGGAATAGCAATTTCGTTGCAAGAATAACAAATAAATTTTTGAGTTATGACATAGCGACGGATTGGCGATGGAATATTTATTACGTCGCTTAATATTAGCGCGAAATTTTGGCGCTCTAATTTTCCTACGAATTTAGCAACAAAATAGGTGTCACAAATTCAATTAATATTTCGCAACGGATTTACTGACGAAAATGATGTTGCTGAACTTTTAAATATTTTTTTATAAATTTTATACTATATAGTGATGGAATAATCCGTCATTAAAATTTATTCTGGATAAATATATTTATTTGTTAGCGACGAATTTTATAATCTGTTGCTAAATCCGTTGCTAATGTATTTTTATGTGCCATTTATTCTAGGGCTTAAATTCATTTGCATCGTTTTTGGTCTCCAGAACTAAGCTCTCTCCTTCTTCAATGGAGCTCTCATATGAGAACTGAGCTCTCTTCTTCTTCTTCTTCTTCTTCCATCTGTGATAAAGGATCAAGTAAGCCCTCTTCTTCTTCTTCTTCTTCTTTCTTCTTCCATGCTCATTCTTCTTCCCCTCTTTCTATCTATAGATTGGGGTTTATATTGAACTCATTTTTTCTCTTTATCTTCAGCAGCTCAACCTTCAAATTTTTGGAGAAATCGTCAATATTTTCTAAGAAGTAAGTACTCTTAGTTTGATGAATTAGTTACGAAATCAATGTTTTTTGTTTGGTTTCTATTTTTCTTTGAGGAGCGTTATTTTCTTGCATAGAACAAAAACAAAATCAACTATTCAACGATTTTTGCGTAGTATTTGAAATGGGTTTTTGTGAGTTTTTAACTCTCAACTCTTTCACTTCATTAAGCTCGAAGTGAGGTTGGGGTCTTTTTAAATTAGGGTTTTAGAAGTTTGGGTGTACTGAAATTAGGGGTTGGGGTTTTCTTAAAATAGGAGTTTCAGAAGATTGGATGCACTGAAAATAGGGGTTTTTAGAACTTCGGTTTTCAGGAAAAAAGGGGTTAGGGTTCTGATTTGGATGCATATTGCTGATTTGCTGAAAATGGGAGTTTTTAGAACTTAGATTTTCAGGAAAAAAGGGGTTAGGGTTCTGATTTGGATGCATATTGCTGATTTAATGAAAATAAGAGTTTTTTTTTGCGTGCCTGCCATAGTTTGCTGTGTGTCTCATCCAAGTGCACATATACGTGCTCTTAGTACATCAGTTCTTCGTGACTTTATGTATGCTGGTTCGGTAAAACCAAGTGTGAAAGAAGTAGAAGATGTAAATGGCATCCACAATCCTGCTTATCAGTACCTTAGCATAAGCATCATTGACTGGAAAATGGATATTGGGAAGTCTTTGATGTGTGAAGCTAATAACCGGCTTGAAAATGGAATGTCTGCTCAATTTCTTGATACTGCTGCTAGGGAATTAGGCTGTACTATATCAATCTGAAAACTCACTTTTCTGGGGCATATATTAGGTCTCGATGTACCATACCTATCTTGTAAAAGTCACTTTTAATTTAGAAAATATATTTTAGAGTCCTTTCACTCATCCGTGATTGTTGTACAATGACATGTAGATAGTCCCACTTGTTTTGTTTTTCATTTGGCACATATTATGTTTGTTGTACTTCAAAATACAAACATGATTGTGGAAATAAGTAGATGTAGTTGTCTAATATTTGAGTGACCTACAAAAGGCTGGCTCAACTTTAGAATTGAATTTTTCCTACCATGTAATAATCATCTTACTTTGTATTATACATTCAGCAGATAAAAATCATCTATACAGTTTTGTTTTCCTTTCATTTTCTTGTTGATCTGCTTACTGATTTAGATAATTAATAGTTATGTGAATAGTCTTGTGATCTAGTAATGTGATTAACTTTTGTGCTAACTAGTCTCACATTCTTCCATTTATTGATGACTTAGGAGGAGTCTTGTCTAACTTTCATTATTTGTGCATCCAACTCGTGACTCAATCTCTCCGTTAGAAGGTATCTCTTTTTTTCTCTCCCTCCCCTGCCCCTACAGTAGCTTTTTTCCCCAGAAAAGGTGGTGATTTGATTTTCTATTTATATGTTTGTTTGGTTCATTATTTGTGGTAATAAATATTGTTGGTGTAATATTGCTTAGAAGACTACTTTTAAGGTTGATTTTGATTCAATTTTAGGCTTTTTGGAATTCTATGATATAGAACTTCTATTTGGTTTGTGAGTGATATCCTGAAGAGATTCTTTTTATTTTTCTCAATTAAAATGTTCTCGAGCTGAGAGTAAAAGAAAGCAGCCTCTCTATCTGATTAAAAAAGTATTAGATTAGATATTTGATAAACACCAAAGTTTTCTATCCAACAAGAGAATAATCAGTTTATACATTATAAAGTATAGTCTAGAGGTATTATAATGAGTTGCTATGTTCAATCATTTAGAGATATGTGGGAAAGACTATCAACAACAAATTGCCCAAGATCTTGGCTAGTCACTGAAGTCGTTAATGCAATTATGCAAGCTCATGATAGATTATATGAAGCTTAAAAAATATATGTTGAAATACAAGATTCAGGCAGTTAGATAGTGATCCTTACAAAGGGATTACTGATAAGTTAAATGCATCCTGACAACAACTCATTAATATTAAGTGTTTGGTGGTTATTTTTTCTATTGTTGTTGTTCCTTGTTCTTGTTAATAGCTAAGGTAATATAATGTTCAACTGTTGTAGACAACTACTACTAAAATCTTATCATCAGGATCTGGTTGATATTAGCTCGAAGTAAGCCTTGATCTTCACATGTTATCTGTTAGTTGGCTTTAAACATATATTTTTAGATTTTATTCACCTTTCTCTTACCATATAAGGGTAGAGGGACTAATCTGATAAGTCCCATAGTTAGACTAAATTCTTTATTAATTGGAGGTAGTGGTAGATATTAGAAACTGATTATGTAGTAAATAGTATATATTTATACAATTATAAAAGAATATGATCGTTACACTTAAGGAGTAAAAGTGAAGTCAAGGGCATATATATACATACCTTGATAGTTTGATAATTCTCTTATGTTCTATTTCACTGTTCCTATTTTGACCCAAGGCTTTGCTACTTCAGGTATTTTAACTGAAATACACCAATCTGGAATATTGGTACCTGCTCTTCAATCTTTAATTGACTATAAACATATTTTTTTCAAATTTTATTCACCTTTCTCTTACCATATAAGGGTAGATGGACTGATTTGATAGGTCCCATAGTTAGACTAAATTCTTTATTAATTGGAGGTGGTGGTAGATATTAGAAATTGATAAAGTAGTAAATAGTATATACTTATACAATTATAAGAGAAGCTGAATCGTTACACTAATATGGAACAAAAGCAAAGTCAGGGGTATATATATACATACCTTGATAGTATGAGAATTTTCTAGTGTAGTTGTTTTTGGTGCTTTTCTAGTCGTGTTTGAGTGTATTTGTTGCTGCTATTTTGGTATAATGCATGTGTTGTTTTGATGCTTTTCCGCTGCAATTTTAGTGTTGTTTTAGTACGATTCTAGTGTTGTTTTAGTGTGACCCTAGTGCAATTGTTTTTGGTGCAATTCTAGTCGTCTTTTAGAGAATATTTGTTGCTGCTGTTTTGGTATAATGCAGGTATTGTTTTGATGCTTTTCCGCTGCAATTTTCGTGTTGTTTTAGTGCGATTCTAGTATTGTTTTAGTATGACTCTAGTGCAATTGTTTTTAGAGATTTTCTAGTCATTTTTTAGAGTGTATTTGTTGCTGCTATTTTGGTGTAATTCTAGTCCAATATGCCACTGAAGTCACAGCTTATGTTGAGTCCAATAAGATCAAGAAACTTACTGTGTTGAGCTGCATATTTATCCCAGCTTATTTTGCTTTTGCCTCTCCTTCATATTGTATTACCATAGCTTGCCATGATCCTATGACACACTGAACATGAAAATTAACACAATCAGAAAGGTATCATTTAGTCATTTGCTATTCTTATTTATGATATTTTATCAGATGCATTATTTCGTATACCATGATTTCTTAACCATTAGTTTGTTGTCAATTGCATTATTCACACCAAATTACTTGAAATGGTTTCATAAATATGATTGAAGTTGACTAAAGATTATGTTTATGGTCTCATAATCTAAGTTATGAACATTACTGTCTTAGTACATATATCTTCTAGCTTTTGCACAACAAAAAACAGTCTAGGAATCTAGTGTTGCTGCTGTTTTGGTGTAAGTCTGGTGCTTTTTTTAGGAACATATAGACATCTATGAGTAGAGGAACATATACCAGAGTAAGGATGTAATTCGGGTGCTGTTTTGGCTTTTCTTGTGCAATTTTAGTGTTGTTTAGGTGCGATTCCAGTGTGTTTCTTGAGCTGTTTTGATGGTTTTTCTTACATTATTTTTTTCCTTGAGAAGTTGTGTACTTAAGGAATGTGTAGAAGGCAGTGCCTGCGCGATTTCTGGCTAGAATAGTATATTGGTGGAGTCCTTTTATCAGTGTTATGTATAGTTTAAGTTGGTAGAGTAGCATATTTCACGTGATCTTTTAGTGGGTAAATGCGACAATTTGGGCATTTATGCTAAGAATTGTGCCCAACAATGTCTACTTACATCTCAACAGTGGAATGGTCTAGAGATTTCAAGTGCTTTTAAATTATGAAAATGTGAAACTTGATGATTTCACACCCATAAACAATAATATAAGATGTTCTACTATTTTAATTATCTTGTAAGAGTAGATTTACCTCTATGGATACTTAAGATGATCCCAATATAAGAGTGCTTGCTGAAATTTCTAGGAAAAATTGGTTCAGATTTATAATTGTCAATTCAATTGTCCATGGTAGTTGTAGATTGAAAACCACAGGGTAAATATCATGCTAGAATTTATACCTGGACCTGTATGTCCTTTGCCTTAAAAAATTATTTTGTTCCTATAGGAAAAATATGAAGAAATATTAAGGGAAATAACAGTGTCTCAAACTGATATTGATCAATGTGAAGCATATTACCAAGCTGCGGGGCGAGAAAAGAAAGGAAGAGTACATGGTCTTGGATCTGAAGGAAAAAACTACTACAAGAAGAATTCTTGTGGCTCATCATCATTACCACCTTCATTTTCTCAAGCAACATTGACAACAAACATGGATGAGTTTGTAAAGCAAATGATGCTTGTACATACTAATCATCTTCTTCCTATTCTTGTTGAGCGGGTGCAAGCAAGTATTACTCTCACAGTGCCTCCTGCTACTACTAATGTGGATGAGGTTGATCCCTCAATTTCAAGTGATGATATCCCTTACTCTCCCTCAACTTTAATTTTTGATATTGTCATGTTTTTTTTATAACTACAAATTATGTAGTAACAATTTTTGATGAACCTAGAGGTTCATTTAAGAATAGTTTATGGATTGCTTTGGATACTTTGAACCAAAAATGTGGGGTTTGGATTTCGCTTTTCATATATTTTGAAACGTTTATGAGTATTACTTTATATTAATGTTGGTTTGTATGGAGTATTTAGTAATTTATATTGAATTCATTTCAGCAGTGCATATTTAAAATAAATAAATCAAATAGTTTTAGAAGAAGTATTTTTAGCAACAAATTTAGCGACTATTTGGTTGTTGCTATGAAAAGAATGTTGGAGACGGACTAGCGACGGACTATATTATGACGGACTAGCGATCAATATTTCGTCGCAAATTTATCCAGGATAACGAAATGAATTATGAAATTAGCAACGAAACTATACAAATATAATGACGAATCAGTCCGTCGCTAACAAGTGGCAACAAAAATCTTTCTTCACTAAGACGTTGCTAAACTTGCGACGGAACTCATTTTTTCGTCACTAAGTGATTACTAACTAGCGTAATAGCAACAATCAACAACCCGTCGCTAATCCGTCGCTAATCATGTTTAGTGACGGAATATCATAGTTTAGCGACGGATTTTGCCCGTTGGTAAACACAGATTTTTTTGTAGTGGTGTACCTTAAATTTGTTGCGGAACTTGTTGGTATTGATTTTGCTATCAAAACGAGTTGTTCCAAATCCCTCTCTGAATCACTAGGAAACAAAGATTGTTATTGTTCACAAACTAAGTGTTTGTTAATGTGTCGATTGAATATTGGCAAAAGGATAATTTTTGTTTTCTCCGTTTTTCACGTTCTTATACTCATGTTTTCACGTTCTGAAATGAAGAAGTCTCCTTTTAAATGGAGAGGTTTGAACAATTACAAACTCTTAATTGTTGCCTTTTCTTTTCAAAAATGATATTATCCTTTTATTTAATTCTTTCTCAGAAATTAAATAAAATCTAATCAGGTTGGTTCACATTGGCGACCCACTATCAAAAAAACTTACATGTCCCACTTCGCACATGGTGGACAAGACCCAAGCAAATATGACATCAATTAGACACACAATTCATATGAAAAATAGTTCGTGCGACCTGTGAGCATCAAAGCTTGTCTTGAAGGTTTTACAAGTCCTACATAGGAATCCAATCACATGTGAAAAGAATTCACTACAAATATAAAGACATTATCACTCACAATACCCCAAACTTCATTCACTACTTCAGTAGTTATTTATTCGATCTTTCATCCTCTTAAATAGGTTAACTCGAGTTCATATTAATTAACTTTATATAAAAAATTATACTCAATACCAATATGGTTAGTGTAATAGTCGTCTTGTATATACAAGTTACATTATTATTAGATTAATCGTCTTTCCTTTCTACTCGAATCTATCTCTTCCAATTCAATTGCTTTCCTAGAGATGCACTGCATTGCAGAATGAATGGCTATTAGGTACATGCTAAAGTAGAAACATCGATGGGAACTTCAAGAAACAACAAAAGGTCAAAGTGTATTTCATTGAAAAGTTATTTTATTTTTTTAGGTTCTCACACAATGAAGAAGCAGGGAACCATTCTTTCATTGACCCATTGATCACTTGACACACGTTGTATGAAACATGTGCTACAATATTTTCATCTTATACTGATGTATGTGTCTCATTCTTTCAATTATCCAACATTGTACAAACCTTGGTCTAAACACCTCCAAATGTTTAACCCCAAATTCTCTCTCCAATGATCCTCAAACTTATTTTCTTAGAGAGACTCTTGTGTGGTTTATAAAACAAGTCATAATATGATGGTCAAACTCATCTCTTCACGTTCCTCGGCGTAGGAGACAATTTCTCATATGAGAGAGTCAGTCTCGTGACTTATTCGACACACTTTATTTCTTACACAATATTACATGCATACAATATATGACCATAAATTCAATAGTATTATATAGATGAGAATATTATAACAACCAACCTATTTTAAAATACTGAAATATTATCAAATCCTACGTAAAAAATAAATTCAAACAAGTCTCTAGAGACCGTCTTTGCAAAAGGATCAACTATCATTTCACGTGTAGAAATGTATTGCAAAGTTATTTCTCCACTTGCTACTACATCTCTCACAGAGTTATACTTGATATCAATGTGTTTGATTTTGTTGTACTTAGAATCCTTCGTGTATGCGATAGCTGCTTGACTGTCTCAATATAGAAGCATGAGACCCTTAGTATTCATTGCAATATCCAAATGCTCAAAGAATCTCTTTAACAAATAGCTTCATGTACTGCAGACGCATAAGCCACGAATTCAGATTCCATGATTAAAAGAGTTGTGCAAGTTTGTTTCTTACTTTTTCATGAAATAACACCATTATTAAGTCAGAAAGAATAACTAGATATTGATTTTCTATCAGTCCGGCCACCAGCTCAATCAACATATGTATAACCTTTATAAATGAATCAGATTCACTATAACATAGTGAATGATTTGCAGTTCCCTTCGTCTATCTGAATATTCTCTATACTACTTTCCAATGATCTCATCTAGGATTGTATTGATACCTGCTAACCAGACTTACAACATAACAAATGTTCGAGCGAGTACACATCATAACATACATCAAGCTCTCGACAACACTAGAATATGAAACTGGGGACATGTCTTTCTTTTCTTTTTCAATCTTTGGACACATTTCAAGGCTTAAAGTTTCACCCCTTGCTACATAAATATCCATGGATTTGAAACTATTCATTCAAAAATGTTCCAATATTTTCTTTATATATGTTTTTGGAAATAAACTCAAAAATTTCTTAAAACTGTCACTTTGAATCTTAACACCCAATATATAGTCTGGTTCACTGAAACGACCCCAAAAATGCCCGAAAATGTGCTTTGGAAACACCTATAATTGTAATTTCCATATATCTCAAAATCCGTGCATGATTTTGGAAATTCGACTTCATATTCTTATTCAGGGGGTAAAATTGAGTGGGAAATGGGTCTAACCCGAATTTTAGAGCAACCGTATCAAAAATAGAAAATCGCAAAAAATGCGATTTTCAGGGTCAACTTTAAAGGGGCATATCTCTTAGAACACAAGGAACTGGAAGGGCCATTACCTATTAAATTAAAGCCCTTCAAGTTATCTTTCCAATGCAATTGGTTTCACCTCATTTCGAGTTAGGATGAAGGAGTTATGACCATTTTCGTAAAACCTGTCGGAGTAGATTTGCAAATTCCAGTGAGCTACGTTACTGTAGCGGCTGGGACGTTTCTATTTTATAAAAAAGAGGATTGTCCCATACTTAGTTATATTTCTTTCTAGCTTCAAAACACTCAAAAACACTCACAAATCCCTCTCCAAAATTCCACCAAGATCTTCAACCAAATTCAAACATCTCGAGTTCTAATTCCGGATTCAAGACTCAATCTCAAGCATCAATTCTCCATTCCAATCTTCATCAAGGATTCTCCAAAGTTGAGGTATGTGGGTTGATTGTGGAAACCTTCCTTTCCACAAGTCCAACCATTTATCCTCTATTTTACTTCAAGTTTATGGGTCCTTATGATCATTTATGAACTCTTGAATTATGGAATTACTACTACACATTCTATTATGGTCTATTTTTGCATATTATCATGAAATGGAATTATTATGTGATGTTTATGGTTTTCATGCTTCCATGATCAAATTATGAAGGTTGATATATATATGTATGTTGTTGGTGGGCTGATTTATATGTATTTCGGAATTGGTTGGACTTAGTACTCTTGAAAGACATGATTTTATCTACATGAACAATAGCCCACCATGTGTTTGATAAAATGTCATTTATAGAATTCATAGGAAATGGAAGGTCCAATGTACATCCTATGAGTCGGATGATTATATAATTATTGAAATGATGATGAAAGGGATACATGTATATGATTTTCTCAATATAGTGTTGTGAGTCGACCAAGCCTAGTACGGGGGGTAGTAGGCCCGTATAACCGTATCGAGGGGTTTGTACCTTGGTTGCCTAGTACGGGGGGTAGTAGGCCCGTATAACCACATCGAGGGGTTTGTACCTTGGTCCCTAGCTCGGGGGGTGGTAGGCCCGGGTAACCACATTGAGGGGTTTGTACCTCTTTCGCCTCTCCAAGGGGGTGGTAGGCCTTGGAAATACTATATTGATGGTCACTCACCACACATGTACTACGTCCCACTAAATATGATTTTTATGTAAGCATCATTATACATATCATTTCTCTAATGTGCTATCTATCGGGTATGATTATGCATTTTTCCTATGATGTCCATCTATTGTAGCATTGCATTGCATCCCACATACTTAGTACATTCAAACGTACTAACGCATACTCTATGCCTACATGATGTCACCATGTAGGGACCGGAGCACCGCTTGACCATCCTCCTCCGCGTGGCTAATACGATTTCCTATCAAGGTTATTGGTGAGTCCTCCATTCCGGGGACGTTGCTCATGATCTTTTGCTATGTATAAGACTTTTCTTTTTAGTTATGTTTTGACTATGAGGGTGAGCCCGGTAGTTTGTCTTGGCCCCCGCTAAGTACTCATGTTTAGAGGTGGTGTTGGACAAGTTGTGTATTATGCTTGAGCTTGACTCATCTATGGTATTTATGTACCATTTCTTTTTTTTTTCTCTTGCTCCCTTAGTCCCGATTTCCCCCTTTGATTATGCTTATTGCTTATGGTCATTTTAATTGCTTCCGCGACCAAGGATGTGTAATGATACGCTATGAGGCTTGTTTGGGGTTCCTTCGGGTTCCCCATTCGCCGGTCACGTCTAGGCCCTAGGCTTGGGTCGTGACAAACTTGGTATCAGAGCACTAGGTTGATAGATCCTCGGAGTCCAACACACCGCGTTGATTAGAGTCCGATTCATGGTTGTGTTGTGCACCACAACTATGAGTAGGAGGCTATGAGACGTTTTAGGAAATGTTTCCCTTCTCCTTGTTCTAAGTCGTGCTATAGAGTTGAATTAAGTTCTTCCCTAACGGTTGCTCTTTGCTATGCTAGATCATGCCTAATACAAGAGGAAGACGAGCCCGCGCACCCGAGGAACAACCGACCAATGGGGATCTTCGGGATGCCCTTACTTTATTTGCTCAAGCTATGGCTAATCAAGCCAACCACGGGGCCCAAGCTCCTCAGGCTCCTACCCCGGCATCTCGGGTGAGAGACTTCGTGCGGATGAATCCCCCGGAATTCTATGGGTCTAAGTTAGATGAAGACCCTCAAGAGTTCATTGATGAAGTCCACAAGATATTAGCTATCATGGGCATGAGGTCAGAAGATAAGGCGGAGTTGGCGGCCTACCAACTAAAAGGGGTGGCCCAAATATGGTACAACCAATGGAAGGAAGAGAAGGGGGCAAACTATGTGGTGCCTTGGGAAGAGTTCAAAACGGCTTTCCTTAATCGATTCTTTCCTCTTGAACTTAGGGAAGCCAAATTGGTGGAGTTCATGAATTTAAAACAAGGGTCTATGAGTGTGAGGGAGTATGCCCTCAAGTTTAACCAACTTTCAAGATATGCTCCACACTTGGTTGCCGACTCACGATCTAGAATGAACAAATTCGTGATGGGTGTGTCCGACCTAGTGAGTGAAGAATGCCGGTCCGCAATGTTGATTAGTGACATGGACTTGTCCCGCTTGATGGTCTATGCCGAACAAATGGAGGAGGAGAAGTTGAGGAAGAGGAGGGGTCATGAGGCCAAGAGGGCCCGTTTTGAGGGCAAGTTCCAAAGTCGAAGGGGAGGCCGGTTTCATCAAGGCCAAGGGTCTTCTCATGCGCCCCATAAGGGGTTTGCCAATGATGTTCCAAGGGCCCAAGGTGTTGGTGGTATGGGTCCTATTGATGTATGTCCGAAGTGTGGTAAGGGCCATGGTGGCCCGTGCTTGAGAAATACCGGTGCTTGCTATAGTTGTGGGGAAATGGGGCACAAGGCAATGGATTGTCCTCGAAATCGCAACAAGGGTAAGGAGGTCCGTCCACAAGGTGCCAATGCGGTTCCTTTGGGGAGAGGGGGCCGACAAGATGGTGCCCCAAGGCACAATCGATTTTATGCTTTGCATGGGAGGCAAGGGGTCGATGAAGTCCCCGATGTCGTTACCGGTATGTTGAAAATCTTTGACTTTGATGTATATGCATTAATTGATCCGGGTGCCTCTCTTTCTTTTGTCACCCCCTTTGTTGCCAAAAAGTTTCATGTTGAGCCCGACTTGTTGCGTGAGTCATATAAGGTGTCTACTCCTATTGGTGCATATATTGTTGCTAGGAAGGTCTATAGAAATTGTCCTATTTGCATCTTGCATAAAATATTGCCTTGTGATCTTGTTGAGTTGAACATGGTCGATTTTGATGTTGTTCTTGGGATGGATTGGTTGCATGCATACTATGCTTCCATTGATTGTAGAACCCGTAGGGTCAAGTTCCAATTCCCAAGTGAACCCATTCTTGAGTGGGAAAGCCAAAATGTGGTAGTCAAGGGTAGGTTCATCTCTTGCATTAAAGCCCGTAAGTTGATCTCTAAGGGGTGTCTCTATCACCTTGTGAGGGTTAGGGATGTGGAGTCCAAAACCCTTCCTATAGAGTCGGTTCCGATCGTAAATGAATTCCTTGATGTCTTTCCTAATGACCTTCCCGGTGTTCCTCCCGAAAGGGAAATAGATTTTGGCATAGACCTCCTCCCCGATACTCAACCCATTTCTATTCCCCCTTACCGTATGGCCCCGGCGGAGTTAAAGGAGTTGAAGGAACAATTGAGGGACTTGTTGGAGAAGGGTTTTATTAGGCCTAGCC
Organism: Solanum stenotomum; assembly: GCF_019186545.1. Classification (NCBI taxonomy): domain Eukaryota; kingdom Viridiplantae; phylum Streptophyta; class Magnoliopsida; order Solanales; family Solanaceae; genus Solanum; species Solanum stenotomum. The sequence goes on along the minus strand of NC_064286.1, from coordinate 31,395,093 downwards.
AATCACCATGGGGTGCACCGGTGTTGTTTGTGAAGAAGAAAGATGGGTCCCTTAGGATGTGTATTGATTACCGGCAACTCAATAGGGTCACCGTCAAGAATAAATATCCTCTTCCTAGGATTGATGACTTGTTCGACCAATTGCAAGGGGCTAGCCACTTCTCTAAGATTGATCTTCGGTCCGGGTATCATCAAGTGAAGGTGAGGGAGTGTGACATTCCCAAGACAGCCTTCCGGACTAGGTATGGGCATTATGAATTTGTGGTCATGTCCTTTGGGTTGACCAATGCACCGGCTATCTTCATGGACCTAATGAATAGGATCTTTAAACCCTACCTTGATTCCTTTGTTGTGGTCTTCATTGATGATATTTTAATCTATTCGCATAGCGAGGAAGAACATATGGGTCACTTGAGGGTTGTGTTGCAAAGATTGAGAGAGGAGAAGTTGTATGCCAAGTATGAAAAGTGTGAATTTTGGTTGAGGGAGGTTGCCTTCCTAGGTCATGTGGTGTCGGGGGATGGTATTAAGGTAGACCCTAAGAAGACCGATGTGATTAGAAATTGGCCTAGGCCATTGACCCCGTCGGATATTAGGAGCTTCTTGGGCTTAGCGGGTTACTACCGGAGATTTGTGAATGGGTTTTCTTCTATTGCTTCTCCCATGACTAAGTTGACACAAAAGAAGGCTAAGTTTGAGTGGACCGACGAGTGCGAAAGGAGTTTTCAAACCTTGAAAGATAAACTTGTGTCCGCTCCTATATTGTCACTACCGGATGGGCTTGAGGGATTTGTTGTGTATTGTGATGCTTCTAGAGTTGGCTTGGGTTGTGTCCTAATGCAAAATGGTAAGGTGATAGCCTATGCTTCTAGACAACTCAAAGTGCATGAAAAGAACTATCCTACGCATGATCTTGAATTAGCCGCGGTGGTGTTTGCTTTAAAGATTTGGCGTCATTACTTGTATGGGGTACATGTTGATGTGTTCACCGATCATAAGAGCCTCCAATATGTCTTCACCCAAAAAGATCTCAACTTGAGACAAAGAAGGTGGCTAGAATTTCTTAAAGATTATGATATGAGTGTGCATTATCATCCCGGTAAAGCTAATGTGGTGGCGGATGCTTTGAGTAGGGTGTCTATGGGTAGCCTAGCTCATGTTGATATTGGTGATAGGGAAATGGCTAGGGAGGTGCATCGGTTGGCTAGGTTGGGGGTTAGGTTGGAAGAGGTTGGTAATGGTGGTGTGGTCGTTGTTGATGGTGCTAGGTCTTCCTTGGTTGATGAGGTGATAGCAAAACAAGATCTTGACTCTTCCTTGTTAGAATTGAAGGCCTTGGTGAAAGAGGGCAAGGTGGAAGTTTTCTCCCAAGGGGGAGATGGTGCCCTTAGGTACCAAGGTAGGTTGTGTGTGCCTTGTGTTGATGGTTTGAGGGAGAAAATTCTTGAGGAGGCTCATAATTCTTCCTACTCCATTCACCCCGGTTCCACCAAAATGTATAGAGATTTGAGGGATGTGTATTGGTGGGGAGGCATGAAGAAGGACATTGCCAAATTCGTCTCCGGTTGTCATAGTTGTCAACAAGTCAAGGCCGAACATCAAAGGCCGGGTGGTCTAACCCAAGACATAGAGATTCCTACTTGGAAGTGGGAAGAAATTAATATGGATTTTGTAGTTGGTTTACCCAAGACTAGAAAAGGTTTTGATTCTATTTGGGTGGTGGTTGATAGGATGACAAAATCGGCTCATTTTCTACCGGTAAAGACAACATATGGGGCGGAAGATTATGCAAGGTTATATATTCATGACTTGGTAAGGTTGCATGGGATTCCTCTATCCATCATATCGGACCGTGGTACTCAATTTACTTCACACTTTTGGAAGTCCTTTCAAAGGGGTCTAGGTACGAGAGTTAAGCTTACTACGGCCTTTCACCCGCAAACGGATGGACAAGCCGAAAGGACTATCCAAACACTTGAGGATATGCTTAGGGCTTGTGTATTGGAGCTTAAGGGTAGTTGGGATGATCATCTTCCATTGATTGAGTTTGCCTATAACAATAGCTATCATTCTAGCATCGGTATGGCTCCTTTTGAGGCTCTCTATGGGAGGCGTTGTAGATCACCGGTTGGGTGGTTTGAGGTTGGTGAGGTGGCCTTGTTAGGACCAGATCTAGTTATGGAGGCTCTTGAGAAGGTTAGGATGATTAGAGAAAGGTTGAAGACGGCCCAAAGTCGCCAAAAGTCCTATGCCGATGTGAGGAGAAGGGCTCTTGAATTCCAAGTTGGTGATTGGGTCTATTTGAAGGTGTCACCCATGAAGGGTGTGGTTCGTTTTGGTAAGAAGGGCAAGTTGAGCCCAAGATACGTGGGTCCTTATAAGGTGATGAGGAGAATTGGCAAGGTAGCTTATGAGTTGGAATTGCCTAGCGAAATGGATTTGGTTCATCCGGTATTTCATGTGTCTATGTTGAGGAAGTGTGTGGGTGATCCGAATGCCATTGTGTCTCTTGATGTTGTGGGTGTTGTTGAAGATAATTTGACCTATGAAGAGGTTCCGGTCCAGATTTTAGATAGACAAGTGAAGAGGTTGAGAAACAAAGATGTGGCTTCCGTTAAAGTCCTTTGGAGAAATCAACAAGTTGAAAGTGCTACTTGGGAGGCCGAAGCGGACATGCAAAGGCGATATCCTTATCTTTTCCAATCCACTCAAGCCTAAGGTATTAATTTAAGCCCTTTATAAAAATCTCAGGTCTTAAGTTCAGCCCCCATGTCATTGCATACATTCATGTTTAAATTGACAAGTTCATTGTGGTTTTACAACTATGTTGAGGTTTTTGAAATAAGATGTAAGTGCATTGTTGCATCCTTATGTGGGCTGATATTGCCATGTTTGTGTCCCTCATGGACGTTTCTTTAACATTCGGGGACGAATGTTCCCAAGGGGGAGATATTGAAACGACCCCAAAAATGCCCGAAAATGTGCTTCGGAAACACCTATAATTGTAATTTCCATATATCTCAAAATCCGTGCATGATTTCGGAAATTCGACTTCATATTCTTATTCAGGGGGTAAAATTGAGTGGGAAATGGGTCTAACCCGAATTTTAGAGCAACCGTATCAAAATTCGAAAATCGCAAAAAATGCGATTTTCAGGGTCAACTTTAAAGGGGCATATCTCTTAGCACACAAGGAACTGGAAGGGCCACTACCTATTAAATTAAAGCCCTTCGAGTTATCTTTCCAATGCAATTGGTTTCACCTCATTTCGAGTTAGGATGAAGGAGTTATGACCATTTTCGTAAAACCTGTCGGAGCAGATTTGCAAATTCCAGTGAGCTACGTTACTGTAGCGGCTGGGACGTTTTTCTTTTATAAAAAAGAGGATTGTCCCATACTTAGTTATATTTCTTTCTAGCTTCAAAACACTCAAAAACACTCACTAATCCCTCTCCAAAATTCCACCAAGATCTTCAACCAAATTCAAACATCTCAAGTTCTAATTCCGGATTCAAGACTCAATCTCAAGCATCAATTCTCCATTCCAATCTTCATCAAGGATTCTCCAAAGTTGAGGTATGTGGGTTGATTGTGGAAACCTTCCTTTCCACAAGTCCAACCATTTATCCTCTATTTTACTTCAAGTTTATGGGTCCTTATGATCATTTATGAACTCTTGAATTATGGAATTACTACTACACATTCTATTATGGTCTATTTTTGCATATTATCATGAAATGGAATTATTATGTGATGTTTATGGTTTTCATGCTTCCATGATCAAATTATGAAGGTTGATATATATATGTATGTTGTTGGTGGGCTGATTTATATGTATTTCGGAATTGGTTGGACTTAGTACTCTTGAAAGACATGATTTTATCTACATGAACAATAGCCCACCAGGTGTTTGATAAAATGCCATTTATAAAATTCATAGGAAATGGAAGGTCCAATGTACATCCTATGAGTCGGATGATTATATAATTATTGAAATGATGATGAAAGGGATATATGTATATGATTTTCTCAATATAGTGTTGTGAGTCGACCAAGCCTAGTACGGGGGGTAGTAGGCCCGTATAACCTTATCGAGGGGTTGGTACCTTGGTTGCCTAGTACGGGGGGTAGTAGGCTCGTATAACCATATCGAGGGGTTTGTATCTTTGTCCCTAGCTCGGGGGGTGGTAGGCCCGGGTAACCACATTAAGGGATTTGTACCTCTTTCGCCTCTCAAGGGGGTGGTAGGCCTTGGAAATACTATATTGATGGTCACTCACCACACATGTACTACGTCCCACTAAATATGATTTTTATGTAAGCATCATTATACATATCATTTCTTTAATGTGCTATCTATCGGGTATGATTATGCATTTTTCCTATGATGTCCATCTATTGTAGCAATGCATTGCATCCCATATACTTAGTACATTCAAACGTACTAATGCATACTCTATGACTACATAATGTCACCATGTAGGGACCGGAGCACCACTTGACCATCCTCCTCTGCGTGGCTAATACGATTTCCTATCAAGGTTATTGGTGAGTACTCCATTCCGAGGACGTTGCTCATGATCTTTTGCCATGTATAAGACTTTTCTTTTTAGTTATGTTTTGACTATAAGGGTGAACCCGATAGTTTGTCTTGGCCCCCGCTAAGTACTCATGTTTAGAGGTGGTGTTGGACAAGTTGTGTATTATGCTTGAGCTTGACTCATCTATGGTATTTATGTATTATTTCTTCCTTTTTTTTTTCTTGCTCCCTTAGTCCCGATTTCCCCCTTTGATTATGCTTATTGGTTATGGTCATTTTAATTGCTTCGTAATAGGTTTTGATCTTTTAACTCTTCTATTTTTCAGAAATCGAATGAACAATTTATTTTGTGGTTTTCTAATAGCATGAGTGGCTAAAGGCCATAGTTCTGGGACTGTAGCTACGAATGGATTGTTGATTATTAAAGGCTTGTTGAATAAATTCTTGATTGTCATTATAAGTTACTTCTATGTTCTTGTTTTAGTATTTTATGATTGATCACCATAAGAAAAATATATTGTCTAAATTTGAATTGGGAGATAAGAGGTTAGATAGACTAGAGAATATAGAGAGTTTGATCGACCCATTAAGTTGAGGTGATTTGTGTTCAGGAGTGACACCCTAGTGAAGCCCCATTGAGCCTTTAGCCTTGTTTATTGATAAACCACATGATAAGCCGAAACCCATTTTTTGATACCAAGTCTTTTGATCCTAATAAAATCCTTAATGCACTATGTTAAGAAGAAGGGTTGAAAATTGTTTGTTGATATAATAAAGGGTGAAATGCTACATTGTGTGGAAAAGAAAAGGATAGTTAAAAATTTTGTTTTGGCCCTGGTCCTTAGTGACTATGTGCACCTCAACTCAATTTAGGGTGGCTATTTCAGAACTATGCTCGAAACATTGGCCCTGGTCCTATCAAGGATAATGTGTACCTTACTTGGACCTTAAAATCTAAAGTGAGGGTGACTATTGCAAAGACATGAAAAAAAATTAAAAAAAAAGAAGAAAAAAAATATAAATAAATAAATAATATAGAGGGCAAAGATGGAGCAACAAAGAGGGGTAAATATTCATGAAGTGTGTACTAGGAGGAAAGGAAAACTATGAAGGATATTGTTGGCAAAATAATGACATGTGCATTAGGGAGGTGTAGTCACTAAAATGGTTCCTAAATATTCCTTCCCTTACCTTAAGCCAACATTACAATAAAATGAAAGTCCTCTTGATTTCTTGAGAAATATAATGCGAAAGTAAGAATACACTATTGGCAACTCATGGTATGTTGAGAAAAGTAAGAACTTCTTTTGTGAGAGTGAGTTGATTGTTTGAAAAATAGGCCCTGTGATATTGTGATTGCTTGAGTGAAAGGCTTTACTAAACGAGAGTAAGTGAGGGCATTCATGGCATGTGTAGGATTATCTAATTGGTGTGTATGTATGAGTTTGCATTAGCCCAGAAAAATATTAAAAGAGTCATTCTTTGAGCATATGTTGTAACTTGGTGTAAATGTTGTGAAATGTTGCATCCATTGTGAACTACAAGATCATGATTAAAATGTTTGGTTGATTTTAAGGTGGGTTGATAAGTCCAAGGGTTGTGAAAAAGAGTTGATCGTCTAAAGATTGTTTGAGGACAAATAAAAGTCTAAGTGTGGGGTGGTGATCTTAGTCGTATTTATATGCCTAAGTTGTCAATATTTGCCCATGAATTGATTGAAGTAACGAATGATATTGAGTCTATTAGATTGATTTCGTTATACTTGCGATATTATGCACTAAAGCATGTGATTAGAGGTTTCAGGAACTGTCAAGGAGATTGGAGTGAAATTGAATGAAAAGATGCAAGGATATGCTGAAAAGAAGCTAAGGTTGAAGGCCCCAGGACTAGGCGCATTGCTAGGCACAACGCGCTAAGGCCCAATATTCTGGGGCCTTTCTCAGGCGCTCTGAGAGGCGCGACGCACCAGGGTGGAAACCTCAGAGATGAAGTTTGGGTGCGATACTAGGCGCGACACGCCAGCAGGATCCCGATTTTTCCATCCTAAAAGTGTTAAAAAAGGATTCCTAATTGTAATAGACTTTGGCTCTAGTTTTCCTACTATTATAATTATACCCTTAGGGCTCCACTGTTAGGGTTCGTCTTTTATTGGGTGTGCAAGAGTAAGTATTCACGTTTGTAATAGTTTTTGATCTTTTAACTCTTCTATTTTTCAAAAATCGCATGAACAATTGTATTTTGAGGTTTTCTAATAGCATGAGTGGCTAAACACTTTAGTTTTGGGGCTGTAGCTACAAATGGATTGTTGATTATTAAAGGCTTGTTGAATTAATTCTTGGTTGTCATTATAAGTTACTTTTATGTTCTTGTTTTAGTATTTTATGATTGATCACCATAAGATAAATATATTGCCTAAACTTGAATCGGGAGAGGAGAGGTTAGATAGACCAGAGAATATAGAGAGCCTAATCGACCCATTAAGTTGAGGTGATTTGTGTTTAGGAGTGACGCCCGGACGAACAACTCACTTGGTTATGAAACAGGATGAAATATAAATGCTCGCCAGTTAGTCTATTTATCCCCGCTCAACGACATAGTTAGATAGCTAACTGGGGTAGGTGACTAGAGGTGTAAACCCGACTCATACAATTAACCCTGTAAATTAGTAACTTGACGACTAAAATTAGTTCTAAGCCAATGAAATGATACATGAGATTTATTGCATGCTGTAGCCCTGGAATTATCTTTTACTTGCTTGAAACATCATCTTAAAGTCGTTCACATTTAGTTACGTTTATTTGGTTCAAAATTAGTAGTAATTAACAATTATCACCATCTCTGTAACAATTACTTTTTTATGTGGAGTTAAGTGTTGGATATAAGTTAATCATAAGTCCCTTGGGAACGATAACTCATTTCTTTAAGAATCTATATTACTTGAGCTACCATGTACACCTGCGTGTATATTGGGGAACAACAAGTTTTTAGCGTCGCTATCGAGGGACTTAGAAATTGATTTATATTCGATCTTCTTAAGTCTACAATTAGAATATTCAGGTATTAATTACTTGATCTTAGCTTGTTTATTTCAGGCACTTGATTTTCAGGTCTGGCTCGGAAGGGAGAACCTGTCGAACCTTACAACGAACCCGAAAAAGTTTTACGCCAGCATAGAAAAATGAATCAAGGACGTCCAGGAGAATTGGGGTTAGGTGTTCGGGGAAACAATGATAATAATAATCAAGACAACGTGAATAACCCGGAGAACATGAACAATCAAGAGAACCCGAATAACCAAGGAGTACCCCCTGTCGTACCCACACGACCAGTCCGTGATGTGGTAGTCCTACTCACAGCCAACTTGGCATCTAGTATTAGAAAACCTCCACCGGGGGGTAGATTTGAACTAAAGCAGGGCATGGTACAACTCCTCCATTCTAATGGGCAATTCACGGGTCTCCTCCATGAGGATCCTGAAATTCACCTTAGGAACTTTATTGATATTACTGATACATACATCCCAACTGGAGTCTCATCAGACTATGATAGGATGCCGTTTTTCCCATACTCATTGTTAGGAGCCACAAGGCATTGGTAAGATTCTGAGCCACTAAACTCCATCACTACTTGGGATTATCTAACAAAAAAGTTCTTGAGTTGATTCTTCCCATCTAAGAAAACTTCTAACCTGAGGAGTGAGATAATAAGCTTTACTCAAAACCAGGGAGAGGACAGTATCAAGCATGGGCTTACTTCAAACATATGTAGAATGCTTGCCCACACCACATGCAAACTAATGAGGTACTTGCTTACACTTTCTTTAAGGGTCTAGATTATAATGCTCGTTCACTTCTTAATAGTGCAGCAGGTGGACAGTCTCTAGCTAAAACATGTGAAGAGTTGTTCGACTTACTCAATAAACTCTCCAAAGGGAACCAAGGGTATGAGGGGGAAATGCCTAGAACCACAACCCAAAAGACTGCGGGGATCTTAAGTGTAGATCAAGCTACTGCCATAAATGCCAAGTTGGATGCAATGCAGTATAGCATGACCTTACATTTTAAACAAATGGCTCTAAACCAAGCACCGGTTAACATGGTACAACAGACATCAAATTGGTGTGGCGTATGTGGTAGTGTAACTCATGAAACTAATTAATGTGAGGCAAATCCAGATTCTATAAACTATGTGGGTAATGCTCAAAAGGGTGGAGTTCAACAAAATTATGGTAACACTTACAACCCTAGTTGGTGGAACCATCCTAACTTCTCATGGGGTAGGAACCAAAACCAAAATTAGGCTCAAAGGGCTAACCAATACCATTCTCAAGGGGCTGGGAAACAATACAAAAATCCTAACCAAGGCTCAAATCCTAGTGCACCAAAAGGGGGGATGACCAATGAAGAGCTACTAGAAAAGCTCATGACTGAAATAGGGACCAAAATAAATGCTAGAATAGATAACCAGGATGAGAACATCAGAAACATCCAAATGTCCCCAATGAGTTTAGAGAAACAAGTTGCGCAAGTAGCTAATTCTCTGAACTTGAGTCCCCAAGGTGGGCTGCCGGGTGATACTGACCTAACCTAAAGCAATTGCATGCGGTAAATACTAGAAGTGGGTTACAATTAGAGGAACTAGTTCCAAAGAAGAGAGAAACTGAGGTAAGTACCAAAGAAAAGAAAGTGGAAGAGGTAGTAAAAAACTCCATTAATGTTGAGGTACCCTGTCACGACCCAAGCCTAGGGCCTAGACGTGACATGGCGAATGAGGAACCCGAAGGAACCCCAAAAAGCCTCTCAAACTTATCATCACACTTCATCGATCGCGGAAGTACAATCAACATTAATTAACGGAAAATAGGGACTAAGGGCAAACCATTTCAAAATGACATCATAGAACAAGAGTCAAACTCATTTACAAAATACTTGTCCAACACACACCTCTACATACATAGATAGGACGGGGGCCATGACATACTACCGGCTCCCCTCATAGTCAAAATACAATTGCAAGCTAAAGTCTCAAAACATAGGAGTAGGAAACATAACATAGCCCTCGAATCATTGAGGACTCACCAACAAACTCGGATAAGCACCGTACTAGCCACGTGAATGGAGAGAAGGATCAAGAGTAGCTCCG